>NC_140585.1:79057656-79632656 GCF_964204655.1 Triturus cristatus | reverse complement strand
ATCTAGCAATAAATTTTGTCACTTTGACACTATTCTAATTTTGAAATGCAAGCTTCCTTTTGTTTGCTGACGGCTTCTCTGGTCAGACTTTGCTCAGGGCAGGGTATAAAGTGAGTGGATTCCTTGTTAATAGCTCTTCTAAAACTCACCCTGACCTTCCATGAAGAAACGTGTACGTGCTTAACTCTCTTCTAAAGTCCTGCCCTCTCCTGTCAGTTTCTTTCCTCCACAGGTAGCTCCAGTGTGTGTCCCTTCCTCTTCAAACACCCGCTCTCTCCTCGGTCCATCCTGTTCTTCCACAGGTAGCCCAGCTCTCTTCCTGCATGCCCCCTTCCTCTGCAGGTACCCCTGCTCTCCCCGGTCTATCCTCTTCCCCTAAGGTAGCCCAGCTCTCTTCCTGCATGCCCCCTTCGTCTGCAGGTACCCCTGCTCTCCCCTGTCTATCCTCTTCCCCTAAGGTAGCCCAGCTCTCTTCCTGCATGCCCCCTTCCTCTGCAGGTACCCCTGCTCTCCCCTGTCTATCCTCTTCCCCTAAGGTAGCCCAGCTCTTCCTGCATGCCCCCTTCCTCTGCAGGTACCCCTGCTCTCCAATGTCTATCCTCTTCCCCTAAGGTAGCCCAGCTCTCTTCCTGCATGCCCTCTTCGTCTGCAGGTACCCCTGCTCTCCCCTGTCTATCCTCTTCCCCTAAGGTAGCCCAGCTCTCTTCCTGCATGCCCCCTTCCTCTGCAGTTACCCCTGCTCTTCCCTGTCTATCCTCTTCCCCTAAGGTAGCCCAGCTCTCTTCCTGCATGCCCCCTTCCTCTGCAGTTACCCCTGCTCTCCCCTGTCAATCCTCTTCCCCTAAGGTAGCCCAGCTCTCTTCCTGCATGCCCCCTTCCTCTGCAGGTACCCCTGCTCTCCCCTGTCTATCCTCTTCCCCTAAGGTAGCCCAGCTCTCTTCCTGCATGCTCCCTTCCTCTGCAGGTACCCCTACTCTCCCCTGTCTATCCTCTTCCCCTAAGGTAGCCCAGCTCTCTTCCTGCATGCCCCCTTCCTCTGCAGGTACCCCTGCTCTCCCCTGTCAATCCTCTTCCCCTAAGGTAGCCCAGCTCTCTTCCTGCATGCCCCCTTCCTCTGCAGGTACCCCTGCTCTCCCCTGTCTATCCTCTTCCCCTAAGGTAGCCCAGCTCTCTTCCTGTATGCCCCCTTCCTCTGCAGGTCCCCCTGATTTCCTCTGTCTATCTTCTTGCCCAAGAGGTTGCCCAGCTCTCTTCCTGCATGTGCCAGTTCCTCTGCAGATTACCCCGGGTCTGACACTCTCTCTATACGTCCTGCTATCCTTAGCCTCCAGCCCCTTCTAGCCAGCTGGTCCAACTCTTCTGTTTGCACTCCTTTCTTACCATTATTGTTTAAATCTTTCCTTCATCCTCTTGGAAACACACAGTTTTTTCTCTGTCTCCTGCCCTGCACCACTCTTTACCTTTGGTTACCCTCTCTCTACTCAGGAGTTGCCTTCGTCCATGGTCTACCTATTTTTATTCCCCGTGCTGTTCCATTTCTGCCTCTTGTCCTGTCAGCTCCTTACTCTGTGCAGTTTCTAATCTCTCTCCCTCCCTGTTCTTCTCTGCCTCATGAACACTTATGTTGTCTCTGCCCCACTTATGTCATCAGGCCTGCCTCTTCCTCCTTTATTTCTTCAGCAGCTTGTGCTGATCTGTTCTGAATTTAGTCTGTACATCCCATGTTCTGCTTTGAATGTTTTGTTGTCCCTCCAGTAACTGTTTTTCCCAGCCTGCTTAGCATCTCTGTAGTGTCTGCAATACTCCTCTGCAGTTTATTCCGTTTGCTTTGATTCTGTATCCCCTTTTGTGCCTGTTCCCACTCTCATTGTTCTCCCCTGTCTGCTCCTCCTTTTCACACACTTCCCCCTCAGTTCTGCTTCTCTAATGTATCTGCTCACTGACTGACTGACAGACTTCTTTCCTTTCCTCATTTCGTCTCTTCTGCTCCTTTCTGTTTCCCATGAAAATTTCTGTCTCTGCCCTTCCCATCTGTCTCATTTTTAATCTACGTCTCTGCTCTTCTTGCCTCATTGCGTGACCATCTATTCTGTATTGTTTCCCTACAGCAATGTCCTTCCGGAAGGTGGTGCGTCAGAGTAAATTCCGCCACGTCTTTGGGCAGGCAGTGAAGAACGACCAGTGTTACGATGATATCCGTGTTTCCAGGGTCACCTGGGACAGCACCTTCTGTGCAGTCAACCCCAAGTTTGTCGCCATCATCATAGAGGCCAGCGGAGGTGGGGCATTCATGGTCCTGCCTCTCAGCAAGGTAAGAGTGAGGTGCATTGTTTGTGCTGATGCAGGGCTTTAATGGTCCTGCCTCTCAGTAAGGTAAGAGTGAGGTGCTTTGTGTGTGCTGATGCGGGGCTTTAATGGTCCTGCCTCTCAGCAAGGTAAGAGTGAGGTGCATTGTTTGTGCTGATGCACGGCTTTAATGGTTCTGCATCCCAGGAAGGTAAGAGTGAGGTGCATTGTGTGTGCTGATGCAGGGCGTTAATGGTTTTGCATCCCAGGAAGATAAGAGTGAGGTGCACTGTGTAGTGATGCACTGCTTTAATGGTTCTTCATCCCAGGAAGGTAAGAGTGAGGTGCATTGTGTGCTGATGAAGGGCGTTAATGGATCTGCATCCCAGGAAGGTAAGAGTGAGGTGCATTGTGTGTGCGCTGATGAAGGGCTTTAATGGTTCTTCATCCCAGGAAGGTAAGAGTGAGGTGCATTGTGTGTGCTGATGCACGGCTTTAATGGTTCTTCATCCCAGGAAGGTAAGAGTGAGGTGCATTGTGTGTGCGCTGATGAAGGGCGTTAATGGATCTGCATCCCAGGAAGGTAAGAGTGAGGTGCATTGTGTGTGCGCTGATGAAGGGCGTTAATGGTTCTTCATCCCAGGAAGGAAAGAGTGAGGTGCATTGTGTGTGCTGATGCACGGCTTTAATGGTTCTTCATCCCAGGAAGGTAAGAGTGAGGTGCATTGTGTGTGCGCTGATGAAGGGCGTTAATGGATCTGCATCCCAGGAAGGTAAGAGTGAGGTGCATTGTGTGTGCGCTGATGAAGGGCGTTAATGGTTCTTCATCCCAGGAAGGTAAGAGTGAGGTGCATTGTGTGTGCGCTGATGAAGGGCGTTAATGGATCTGCATCCCAGGAAGGTAAGTGTGAGGTGCATTGTGTGTGCTGATGCAGGTCGTTAATGGTTCTGCATACGAGGAAGGCAATAGTGAGGTGCATTGTGTGTGCTGATGCAGGTCGTTAATGGTTCTGCATCTGAGGAAGGTAAGAGTGAGGTGCATTGTGTGTGCTGATGAAGGGCATTAATGGTTCTGCATCCCAGGAAGGTAAGAGTGAGGTGCATTGTGTGTGCGCTGATGAAGGGCATTAATGGTTCTGCATCCCAGGAAGGTAAGTGTGAGGTGCATTGTGTGCGCTGATGAAGGGCGTTAATGGTTCCGCAACCGAGGAAGGTAAGTGTGAGGTGCATTGTGTGCTGATGCAGGGCTTTCATGGTTTAAAGGTAAGAGGTGCATTGTGTGTGCTGATGCAGGGCTTTAATGGTCCTGCCTCTCAGTAAGGTAAGAGTGAGGTGCATTGTGTGTGCGCTGATGCAGGGCTTTAATGGTCCTGCCTCTCAGTAAGGTAAGAGTGAGGTGCTTTGTGTGTGCTGATGCAGGGCTTTAATGGTCCTGCCTCTCAGTAAGGTAAGAGTGAGGTGCTTTGTGTGTGCTGATGCAGGGCTTTAATGGTTTTGCATCCCAGGAAGGTAAGAGTGAGGTGCATTGTGTGTGCTGATGCGGGGCTTTAATGGTTCTTCATCCCAGGAAGGTAAGAGTGAGGTGCATTGTGTGTGCGCTGATGAAGGGCGTTAATGGATCTGCATCCCAGGAAGGTAAGAGTGAGGTGCATTGGGTGTGCTGATGCAGGGCTTTAAAGGTTCCCCTACCGAGGAAGGTGAGAGTGAGGTGCATTGTGTGTGCTGATGCAGGGCGTTAATGGTTCTGCATCCGAGGAAGGTAAGAGTGAGGTGCATTGTGTGTGCTGATGCAGGGCGTTAATGGTTCTGCATCCCAGGAAGGTAAGAGTGAGGTGCATTGTGTGCGCTGATGAAGGGCTTTAATGGTTCTTCATCCCAGGAAGGTGAGAGTGAGGTGCATTGTGTGTGCTGATGCAGGGCGTTAATGGTTCTGCATCCGAGGAAGGTAAGAGTGAGGTGCATTGTGTGTGCTGATGCAGGGCGTTAATGGTTCTGCATCCCAGGAAGGTAAGAGTGAGGTGCATTGTGTGCGCTGATGAAGGGCGTTAATGGTTCTGCATCCGAGGAAGGTAAGAGTGAGGTGCATTGTGTGCGCTGATGAAAGGCGTTAATGGTTCTGCATCCGAGGAAGGTAAGAGTGAGGTGCATTGGGTGTGCTGATGCAGGGCTTTAAAGGTTCCGCAACCGAGGAAGGTGAGAGTGAGGTGCATTGTGTGCTGATGCAGGGCTTTCATGGTTTAAAGGTAAGAGAGGTGCATTGTGTGTGCTGATGCAGGGCTTTAATGGTTTTGCATCCCAGGAAGGTAAGTGTGAGGTGCATTGTGTGCGCTGATGAAGGGCGTTAATGGTTCTGCATCCGAGGAAGGTAAGAGTGAGGTGCATTGTGTGTGCTGATGCAGGGCGTTAATGGTTCTGCATCCGAGGAAGGTAAGAGTGAGGTGCATTGTGTGTGCTGATGAAGGGCGTTAATGGTTCTGCATCCGAGGAAGGTAAGAGTGAGGTGCATTGTGTGTGCGCTGATGAAGGGCGTTAATGGTTCTGCATCCGAGGAAGGTAAGAGTGAGGTGCATTGTGTGTGCGCTGATGAAGGGCGTTAATGGTTTTGCATCCCAGGAAGGTAAGAGTGAGGTGCATTGTGTGTGCGCTGATGAAGGGCGTTAATGGATCTGCATCCCAGGAAGGTAAGTGTGAGGTGCATTGTGTGCGCTGATGAAGGGCGTTAATGGTTCTGCATCCGAGGAAGGTAAGAGTGAGGTGCATTGTGTGTGCTGATACAGGGCTTTAATGGTTCCGCAACCGAGGAAGGTAAGTGTGAGGTGCTTTGTGTGTGCTGATGCAGGGCTTTAATGGCCCTGCCTCTCAGTAAGGTAAGAGTGAGGTGCTTTGTGTGTGCTGATGCAGGGCTTTAATGGTCCTGCCTCTCAGTAAGGTAAGAGTGAGGTGCATTGTGTGTGCGCTGATGCAGGGCTTTAATGGTCCTGCCTCTCAGTAAGGTAAGAGTGAGGTGCATTGTGTGTGCTGATGCAGGGCTTTAATGGTCCTGCCTCTCAGCAAGGTAAGAGTGAGGTGCTTTGTGTGTGCTGATGCAGGGCTTTAATGGTCCTGCCTCTCAGTAAGGTAAGAGTGAGGTGCTTTGTGTGCTGATGAAGGGCGTCGATGATTCTTCATCTTTACGAGGTGCAAGGACATCTACTGCAGTGCTGCAAGAAGGCATAATTGCTCATGATTATGTGAATCACTCTATTCTGTTTGAGTGCAAAAGTATAGATTTGGTTGTATGGGTCGTAGAATGAAATGAATATATCAAAACACATGTATTTCAGTTTAATTCTACATGATGCCTAACATAAGCAGATTTATAATTCCCTTAGTTACAAAGTTTAGTGAAAGGGTGTACTGGGCCATACAGCCTAGTCTGAGGAAAAGTCCAAACACTTGGCTGTTTGTCTTCACCTATGTGTAAGGTTTCACTTCGGATTGCTTCCACCGTCACCCTCCACTCTCAGGTTTAGGGTGTTGGACCTTGAAAGGGAGGTCCTAGAAATACCCATGATTAGCATGTGAGTGGGAACAGCTGTCTGTTGCTGTGGAGTAGAAACAGCGACACAGAAGTGACAGTCTTAATGCAATACTATTGCGCCCCCGTAAGGCCCAACAGCCTGGCCCACTTGCGAACTGTGTGTAAGAAGAATGCTTAGATCACTTAATATAAGTCACACAAAGATCATAGGCGTATATTTTCGACAATTTCTTGGAATACAAAATAATGAGTAATATTGCAAAGTCAAGAGAAATACATTTTTTTACAGTGTATTTATATTAGTTTACAGTGATTTGATATACGCATTTTGTCATACATATGTCTGTTTTTTTTAAATGTGAGTCGACACGTGTTTAGTCCTATATTGGCGAGCAGATATAGGGCTTTTTTTAGGCGAATAATAGTTTAACTGGATTTCAAGAAATGTGATGGTGCCTGGATCACTATGCACCCTGGTTGGGCTTCTGTCGCATCAGTCATAATCATGATTATTGTAAGGTTTCCTGAAAATCACACCCAGAGGCTGGCATCAGCATTAATGGTTCAAGTGCTGCACCCAGGAGGTTAGCTCCTGTGCCAAGGGCCCCATGTGGTTTGGAAACAGAAGGATGGCGCATCGTTTCCTGTCCCACATGGGGACGCTGCCGGCCACATGGTTTCGTTGCAGACATTTGGGCTCACCTACTGTAGCTTGGCAAATGTGGCTTGGCCTTCCTTTGAGCACATACTTCAAAATGCCCAAGCCATTTTAGTTAAAAAAAAAAAAAAGACAAAATTAATAAGCAGTTGTCAGAAACAGCAGTAACATTGAAAAAATGATCACGAGTTCTAAAGAAAACAAAAAACACCCTAATTCACTCATTGTTCTCGAAATCCATAAAGGCAAAATGTCAGCGTCTGCCATGCAGTGTGCTAGGGGGACCCTGGTATTCTTTGGGGCTAACCTAAGAGAGGCTGCAGCCGGGTAAAGGTTGGTGGCTGGGCCTGCGGAAAGTTGTCAGTTTGGGCTGAGGAAGATTTCTTCAGTGAAGGAGGCTGGAAGCTGTTGTCAGGCGGGACTCAGTAAATGTTGATAAGTTGGTTAAGCAATCTCGCTGTAACCTGAAGCTGCCACTAAATAAGCCTTGAGCTGGAAAAACTGTTACGCTGAAGTCTCGGATTTAGACAATCTTGTCAGGTTATCCCTTTCTTCCAGGAGTGAAACTATGCTACTCCCCATGAGGGATAGCTTCTCCGTCCTCCAGGAATGAAACATTTCCCCATCCCTTTGATATCTCTGCTAACTTGAAGTGGAGTCACCAGACCTTCAGGATTCGCTTCTTGGACTCCATTTAGGGTGCCCAATGTAGGAGGAGTCCTACAAATCTTCATGGAGGTTCACAAGAAAATGTCTATTCCAGCTGATCCTTTGGTTTTCTAACAGGCATCAGCTTTCTTTCTCCCTGGGACCTCTGACACCCTGGGCCACAAATGTTCCATGGTCTGGCAGAAGGTTTCTCTTGCAGCACCCTGCTTTCTAAGCCCTGTAGGTCAGCAGGAGGTTTCCATAACCAGTCCTCATGCAAACCTCTGGTGCAGAAATTCAAGGCAGAGCTGGAGACCCCTCTCTACACTCTTCGTCCTGCCGGGACAGGAGCCAATTAGAGATGGGCAGAGCTTTATGCCCATATTCTGAATACAGCATGTCTCGAAGAGACAGTGCAAGCATTGCCTAGGCAAGACCTAAAAACTGCTTTCTTCCCCTGTAGGATGGAAGGCGAAGATGCAGCAGTGCACAGTATGCGTACACATACAGGGCCGTATGAATAGGTGGTGGTCAGCACTGGAAGATCAGATCAGTCTCCGCAAAGGGGGGAGCGGGTTCACTGCTTCAGCTCTTCGAGCTGCAAAAACCTCCCACATGTCGCTGTGAAATCCTTGAGGTGGGGAGTTGTGGGCCTCGGTCTACTCTGTTCTGTAATGAACAATCCCATACAGCTGAAGGCCACATTGAGGCGTATTGGCAGACCTGGTTATGGGTTTTGGGCCTGGAATATCAAGGGTTCCGAGGGCCAGGATGGAGCCCTAATATACCCCATCCCTTCCGAGTTCTCCAGTTGTTAGGGGTGTCGCATATACATCCCTTCCATAGCATATACAAGCTCCTTGCTTTTATATCCAGTCCAGCAGTGCTGCAATGATTCCCTGGGCGTCCTCCCCTTTGGAGGGTGGGTGGAGAGGAGCCCCTCCCCTAGTGTATGTTGTGGTCGCAGCCAGTGGAAGCTTTTTTCAGTGTTGTAGGACTGCTGCAGTTTTGTTCTGTTTAGATCCCGCCTGAGCCAGCGCATGTGCTGCTCTGCGAGACATTTAGTTTTGGGGTTTTCAAAGTGCTACCAGACCTCGCTGGCCTAAAGCTTGCGTTCACGCGAGCAGCTGCCATCTGCCTCCCTTCCAGCGCGATCACTGCTGCGCGCGCACCACTCGCATGCTTACCACAGAGCGCGTCCTCGCGATCGCGATTACTTTCGCTTTGATCACGATCACCTTCGCTTTCACGGCCGCCGTTACTTTTATGGCCGTGCGGCCAATGCTTGTTTACAAACTCACTCAGTTTCTCCCGAAAAGCTACGCGGACATCATAATATAACTGCGTGAGGCAGTTTCTATATATATATATATTTTTTTGGTTTTGCCATCAAAGCATTGCACACTGTTCGCATTTCTGAATGGCTGGATGCATGCACATGTGGGAAGAATAGCGATGGTATAGTTAAGGGAGGGTCCTTAAAACTTTCAAGTCATCATCCAAGGGCTATACCGCACAAAAATTATTTCTTCTGAAAGATAAGTCAATAATTAACAAAGATCGCATTGATTTACAATGCAAAAGCTCCTGTTTCATCGGTGAATAGAATGCATTCTGTGGCGCCAGCCATTTCTAATGAAAGCAAAGAACGTTTAAAAGGATGACCTCCTAACATAGGTCTCAGGGAATATTTGCATAAAATTCTGATTTTGATTGTACTCAGACGCCTTCATAAATTAGATTATCCCCAAAGAAACTTAACTTGAAATCTGTGCAAGTCGAACGGTAAGCAAACAAGAGTTAGTTTCAATACGGGACTTTCCTCACTGAAAATGAGAATTTCACTAAAAAAGCGCCCTTCTGAACGACAGTAAAAGTTATGGTCAAACTGTAGTTCTATGAGTAGTTTGAGGAGGTTCTTGGTGCCTATGGACTTAAACGTATTTTCTTTTGCCATAGCTTAATACAATGGCGAGACTTTAAATGGAGAGGTAGAGATGTTGCATTATTGTACTGCATGTTTGTCAATAGTAAGATGGAGGATGTCCCTCATTCACAGGCATACCTTCATACACATTGAGCAACTCTTCACTGAAGAGTTAAGCAACCACTCAATCATACCCCTCACAGGCCCCTTCATTGCCGTTATCATCCACAACAGTTACCCCCAAATCCGTTACTCACACGCCTCACCTGTTTCCCCTTTAATCGTTCTCAACACTTCATCCGTTACCCCTTAACTATTCCCACTTCCAGCACTCACATCGATCCCATGGTTCTCTTACGCCACTCACATTACCCACCTGTTCAGCTTCTGTCACTCACACCCCCTCAAGTTGAATTTCCGTCACTTACGCCGCTCACGTGGGTGAGTAAAAGGAACTCAACCGTACATGTTGACCTTTCGTCACTCTATCCTCACACGTTGTCCTTCCGTCACGTCACTCTCTACCCTTGAATGTTGCTCTTACATCACTCAGTACTCTCACATGTTTACTTTCATCACTACACCACCATCGGTCCATCACTCAGACACCTCAGAGGTCACATTTCTTTCACTCTTACCTTACAGCTGCCCCTTCCTTCACACACACACACACACACAGCACAAGCCTTCAATCGCAACCCCCAAAGGTGCCCTTGGCTACTCAACCATACATCCTTACTAAACCAGACTTCAATCCCACTTCAGTAACCCCCAAGCACACCCCAAACCGTTCACCATCTTTACCTACGAGCTTCTAACCGTTTACTCGCTCAAAATACAAGCACACCTCACAGCCCTTCACTTCCACGAACTAACACCACAAAAGACCTTCACTTTTCCTATCATCTCTTACAACACATCCTCTACACAATTACAAAACATACACCCTCTGACTAAGCCCACTATCGCGCCGTGTGCCCTAGATCTCACGCTGGTAGTTCACCACCCAGATGTAGATGCCATGAACAGGCAAACACACAACAGAACCCACAAACCAGCCCTCAAGACATCGCTCTCCTCATAGCCCTGGGGGCCTCACTCTTTCCCACGCGTTAGGGAATCCCGAGGGGGGTTGAATATCCAGTCTCCATCCCCAGGGTGCCCCAGGCCCCAGTGGTCCCAAAGGTTTCTGATGCCCTAGGAGTCCCTCACTCTCTCATACATTTACCATACAATAAGGTGCCTCCTCATCAAGCACACACTCATTCTGTTTTACCATGGAGAATTTCTTAATCATAGGATGGATGTGGAGCTGACCATCACAAATAACAAGCCCCTTCATGCCTCCGCCCACAAACACTTCGCATACAGCAGCACCGCTCTAATAACCCGTAAACATTCCAGTGTTCCCCTCCTTTAGCTTCCGGCTTGTTTTCGGCAGCCATGTCCCCTCCGCGCGCCACATCATCCTCCTTGCGAGGACAGTTCAGCAATAAAAGTTAATTGGCGCACTCAACCTTTTGAAGAGGTGCAGCACCGAGGCTGGTGTGGCACAGCGCCTGATGCACGCGCATTGAGCCTTTTTGAAGAGGTTGGCACATGTGTACCTGTCTAGAGCATGGTTACTTCGACTGCGGCGAGGCTGTTCCACAGGGCAATTACCTATCAGGTTGCTGCACTTTCTCAAAGCATGGAAAAACAAAGAATACCACCTAAGTGAGAATGGTGTCAGAAATCCATTCCTCTAGGCGAATGAAGCACCCGTTCCAGACACTTGTCTGTTGCCTACATGTCACTCATGCTTTAACCGTTCTTGTTCTACCCCCAGTGAAAGTTTGTACAGCTCTGCGACGCCGAATCTTTTCTGAAGAAAGTAAAGACTGCGCTTAGAGAGTGGGGATCTTGCTTTGCTGTCACCATGCTTTCCCTGTGTATTAAGTAAAACTAAAGCTTGCATTTCTGTTATCTGATTTGTGCCTGCTTGTATTTCTGCTACCCTAGCAGTACTTGTCCTCTGCAGGAGGGATGCTTGCACGGGTAATGCCTGCTTGTGCTTATTCTACCCTAGCAGTACTTGTCCCCTGCAGGAGGAATGCTTGTGTGGGTAATGCCTACTTGTGCTGATTATACCGTAGCTGTACCTGTCCTCTGCAGGAGAGAAGCTTGCGCAGGTAATGCCTGCTTGTGCTGATTCTACCCTATCTGTACCGGTCCTCTGCAGGAGAGAAGCTTGCGCGGGTAATGCCTGCTTGTGCTGATTCTACCCTAGCTGTACCTATCCTCTGCAGGAGGGATGCTTGTGTGGGTAATGCCTGCATGTGATTCTGCTACCCTAGCAGTACCTGTCCTCTGCAGGAAGAATGCTTGTACGGGTAATGCCTGCTTGTGCTGATTCTACCCTAGCTGTACGTGTCCTCTACAGGAGGTATTCTTGCACGGGTAATGCCTGCTTGTGCTGATTCTACCCTAGCTGTACGTGTCCTCTACAGGAGAGAAGCTTGCGGGGGTAATGCGTGCTTCTGCTGATTCTACCCTAAGTGTACCTGTCCTCTGCAGGAGAGAAGCTTGCGCGGTAATGCCTGCTTGTGCTGATTCTACCCTAGCTCTACCTGTCCTCTGCAGGAGAGAAGCTTGCGCAGGTAATCTCTGCTTGTGCTGATTCTACCCTAGCTGTACGTGTCCTCTACAGGAGGGATGCTTGCACGGGTAATGCCTGCTTGTGCTGATTCTACCCTAGCTGTACCTGTCCTCTGCAGGAGATAAGCTTGCAGGGGTAATGCCTGCTTGTGCTGATTCTACCCTAGCTGTACCTGTCCTCTGCAGGAGAGAAGCTTGCACTGTTTCTACCCACGGTGTGGCTTTTCTATAAAGAGGGGTGTTTCCACTGCTTTTTCCACATCCCATAAAGAACTATGGATACATTGAATGCACTTGCATGACATGCCCAGGCCATTCAGAAGCTTGTTTGATCCAGGGCAAAACTGGGTCCTGACCCTGTGATTCTGTTTTCAGTCACAACTTCACAGCTTGACCAAACTGTGTGACCCTGGGCAATTCCTTTTATTCACTCTGCTTCTTTTTCAGTGATTATCACTTTGACAGCAACTTGATATAATTTAATGCAGAATGTGCACTATACAAAAGCCTCTCTTGTATGTGGTTTAAACGTCCATAATGTTGCTCCATCTATGAACATAGTCAGGGCCTTGTATTAGCAGCATAAGACAACTGGAGTGCCTCTTGTGTCACTAATAACATTTTCATCAGGGCCGAAGGGGGAAACATGCAATATTCATCCAGGACCTGAATTGTGTAATGTCTATTCAGGATAACTTGATTTTAATCCCAGCTTCCAAGCTTGACCAAACAGTGTGATCCTAGGCACTCCTTCCCCTTGATCACATTTGAGAGTACCTTTAAAATAGCTCAAGATACACGCTGTACAACAACCTCACATGAGCATGGTTTAATAGACCATAATGTTGTTCCATCTTTCAAAATAAAAGGATTACATAGGAGGAAACAAGGCAACTGACTTGCCTCTTGAGCTTACTAAAATTGTCACAGCAGAAAGTGTGTGGGTCGCTACTGTTAATACAGGCCGCTCAGAGCGGGGATCTGATCTAAGGTGCTAAAGTGAAACAATCCAGAATATATTTTTTAAATGAAAAAGTTAGGACTTTAACTCTATATAAAGTGGCAGTCACCCACATGTGCAGAAGAGAGGGATACACAGGCTGAGCCAAGAACTATTTCCTTAAGCTTCCATGGTACTCTATTTTTGCACTGGATGCAACACACATGGGGCTGCTGTGAATTATGGGACTCGGCAGACACCGCCTCACCACCTCTGCCCCTTTGGTGCTAGCAGTAAAGCAGAGGATGGTTTGCTGTTGGCCATATAGTTTGTGATCTCAAGGCCTATGCACTCCACTTCCCACACCCAGTCCGTTGCGAGTGTGGCTTGGCAGCATGGGCACGGTCTCTTTCATAGCGCAAACTGCACTGACAATTACTCGTCCTGGTAAACATGCTGCATACTGACAACCTTGCCAGAAGTCTGTTGCAAAGTCTGCCCCATCACCCCCCCCCCCTTCCCCCCCACTTCTGAGGCTGGTGAACATGTCCTATGAAGCAGGGTTTTTTTTCACAATATTTCAATCAATCAATAGATTTGTGGAGTGCTACTTGTCCCCCGTGAGAGTATCCGGGCGCTAGCAGGGTCCAGTTAATTAGTCAAATAGCCATGTCTTCAGGGACTTTCAGAACTCTAGAAGAGATGGGGAGGTCCGTAAATGAAAGACTAGCTCATTCCATGCCTTAGCTGCTAGGTAGACAAAGCAGCGACCTCTGCATCTGCTATGTTGGATGCGAGAGGTGAGGGTTAGAGACGGGGACGCAGCCTGTCTGGTGGGCTGATGGAAGTTCATGTGGTGGTTCAAGTAGGATGGCCTGCAGTTGTGAAGGGCCTTGTATTTGGGGGTCAGGAGCTTGAAATGCCATCTTTTCTGTATAGGGAGCCAGTGGAGTTCCCTGAGGTAGGGGGTGATGTGGGTTCATCTAGGGAGACCGAGGAAAAGTCTGGTTGCTGCGTTCTGTATGGTCTGTAGTTATTGTAGGAGGTGAGCTACGATCCCTGCATAGAGACCATTGCTGCAGTATAGTCGGCTGGAGATGAGGGCCTTGGTGATGGTGCGCCTTCAGCTTTGGGGTAGCCATTTGTATATCTTATGAAGCATGAGGAGGAGTCAATTGACACGAGTAGTCATGGTTAGCTTGTTGTCCAGAATGATGCCTAGCTTGGTCAGTGGTGTAGGTCAGAGTTCTGAGGGCCACCAGGATGTGTCCCATGGAGGGCTTTTATTTCCGAAAATCATTACCTCTGCCTCGTCCGTGTTGACTTTTAGGCAGTTGTCCTTCATCCAGTTGGCAACATTTGTCATGCAGTTATGGAAGTTGGTCTAGGTGGTGTTTTCGGAGAGGGACAGGATGAGTTGTGTGTCTTTGGCATAGGATATAATGTTGAGTCAGTGGGTTTTGGCGATGCTGGGCAGTGGTGTCATATAAGTGTTGAAGAGGGTGTGGCTGGGCCAGTGAGTATCCTTTGGGTACTCCACAGATGATTTCCTTGGCTTCGAAGGAGAAGGGGGAAAGGCAGACGTTTTGCATTCTTTTGGTGAGGAACGGTGAGCCATTTGATAGTGCCTCCTTCGATGCCTGTCGTGTGCAACCTTGTGATGAGTGTGTGGTGGGAGACAGTATCGAAGGCTGTCGAGAGGTCTAGGAGGATCAGACCTGCAGTCTCTTCGCAAGTCGAATAGTGCTCGCATATTGTCAGTAGCTGCAGTGAGGGCTGTCTCAGTGCTGTGGTTGCTGCGGAATCCTGATTGAGAGGAGTCGAGAGTGAGGTTCTGTTCCAGACGCGAGGAGAGTTGTTGCTTGATGGAGCAGGGAGATTGGTTGTTAGTTTTTGAGTTTGCGGGGCTCTGCCAATGGATTCTTTAGTAGGGCGGTGACTTCTGCATGTTTCCAGTCCTTGGGGAAAGTGGCTGTGGCAATTGAGGTGTTAAAGTGGTGAGTATGTGGCTGATTCTAGCTTCATCTAGGTTGAAGATGTGGTAAGACATGGGTCGGTTGGGGCCCCAAAGTGGACCGAGTTCATGTTGGATGCGGTGTCCTGTGGGGCGAACTGGCTCCATTTGCTTAGTCGGATGTCTGTGGTAGTGCGGTCGGTGTGTTGCTTGAATAAGTCTGTGGCCTTGGGCTGGGGTTTGAACTTTTTGTAGATGTTGGCGATCTTGTTGTGGAATATTCAATGTGAGATACCTGTATTCCTGGGAAAGACACTTGACACCACAGGGACAATATTCAAAACTAAAACAAGTCGACGGAAAAAAGAAGTGTCCATTGCTTGGCCTTCTGTGTTAATCTTGTGGTAGAGAGACACCAGTAAAAAACATTTCACGCTTATCCACCTAGAATTGTAATACTGATCTAACTGATCAACTAACAAAAGGAGAAAATAAATGTTGACATAAGTGACATAACCTCTCCCAAACTAGGGAACCAAATAACTAGGAGACTACACCCAGTGGACTCGAGTACTCTTCAAAGTGTCCCAGTGCAATTCATGGAACCTGCTGATTAAGCATACTACATGGGGTAGGTGAGGGTTCATCTTAAATAAGAACATGAAGGTATGGTAAATCCAAAAGGGGTTTGGCAATTTCTTAAAGAAGTTATGTACTTCCGGAATGTTTGTCAGTTTACAAATATTATACAATAGTCTCTTAACACCTCTCACTCACTCCTTAGTGTGTTAGCTACCTGTGTTGTGCCAGTCCTATATGTGTGAAAGAATCATGTGTTTTCTTTCTGCTGCTGCTACCTGTCCTTAACTTATTGTTTGTGTTAGGAAAGGTTGCGCTGCAGCTGTCCATGTTGTCCCTTTGTTGTGACGCTCAGTATAAACCTGTTCCAATCCACATTTTCTTTGCTTGTTTTAGTGCATCATGTAAGTAAAAAGTGACCGTCCCAAAACGTGAGCTGAGTTTACTTTTGGTTTTGCGTGTGAATCAAACATTTTGTGAAATAGAGTAGGTGACTTTGTAAAATTTCTAAAGATAGCTGACCCAGTGGCTCCACCTCATGTATAACACCTCCAGCCAATTTTGTCATTTAAGTCAACACTGCTTTGCATGCTGGGATTTTGATCCCACAATAAAACTTTTAAAAGCAAAACTATTGGTCCTGAAATAAAACATGCTGTTGGCTGAAAGAAATTATATTATCATCCTGTGCTGTAGTGCCAAAGTGCAGAGTTGTAAAATGCAAAAGAAAATGTTGTTTCTGCCTTTCTTTCTTGTAGCTAGTCGCGGGAGGCAGAGATAGCCTTTCAGATGCAAATAGCAGCATCTCCTGTTAATGGAATACCATTAACGTTCCTTGGAAAACTAGCTTGTCAAAAGGATCTATTTACCAGAACAATGCAAGCATCAGCAAGTTACTACTAAACAGAAGAGGGCCCCTGAGTGTCCAATTATGGTGAGAGGAGGGCAGGGGAAATCACTAAACAATAACAACAAACCTATTCAATAATTAATAGGTGGTACATCCAAGGATAATTGAAAACATCGTTGTGCCACAGAAAATATTTTCATATTAATTTATTTTTATCAAAAATAGTTTTAGGGAAAAGTTATATCTATGTATATTCAATTATAACAATTCCAATAGTTTCTCTACATAAAAATCACAAAAACAGCCCCACCAAAACATAATACACAATAAATGTAAAAATGACAACCTCAATATACACAGACACAACATGCATACCACACATATTTAAATAAAGAAAAAAGAAAACTGCATCTAATGAACAATAATAACAAATAACACAATTTCAATCTTTTCACAAATGTCAAGCTGAGAATAGCAGACAAGAAACGTCTTCAAAATTGTCAAACTAAAAATATCTGACAAGAAGCGCAGACGCACACATGCATATATATACACATATATACACGTAGTGTTGTCGGGGACTCCTTAATAACCATGTTTATAACCGTATATATATATAATCTGTGGACAATAATGAGAAAAAGAACATATATAAATACAAAACACACTACCAGATATATCTCGGAGCTTACATATCCATATAGAACACCCGAATGGTGAAATCAGAATCAAAAAGTGGCCAATAGCATAGCCAAGTAGAATATATGGACAAGATGTGAATAACTGACTAAAGTGCCCCAGTGAGAAAGAGTAAAGAAAAGATATAGAGGACCAACATACCGAAATATTATTCTGTGGTATTAAAAAAGGCACGATAAAGAAGCTTAGATTGTGCATTGTGATGAAGATAGTGGACATGTGAAGGCCTATATCTATACCTACTTTGTTAATGCAGACAGGCCGTAATAAGCCAATGGTTCAATGATGGATCAAGTCAGAAATTAACTGCAATGATCATAGGGCCCACTGAAAAGGACACATAGAGACACAATATAGATGTCAGGAAATATATAGAGAAAAAAATGTGATTCTAAACAATTTAATACTTGTTGAATAAGTATGCTAAGGAGATAAAGTTTTCTCTCAGAGATATATTATTTCAATAGTTCACTATTCTAGTGTGGAGGCCCATGACTAGAATCTATTATGGACACAAATATAGAAAGAAATAGTAAGATATCAGCATAGGGATCAGGTAATAGTGCATAGAACACATTATGAACCAGAAAAAAATGAATGAACCAAATCTAAAAAACGAACTTACTTAAGTTCTATGGGCCATCGAAGGGTGGAATTTCCCAAATGTTGGTTCATGCAACTACTGCCTGTCCGACCCAATAATAAATCAAAATAACCTTAAAAAAACGACAAAAAAGAGTTTCAGTGTCTATAACGGAAGTCCGCCATTTGCACATACTATTGTTACGGGGCTAATGTCATACCTCTAGTGGAGAGGTAAAAACAAGTTAGGGCGCGGAGATGACGCTAGAGTTACTTACTTCATATATATATATATATGTAGGAGTGCCAACAAAACCCACAGTTAAACAGGGGCCATTCGGTATAAGGGCATCTGGAAAAAATTGTTTTCAAAGCTGAAAACAAACGTAACATGGATTAACGGTAGTATCTACTGGGAAACTAGTTATGCTCTAACAAAGACTTTCTCTAGGCTTACGCTGTGCCCCGTAAAGATTCACATACCTGATAGGTCCTTGTAGTAAGCCAACGCATAGGGTCCGAACGCCAGTCAGGAAATCCGTGACTACGGTATCGCACATGCGTATATAAATACCTAACTAAATAGGACACACCTGATATGGGTGTTAACACGTAAACGCGGAATGCTAGTCTGCATCTCCAAAGACGGCATGTTGGAAGTGTGGCTAAATATAGTGGCGCAAGAATTGTTCAGGGCAATATAATTAGAGGTATAGATAACAGTCCTCTTCAATACATATATCACCAATCGCTAGAAGACACAAGTCTAAATATCGATAGATAAAATTATATAACTAAGTAAAGAAGGCTGTCTGATGTGGAACAGAGATAGAAAACAGACTATCCTGGAGGGAAAAACGACCTTGATTGTGAGAACCAAACTGGACTCCCAGAGATGTAAATACATAGCACTAAGCAAAGTAGGGAATAGGCCAATTCAGATAGCCTATGCCAATTAGGTCAATTAAAAACAAAATATATATATTTTTTGTAGATATATATATATTCCACTGTTGGTCAAAAGAACAAAGAAAACCACTAAGCTAAGTAATACAACAAGAAAAAAGTATATCAACGATTACAGTAACAGAATACCGATAAAAACCGTCAGCTAACACAGAGGTTCATATCGTAAATCAAACCGATCCACAAAGTGATTAATGCAGGTATACATAATATGGATCAAGCTACATTTTCTGGAAAGATTAGTAGAGGTTGAGTGACAATAAATGGATCATTATAACAAGGCATTCTGCCAGGGGCAGTGTTCATTGAGTCCTGTGACCGAAATCTGGAGAATGTATATCCAAAACACTTTGCTTTTACCCCTCAAGCTGTTGATGTTATTGTCTTTGGGATTATGCACTTTTTCTAAAATGATCCATCTAAGGTTCGAGGCATGTGGGCTGCTGAATTCATATCTGTGCATAGATCGCCGCCTAGTGTTGGGTACGGATGATTGCATATTGTTGTCCTGGAAGAGTCTTCGAAGTATCACGAGATAGGTGGCTCCTCCCCTGAACTACAGTGCGCATGGGCATCCCCTCCATCCTTAGATTGTTTTTTTCCGCCATTGGGTTCGGATGTCCTAATCTTAGCTCTTTGAGTATTTAGGAAAAACTTTATTTTTATTAGGCCAAAAGGCCTTTAAACTAGTCGGTATTGTTTTCGTTCGGCGCCAAGTACTCTTGTCGAGTTAGTTCTCAAGAAGAGCATCGAAGTTAGCCGTTTGCCCTTCGACACCAGAGGCCCGATCGAGATCGACGATGGAATCAAATAGTCCAAAAAAAATCGAATAACCCCTTTAAGCGTTGCCCTCTTTGCAACGCTAAGTATGCTCGCTTCGACGTGCACCCAGTGTGCAACAAGTGCCTCTCTCCAACACACGACGAAGCCACCTGTATGGCGTGTTCCAGGTTCCGATCGAAGAAAACTCTTCGCATTCGTCGAGCAGCTCGGTTCGAGGCGCAGAAAGCGGCGCCAAACCCGGACAACATCTTCGGGACCGAAGATGGAAGAGGTCGTAGACCTTGAAGTTCAGGAGGGAATATCGGATCCGGCTTCGGAGCGTGAATCCGACTATGATGCCGAAGACGAGAGTCTAGTAGATGCAGAGGAAGATGTCGTCGACAAGGTAGGAGACAACGAAGAGGCCCTTGGGGCCGAGGAAGATGGCTTGGAAGATGAGCTAGGCCCAAATGTCGGTACAGGGCCCGAAGAGGCACTAGATAAGGCTCAGGTCGAGGGATCGCCACACGGCCTTACCCAAGATCTTTCCTCTCGTTCTACAGCCCCGCCTAAAGGCCTGGCTTCGAACTGTCCTGAAGAGCCATCGGTATCGAAAGCGCCATCATTCGATCAAGATAAATCGAAACTGAAGGCACAGGCACCGAAATCGAAACCGAAAGAGAAAATGTCTCTAATCGGCAACAAGGCCTCGAAGCCGTCGGAGCCGAAGACACAAAAGACGGCACCTAAGACCAAGGTCAAGGTGGTCGACCCGATAAAATCGGCGCTGAGGATCGTCGATACAGAAAAAGAGGGCGACCCTCGAGCCGACCCCTCCCAGTCCTCGTGTCGAGAAACCAACGTCTGGTACGGGGCTCCATGCCACTACAAAGAAGGTCTCAAAGGACCATGTCGAGTCGACAACACCATCTCCCTTCTTAAAGAAGACGGTGTCTGAGTCGTTATTATGCATCCAAGACAGGGCTTCGCTGCTCAGCACGAAAACAGCCCCGCAGCCGAAAACGGGCAGCACGGTTCAGACCGCGTCGACGCACATCAAGTTCGGATTACCACCGGCGGTACGACCGAAGATGTTCGACGCAAAGAAGGGTCCCGAACCAAAGAAAGGCATCGACACGAAGAAAACTGTCGAAGCGCCACAAGGGGTATCAATGGGACAAACAGATGTTGACGTACCTCAGGAAGATGAGGAGCCGAGGCAGTTTATCTATGCAGGGACTGGTCAACTTTCAATACATAAAATAAAGATAGTGCGAGAGAAATCTATGGAGCCATACAAAATTCAATTAAAGAAAAGGAGAACCACATCACCAGTTCTTGTGGAACATATTCAATATTATAGCCAGGAGCCTCAGTCATTCTCACCCACACAGTCTGATGTGGATGCAGGGGATGCTGGTGATGATGAGGGCACTTATCCATTGACCACTGACCCTGAAGACCAAAACCAACCTTGGGTGGACAATACTGGTACAGGGGACCCACATACTGCTCCAGACACACAAGCATATGCGGTGAAGACTAAACCCTAGGATTGAGAAAAAATATAGGCCAGCTCCGGTGGACCCTACCTACATAAGAGGCCAGCTGCCTTTGGACTCGTTGGTGGTTTCCAATGCTCGGAAGAGGGCCAACTCACAGACAACGGGTGATGCTCCTCCCCCTAACAAGGAGTCTAAGGTCTTGGAAACATCAGGAAAGAGAGCTGCTGCACAGGCAGCTAACATATGGAGAATTGCCAACACTCAGGCACTTCTGGCTAGGTATGACAGGGCGCATTATGATACCCTGGAGACACTGCTACAGCACCTCCCAGATCAGTATAAGGAAGGAGCAGAGTCACTAATTACAGAAGGGAAGCTCATAAGCAACGCTTCCATTAAGTGCGCTCTTGACACAGCTGACACTGCAGCTAGGGCTATTAACACCAGCGTCATGTTAAGAAGGCATGCTTGGTTGAGAATCTCAGGATTCAAACCAGAGATACAGACAACTATACTCAATCAACCTGTCAACCCTCACTCCCTCTTTGGCCCCGAAGTTGACACCACCCTAGACAAAATAAAAAAAGATACAGAGACTGCAAAGTCTATGGGGGCTCTGCAATCACAGCAGTTTAGGAGTGGGTCCTTTCGTCGCTCTACCAACAGAGGACCATCTAGAGGCCAGAACTCCCAACAGTCTCATTACACTAAACCAGGTACACAGACCACCTATAATAAGAATAACAGAGGTGGATACCGTGGAAACAACGTCAAGGGCAGAGGCCGAGGAAACAATACCTCCAGGTCCTCCGCCACCAACAAACAGTGACGCCTTGTCACTGCCCCCCGACCACATAACACCTGTCGGGGGGAGACTCCAACGGTTCCTGCCGGTCTGGAAATCCATCACTACAGACAGGTGGGTGAGAGAAATTGTCCAGTACGGTTATTGTCTGGAGCTAACATCCACTCCACCAAACATACCACCACGACACCGTCCTATGTCCGCAGAGCACTTGCCCTTATTGCACCAGGAAGTGCTCAGTATGCTCCACAAAGGAGCCATAGAAGTCGTGCCTGTACAAGACCAAGGATCAGGGGTGTACTCACTGTATTTTCTGATCCCCAAAAAAGACGGGTCTCTCAGACCCATACTGGATCTAAGACCTCTGAACCGTTACAATCTATCAGAGCATTTTCACATGCTCACCCTGCAGCAGGTGCTGCCGTTGCTCAGTCAGGGAGACTTTCTCGCAACACTAGATATAAAAGATGCATATTTCCATATATCCATACACCCATCCCACAGAAAGTATCTCAGGTTCACTATTCAAGATCAACATTACCAGTTCAAAGTCCTCCCTTTCGGAGTAACAATGGCACCAAGGGTGTTCACCAAGTGCCTGGCAACAGTGGCGGCACACTTAAGGAGACAGCACATACATGTCTATCCTTATCTGGTCGACTGGCTTATCCAGGCAAAGTCAGCCCAGCAGTGTGCCAGCCACATATCCCACACCATTCACCTTCTTCACAGCCTGGGATTCTCACTGAATTATCCAAAGTCCCACCTTCAACCCGCCCACGTACGGCAGTACCTAGGCGCGACCATAGACACTCTGGCAAACAAGGCACAGCCAAATTCCATGAGGATCAACAGCATGCAGTTGCTAATAAAAAAGTTCAGACCTCAACACTCACTACCGGCATGATGGCTTCTGCGCACGCTTTAGGAGTGCTTAGCACGTCAGTGGAATCCGGCTCAAGGACAGTTGAAAGACCTAGTGTTGGTCAGCGGTCGGGCATACAACTCTCTGCATTGGTGGAATCCACAAAACCTTGCCAAGGGCCGACCGTTCCAAGAGCCTGTACCACAAATAATACTGACGGCGGACGCGTCTCTCCAGGGATGGGGAGCTCATGTACTCAATTACACAGTGCAGGGACTATGGACAACACAGCAGAGGGGGATGCACATCAACCTACTAGAACTGATGGCAATCTTCCTAGCAATGAAGGCATTCAAAGTACACTTGTGCAATAAAGTCGTGTTGATCCGGACGGACAACATGACTGCCATGTACTACATACAGAAGCAGGGAGGAACACACTCTCCACAGTTGTCTCATCTGGCTCAGAGCATGTGGAAGTGGGCCATTCAGAGAAACATCTTCCTCATGGCGGAACACCTCCCGGGCAAGGACAACCAAATGGCGGATCTGCTCAGCAGACACAGCCACCAGATGCACGAATGGGAGATACATCCATCAGTACTCCAACCGTACTTCCAGCAGTGGGGTCATCCAGAGATAGACCTATTCGCCACAAGGGAAAACGCAAAATGCCAAAGCTTTGCCGCCAGGTTCCCACATCCACAGTCGCAGGGCAATGCGATATGGATGAACTGGTCAGGCAGATTTGCGTACGCTTTTCCCCCGGCACCATTAATACCGCTAGTGGCACGCAAACTGCGGCAACACTCGATGACGCTCATCCTGGTTGCTCCAACGTGGGCACGCCAGCCATGGTACACCACGTTTCTAGAACTCCTCGTGGTACCGCATCAAAGACTGCGGCTAACACCCAGGCTTTTAACGCAGAGCCATGGCGAGATTCAGCACCCAGATCCGCAACAGCTAAACCTGGCGATCTGGCTCCTGAGATCTTAGAATTTGGCTACCTAAACTTGCCTCCAGAATGTATGAATATCATCAAGGAGGCAAGGAGACCCACGACCAGAGCATGCTATGCGGCTAAGTGGAAAAGATTTGTCATTTATTGTAAAAATAATGACATCAATCCGCTGGATGCATCAACTCAGAACATTATCTGTTATCTATTACACTTATACAGATGCAATCTAGCATACAATTCCATCCGCATACATTTAACCGCACTGGCAGCTTACCTTCAGAACAGGCAGCACCTCTCACTGTTCAGAGTGCCTGCCATCAAAGCCTTCTTGGAGGGACTCAAACGTGTGATTCCTCCTACACACCCACCTTCACCAGTCTGGAACCTAAATGTGGTCCTCACCAGACTCATGGGACCACCTTTTGAACCTCTATACTCCTGTGAGATTCAATTTCTAACCTGGAAAGTAGCTTTCCTAGTAGCCATTACTTCACTAAGAAGAGTTAGTGAACTCCAGGCACTAACCATTCAAGAGCCATTTATACAGGTTCATGCAAACAGGGTCGTACTACGCACCAACCCTACATTCATGCCCAAGGTGATATCGCAGTTCCATATGAACCAATCCATAGAACTACCGGTGTTTTATCCCAATCCTGAGAATGTAGCAGAGAGAATGCTCCACACACTTGATGTCAAGAGAGCTCTCATGTACTATATTAACAGAACACAGACTTTCAGAAAGACAAAACAACTGTTTGTTGCCTTTTCTCCACAGCACAAAGGCAACCCAATTTCCAAAGCAGGAATAGCTAGGTGGATCGTTAAGTGTATACAGATTTGCTATGAAAAAGCTAAGCGCACACTAACGATTCCTCCAAGAGCCCACTCCACACGAAAGTTAGGGGCCTCCATGGCTTTCCTAGGGAATATTCCTTTACAGGAGATATGTAGAGCAGCCACATGGTCCACTATACATACATTTACAAAACACTACTGTGTAGATGTACACTCAAGACAACAGGCAGCTGTAGGACAGGCTGTTCTCAAAACTCTTTTTCAGACTGCTGCAGCTGGCACGGACAGCCGCCGCTAAATGGAGGGACTGCTATATAATCTATGCACAGATATGAATTCAGCAGCCCACATGCCTCGAACCGAATATGCTACTTACCAGTATGCATCTGTTCTTGGCATGTAGGGCTGCTGACATTCATATCGCCCACCCTCCTCCCCGGCGCATGTAGCAGCTGTAGCATTCAGTAATTACTAGTTAGCATGGTCATCATTCACTATATTACACTCCATTTATGCCACAATGGCGAAAAACAATCTAAGGATGGAGGGGATGCCCATGCGCACTGTAGTCCAGGGGAGGAGCCACCTATCTCGTGATACTTCGAAGACTCTTCCAGGACAACAATATGCAATCATCCGGAACCAACACTAGGCGGCGATCTATGCACAGATATGAATGTCAGCAGCCCTACATGCCAAGAACAGATGCATACTGGTAAGTAGCATATTCGGTTAGCATCAGGGTGCTGTTTCTCCTGCCAGTGTTCTACAAGAGGGGCCCCTCTTCGTTTATTTTTAATCGCTGATTTGTGTTCACTAAGACGAATTCTGAACTCTCTACCAGTTTCACCTACGTACCCTTTGTTACAGGGGCACAAAATCAAATAAATGACATTGGCAGATCTACAGTTCGTCATTTCCTTAAGATTGAATTTTTTCTTGTCCCATACGAGTTCTGTCGAGACAATGGCCGTGCTGCAAGCATGGCAATTACCACATTTATGGTTGCCATTCACTGGTGAACTGCCCATAATGGGTTTCTTGCATCAGCAAGTTAGACGTGTCTAGAGAGACCGAAAAAAAATATAATGACCTTTCTCCTCCTCTTCTCCAGTCCATCCTCCAGGTGTTTGTGTCATTTAGGTGGGGGGCTCACACCTTTGTGAACATGACACATCCTGCGTCAAACAAGTCCAGCACCGGCTGCAGATGCTGCTTTACAAGAGCCACCAGTGCCCCCCACCACCTGAGACTGTCCACTTCAACAGGCAAAATTCTTACATGTCTCTCGGGCTACTCAGTCCTAAACACTCCTTACCTCCTCTATTCCCGTGCCACTCTCCTTAGCCATGTATTCCTAGAGCCGGCAGGCTGTGAATGAACTAACGCCTCAGCCCGTCCAGTCCAAGGGAGAAGTCTGTCCACTGCAAAGGTGAAAGGCTCTGCTGAGCCTGTACTCGAGGTGATAGGAACTGTGTGTCCATTGCCAGCTCCTGAGCCCATCCTGACCTAGAGAGGTCAGTCCGCAATAAAGGTGAAGGATTCTGGATCTCCAGAGACCGTTCAGTATTTGCAGTGACCGACTTTGAATAACCATTCCTACCGCCTAAGCACATCCTGCCCTAGAGGCCTGTGCCAGTCCACTGTAAAGGCAAAGTGCTCTGCCGATCCCCTGAGTGTGTCCAAAGCTAGAGGTGATGGCCTGTGTGTGCCCGTCGCCAATGCCTGAACCCACCCTGTCTTGTGCTCAGCCAGCTGGTGATAGGTTCTCTACCGCCATCTCTATCCTCTGAGCCTGTACAGTTAGGAAGCTGTATGTTGCTGTAATTAACACGTCACCCACCTGTAGAGGTGCAAAGCTATGTATTCAGCCATGTAATCATTTTCTCTCTCTCTCTCGCTCTTTCTCTCGCTCTCTCTCGCTCTCTCTCTCTCTCTCTCTCTCTCTCTCTCTCTCTCTCTCTCTCAGACTGGCCGCATTGACAAGTCTTACCCCACTGTGTGTGGTCACACCGGGCCCGTCCTGGACATTGACTGGTGCCCACACAATGATGAGGTTATTGCCAGCGCCTCAGAAGACTGTAGCGTCATGGTAAGTTGTGACCAGTGTGCAGCTCCATAGTGGCCTCCATGTGTGACATCAGGGGTGTAACGCTGCCATCGTCTGTTCCCAGGTGTGGCAGATTCCTGAGAACGGCCTTGTGGCACCACTGACTGACCCCGTGGTCACTCTTGAAGGCCACTCCAAACGGGTGGGCATCATAACCTGGCACCCGACCGCACGGAATGTGCTCCTGAGCGCAGGTGAGATAGACGCTCTGCCTTAACATTGCTTGTGTGCAGTTTTACACTAATCTCTTTCATCGAACATTGCATCCGTGCAGCTTTACGCTAGTCTCGTTCAGCGAACATTGCATGGGAACAGTTTTACACTTGTCTATTTAATCGAATTTTGCTTTTGAACAGCTTTTCACTAGTCTATTTCATCGGACATTGCATGTGTACATCTTTACACTAGTCTATTTCATAGAACATTGCACGTGTACAGCTTTACACTAGTCTGCTCCATAGGACATTGCACGTGTACAACTTTACACTAGTCTGCTCCATAGGACATTGCACGTGTACAGCTTTACTCTAGTCTGCTCCATAGGACATTGCACGTGTACAGCTTTACACTAGTCTGCTCCATAGGACATTGCACGTGTACAGCTTTACTCTAGTCTGTTCCATAGGACATTGCACGTGTACAACTTTACACTAGTCTGCTCCATAGGACATTGCACGTGTACAGCTTTACACTAGTCTGCTCCATAGGACATTGCACGTGTACAACTTTACACTAGTCTGCTCCATAGGACATTGCACGTGTACAGCTTTACTCTAGTCTGCTCCATAGGACATTGCACGTGTACAGCTTTACACTAGTCTGCTCCATAGGACATTGCACGTGTACAGCTTTACTCTAGTCTGTTCCATAGGACATTGCACGTGTACAACTTTACACTAGTCTGCTCCATAGGACATTGCACGTGTACAGCTTTACACTAGTCTGCTCCATAGGACATTGCACGTGTACAACTTTACACTAGTCTGCTCCATAGGACATTGCACGTGTACAGCTTTACTCTAGTCTGCTCCATAGGACATTGCACGTGTACAGCTTTACACTAGTCTGCTCCATAGGACATTGCACGTGTACAGCTTTACTCTAGTCTGTTCCATAGGACATTGCACGTGTACAGCTTTACACTAGTCTGCTCCATAGGACATTGCACGTGTACAGCTTTACACTAGTCTGCTCCATAGGACATTGCATGTGTACAGCTTTACACTAGTCTGCTCCATAGGACATTGCACGTGTACAACTTTACACTAGTCTGCTCCATAGGACATTGCACGTGTACAGCTTTACTCTAGTCTGTTCCATAGGACATTGCACGTGTACAACTTTACACTAGTCTGCTCCATAGGACATTGCCAGTGTACAGCTTTACACTGTTTCATTGGACATTGCTTTCCTACAGCTATACAGTAGTCTGTTTCATCGAATATTGCATTTGTACAGCTGTACACTAGTCTTTCATCGAACATTGCATTTGTACAGCTGTGCACTAGTCTATTTCATAGGACATGGCACATGTACAGCTATACAGTAGTCTGTTTCATTGAACATTGCATGTGTAAAGCTTTGCAGTAATCTATTGTCTACTCTGACTTGTCAGACCTGTCTCTCCTTCAATAATGCAGCTTTCCTTTATTTCTCTAGTATTGGCTCACCCCCTTCAATTGACTTACAATTTCTGCTTTTCTGCCTCGTTCCCTCTATGCCTGTGCGTCCTGTTCTGAAGCAGTATTTTGATTTCAGCAGTAGATTCTGCACAGGGTCTTGGTTGAGCCGGAGGGCCATTTTTTCTGGGACCCCCTGAATTAGGAGTATGACCCATGGGTGTTAATTTGAATCTTGCTGTTTGCTATACGCTGCTCTTTCTGCATTTCTATGCTTTCTGTCCTCCTTTTCTCTGCTGGTCTTCACTGTCCTGGTTGGTCTCCACTCTTTTTCCACAGGCTGCGATAATGTGGTGATTATCTGGAACGTGGGCACTGCAGAGGAGTTGTATCGGATGGAGGACCAGCACCCAGACCTCATTTACAATGCCTGCTGGAACCGCAATGGAAGCCTGTTTTGCACGTCGTGTAAGGACAAGAGCGTGCGCATCATTGATCCCCGCCGTGAGATCGTTGTGGCGGTGTGTATGAACAAAGCTTACTTCTGCATAGCATCCTGGAGAATACAAACTCACTCAATCATTCATCCAGGGAGGCTGCATATGCTTGGGTCCTGTCCTGCAAGGTCCAAACTCCCTCCCACTCCTCTTACAAAGTTTCCTTAAGCTCAGCCCCTCTCCTCTGGGGTCTGCCCAGCCCATCTCCTCTGTTCACATAGCGTCCGCCCAGCCCATCTCCTCTGTTCACATAGCCAGCCCATCTCCTCTGTTCACATAGCGTCCGCCCAGCCCATCTCCTCTGTTCACACAGCGTCCGCCCAGCCCATCTCCTCTGTTCACATAGCGTCCGCCCAGCCCATCTCCTCTGTTCACATCGCGTCCGCCCAGCCCATCTCCTCTGTTCACATCGCGTCCGCCCAGCCCATCTCCTCTGTTCACATCGCGTCCGCCCAGCCCATCTCCTCTGTTCACATCGCGTCCGCCCAGCCCATCTCCTCTGTTCACATCGCGTCCGCCCAGCCCATCTCCTCTGTTCACATCGCGTCCGCCCAGCCCATCTCCTCTGTTCACATCGCGTCCGCCCAGCCCATCTCCTCTGTTCACATCGCGTCCGCCCAGCCCATCTTCACTGTTCACATCGCGTCCGCCCAGCCCATCTCCTCTGTTCACATCGCGTCCGCCCAGCCCATCTCCACTGTTCACATCGCGTCCGCCCAGCCCATCTCTTCTGTTCACATCGCGTCCGCCCAGCCCATCTCTTCTGTTCACATCGCGTCCGCCCAGCCCATCTCCTCTGTTCACATCGTGTCTGCCCAGCCCATCTCCACTGTTCACATCGTGTCCGCCCAGCCCATCTCCACTCTTAACATCGCGTCCGCCCAGCCCATCTCCACTGTTCACATCGCGTCCGCCCAGCCCATCTCCACTGTTCACATCGCGTCCGCCCAGCCCATCTCCTCTGTTCACATCGCGTCTGCCCAGCCCATCTCCTCTGTTCACATCGCGTCTGCCCAGCCCATCTCCTCTGTTAACATCGCGTCTGCCCAGCCCATCTCCTCTGTTCACATCGCGTCTGCCCAGCCCATCTCCTCTGCCCAGCCCATCTCCTCTGTTCACATCGCGTCTGCCCAGCCCATCTCCTCTGTTCACATCGCGTCCGCCCAGCCCATCTCCTCTGTTCACATAGCGTCCGCCCAGCCCATCTCCTCTGTTCACATCGCGTCTGCCCAGCCCATCTCCTCTGTTCACATCGCGTCTGCCCAGCCCATCTCCTCTGTTCACATCGCGTCCGCCCAGCCCATCTCCTCTGTTCACATAGCGTCCGCCCAGCCCATCTCCTCTGTTCACATCGCGTCCGCCCAGCCCATCTTCACTGTTCACATCGCGTCCGCCCAGCCCATCTTCACTGTTCACATCGCGTCCGCCCAGCCCATCTCCACTGTTCACATCGCGTCCGCCCAGCCCATCTCTTCTGTTCACATCGCGTCCGCCCAGCCCATCTCTTCTGTTCACATCGCGTCCGCCGAGCCCATCTCCTCTGTTCACATCGTGTCTGCCCAGCCCATCTCCACTGTTCACATCGTGTCCGCCCAGCCCATCTCCACTGTTCACATCGTGTCCGCCCAGCCCATCTCCACTGTTCACATCGCGTCCGCCCAGCCCATCTCCACTGTTCACATCGCGTCCGCCCAGCCCATCTCCACTGTTCACATCGCGTCCGCCCAGCCCATCTCCTCTGTTCACATCGCGTCTGCCCAGCCCATCTCCTCTGTTCACATCGCGTCTGCCCAGCCCATCTCCTCTGTTCACATCGCGTCTGCCCAGCCCATCTCCTCTGTTCACATCGCGTCTGCCCAGCCCATCTCCTCTGTTCACATCGCGTCTGCCCAGCCCATCTCCTCTGTTCACATCGCGTCCGCCCAGCCCATCTCCTCTGTTCACATAGCGTCCGCCCAGCCCATCTCCTCTGTTCACATCGCGTCTGCCCAGCCCATCTCCTCTGTTCACATCGCGTCCGCCCGGCCCATCTCCTCTGTTCACATTGCGTCTGCCCAGCCCATCTCCTCTGTTCATAGTGTCTGCCCTAACTGACTTGCCTCTTGAGTTATTAATAAAATTGTCACAGCAGAAAGGGTGTGGTTCACTAATTTTTAATAAAGGCAGCTCAGAGCAGTGACCTGATCTAAAGTGCTACAGTGAAACAATCCAAAATAAACTTTATGTATGTGAAAGTTAGGGCCAGTACTGTAAATATAGTAGCAGTCACAGACATTTGCAGAAGAGCGGGAGGTACAGACTGAGCCAAGAACTGTTCTCTTAACCCTCCACGGCACTGTATTTCAGGGGGACATGCTCCCCTAAAATCTATCCTTATGCTGCAAGTAGTGCACTGCTCCTTAGCTTATAAAGTGTCCCATTTTTGTACTTTGTTGATTTCGGATTCTGCGAAATAGCATTATTTTTCAATACAGGTCTTTAAAATAATGACGTTGTCATTCTCTGCTAACAGGAGAAGGAAAGGGCCCATGATGGAGCCCGGCCTATGAGAGCGATCTTCATGTCTGATGGCAAGATCTTCACCACTGGCTTCAGCCGCATGAGTGAGCGACAGCTGGCACTCTGGGACCCGGTATGATACATTTTACCTTATCGCTTCTTTTTCAGCACGTGCATGGGCTAGATTCCCAGTTCCTCTTAAAATATCAACTGCAAATTCTCATCCAGAACTGTGAGGCTGCTAGAAGCCCTTCCATGTACTTAAGAGCAGTGCACCTGAACACGGGAAAGGCATTCTGTGGTTTCCCTTCATTGTTTTCTAATATTAATGGTCTGTATAGCACTATATCGCCCTTTGGCCCCTTTAAATCACTGGGTTACCCTTACAGTTCATTATTTTGTGCATAGACATCTGGATACATAATTAGAGATTAAATGTGTCAGGTTTGCACTGTAATCTTCTAGGTCTTTCCCTCTGGCTCCCGAAACTTCTTAAGAACGCCGAGGAAGAGGGAACTCTGTTAATGTGGGAGTAGGGTGTGGAGGTGCCTCTCAGAATCAGCCGAGGGTTTTAGCGCTGTTTTTGCATAATCACGCCTGCTCGTATTGTCGACTGCCTATCTTTGCTTCTGTTGTTAACGCTCGGAGGCTCTTGTAATCTACTTGGCAACAAACCAACGCGTCACTCGCATAGACACAATATCATTCAAAGGCATGTTGGGATACCAAACCTGAAACTCACCTGTGGCAGGACAGGGCATTTTTCAAGAAGGCCCAATGCAAGGAAGTGAACTTTCAAACGGGATTGACATAAGTAGAAGTTGGAACAAAATGGGCAAAGACTGGAAGAGCATTCCAAAGTTTGGGGCGTTTTCAGACCAAGAATGAAATGAAGAGTCCAGAAGTGCTTCGTTGTTATTAGGCTCATTGATTTTTGCGGTACATTTCTGCAGAAACGCAGCACTCCTTTTCTGTAGGTAAGATCTGGCCATTTTGCAGTTGGTAGTGACTTGGGGATAGGTTGTTAAACAGAACAGACAACACACAAACCTCAGTTATGTTTTTGTAATCGCGTCCAGGTGCCCTCCTGGAGCAAGCAGAGCCGGTCTATGTTGGGTTTTGGGATAGTTAATGGTTCTGAGTCCAGCCAAAGAGCGCACTCGTACATGGGAGCCATCCAAGAGTGTGCATTGAATAGGGAGGGTGCAAAGGCGGTTTTACAGCTTGCCAGGAGGTTGTTGGTAACTGAGCACAGAGTTCAAGTGTGAGTGTAAATAGGTTGTCTTTTAATTATTATTATTATTATATGATATTTGATTAAGCGCACAACTACCCCCAACGGGGGTGTCCCGGCGCTGCGGACAACAGCGGCATGGAGCAGAAAGGCTAGCAGCTAGCAACTAGCCAGGTCTTCAGGTTACATCTGAACAGGGATTCGGAGTCGATCATACGGATATTGAGTGGGAGGGCATTCCATAGCCTTGCCGTAATTACTGCAAAGGCTCTTCCGCCATTCCTCGATCTATGGTATCTGGGGGGAAGCAGAAGTCGAAGGTGATTTGATCTGAGCGTCCGGAAGGAGTGAACTTGCTTCAGCCTTTGTCTGAGATATCCTGGGCCCCTACCATTCAAGGCCCTGAAGGTAAGGACCAGGGCTTTAAAGTGAATCCGAGAAGAGATCGGAAGCCAGTGGAGATTCTTAAGATGAGGGGAGATTGAGTGACGGTGAGGGATATTGCAGATCAGCCTGGCCGCCGCGTTTTGGACAATTTGAAGTCGGTGAAGGAGATAGGCTGGTGTCCCCACGTAGAGGCTATTACAGGGGTACTCACAAACTTTCTCTCTGGGGCCAAATTTACAGTGTGGTTTCTGGCTGAGGGCCGCACCGGTGGGGGCGGGGCCAGTGGGGGAGGGGGCGGGGCTAGACCAAAAAAAAAACCTATGACCATGAGGTTGAACACAGGCCCCTGCACCGGACGCCTTCGTCCACTGAGCCACCAGACCAGGCATTCACACCTATCTATCTATCTATCTATCTATCTATCTATCTATCTATCTATCTATCTATCTATCTATCTATCTACTCCCTCCCTCCATCCCTCCCTCCCTCCATCCCTCCATCCCTCCATCCCTCCATCCCTCCATCCCTCCATCCCTCCCTCCTTCACTCCCTCTCTCCTTCACTCCCTCTCTCCTTCACTCCCTCTCTCCTTCACTCCCTCTCTCCTTCCTCCCTCTCTCTCTCCCTACCTCCCTCTCTCCCTCCCTCCCTCTCTCCCTCCCTCCCTCTCTCCTTCCCTCCCTCTCTCCTTCCCTCTCTGTCTCCCTACCTCCCTCTCCCTCCCTCTCTGTCTCCCTCTCACTCTGTGTCTCCCTCTCACTCTGTCTCCCTACCTCCCTCTCCGTCCCTCTATCTCTCTCTCTCAATCACTGTTTGTCTCCCTTTCTCTCTGTCTCCTCCGAAAAACACAATAATAAGAAACATGGTAGCACCTATTCGCTAAATTTCTCAGGTAGTGTTTGGCCTTCCTCCAAATGTCCTGCTGGTTGCCCTGTTGTCGCTTCTTTGTTAAGTTGTCTTCTCTCTCTTTTTTATCTCTGGGTCATTTTATCAGTGTTTTCTTTTTCTGACTTATTTTCTTTTCACCATGTCAGTCTTATTTCTATTTCATTCATTGTCATTCTTCTCGTTTTTGTCTCACTTTAGTTCTTCTTTTCACGCTCTACTACTCCTTTGCCCTCTCCTGTGTCCTTTCTCTCTTCTCCTTTTAGTCCTGTACTTGTCCTTTTGTTCTCTCTCCCTTTCTCCTATTTTTTCTTTCTTCCCCAGTTTTACCACGTCTTCCCCTGTTTTCTCTAGTCTTCTGTGTCTCATTGCACGGCTGCTCCTCTTACGTTTCTGACACATGGTATCAGGGTTATGGCCTTTTCAGAGCACAAAGGCACGCTGTTCCCGTTCTTTTGACCACGTACCTCGATTCAGTCCTAAAAGGTGTCCTTGCGATATTCCCTTACATCTGCCTCTCTACAAACAATTTCTCTCCTGAACTGCACACGATCAGAGGGGAGGCGGGGCACAGAGTGGACAGAGCGCACACAGCCGCCGCACCCAAGTACTTTGCAGGTCTTTTAAAGACCATTCACTTGGTAATGAGGCTTTGTTGTATTTCACCTCTTCGTAGTGCCCCTGCATCTCCACTCAATCAGAGTGGAGATGCAGGGGCGCTAAGAAGAGGTGAAGTACAACATTCATTAACAAGTGAATGTTATTTAAAAGAATCGCCCGGCCCCCAGAGCTCGCAACCGGCGCCGGCGATATAAAAAACACAAAGGCATATGATGTCGGGAAGGTCAGCGGGCCGCCAAGGAAGGCTTGCCGGGCTGTACTATGAGTACCCCTGGGCTATTACAATAGTCCAGGTGGGATGTGATGAGAGCATGTACGATAGTTTTCAAGGAATCCGAGGGCAGATAAGGGGACATCTTTTTTATCATACGTAATTTGCCAAAGCAGGCAGAAGTGACCTTACGGATTTGAGTCTTACCTGATAGCTCATTATCCAATTGAAAGCCCAGGTTGCGGGCAGTCTTGACCGGTGAAGGGGGAGGGTTTAGTTCTGAAGGCCACCATAAAGATGGAGGAAGAGGAGATTTTTGGTTAAAGAAAAGCACCTCGGTTTTGTCCGTGTTAAGTTTCAGAGTATTGGAGGTCATCCAGGATACGATGTTAGAGAGGCAGGTTTTGAAATTGGAGAGTCCTTTGTCAGAGTGGTCTTTGAAGGAAAAGATAAGCTGTGTATCTTCCGCATAGGAGACCACTCTGACTCCAGAGGCCTCTACCACTTTTGCCAATGGTGAGACGTAGACGTTGAAAAAAAGAGGGCTAAGCGCCGACCCCTGAGGGACTCCGCAGCTGAGGTTTTTTTTGTCTTTAGACATAAAGGGGTGGCACCATACCTGTTGGGTTCTGATAGATAGAAAGGATTTCATCCAAGCAAGTGGCGTGTCACGATTCCCTACATTATAAAGTCTGTCTAGCAGTATGGAGTGTGAGACAGTGTCGAATGCCCCGGACAGATCGAGGAGTACCAACATGGTCACCTCGCCTCTGTCCACGCTTTCTCTAATGGTTTCCGAGACTCCTAAAAGTGCACCTAAAAGTGCAGTCTCCGTACTGTGGCCGGATCTGAAACCAGATTGCGAGTCGTGAAGTAGGTTTTGGTCCTCTAGGTAGGCGGCCAGCTGTTCCTGCACGACTCTTTCTAATATTTTGGCTGATTTGGGAAGAAGTGATATCGGCCGATAGTTAGAGTAGATTATTGGGTCAGCTTCAGCCTTTTTTAAAATAGGAATTAACATGGCCTGTTTCCAAGATATAGGAAATTGGCCCATGGCGAGAGATGAATTCCAGATAGAGATGAGCGGATGGACAATAGCAGGGGCAAGGGAAGTAAACACCTGAGCTGGAACTGGATCGAGAGGTGAACCTGATGTACACTGCTGTATTTTTAATAAAGCAGTGTCAGCTGTAATTGCTTTGAAGGCATGAAATAGTGTTTCTCTAGAAGAGATGGGATCCTGATGGAGAGTACCCACAACTGCTCTCTCCGGGGGTTTGAAAGTGGAGAATATATCGATTTATTTTATTATGGAAAAAGTCAGAGGCCATCACAAAGCTCTTGACTGGATTTTGTGGGACAAGTAAGGGCTGTGGGATTAGTAAAATTTCTCACCATTTGATATAGGGTTTTGGTCGAATTTTTTGCAGTAGTAATTTTATTGGAGAAGTTTTCTTTCATAGTAGCCTTTTTAAGTGTGCAGCTCTATAGATGGCTTTGGCCGAGGGGTCATATGTTAGTGGCCATCGACGTTCAAGCTTTTTGCATTTGCTTTTCTCTTCACGGAGCTTAGGAGAGAACCAAGGGGCGGAAGGAGTAGACCGAGCCGAGGAGAAAGGTTAAAGGGGGGCGATGGTGTCCACAGCTGAGGAGAGGTAACTATTAAACTTCTCAACATTGGAGTTAGGGTCATCCGACATGAGCACGTTCAGGTTGTTTAATATGGGCTTGATTTTTATCACAGGTGACTTTATACGATTTTCTCCCCATCCCCTCTTTTCTGCTGTCATTGGGCAGCTGGGGGCTGAAGGTAAAATGAAATGGTATAAGAAAATGGTCAGACCAAAGCAGGGGTTGCGACTCAAAGGTGGTGAGGGTCGATAAGTTAGTAAATATAAGGTCAAGGGTATGCCCCGCCTTATGCGTAGGACCATGGATTCTTTGGTCTAGGTTTAGGCCCTCGAGAGTTTCTAATAAAGATCTTGCTTTAGGGCATGAAATATCATCTACATGGAGATTGAAATCACCGAAAATGGTGAAGTGGGGGTGTTTCAGTGATAGGTCTGCTAGGGTCACTAGTAGCTCCGAGAGATGCAAAGATAGTGTGCCTGGTGGATTATAGATCAAGACTCCTGCCAGAATCAGGTGCGTAGCATCTGATATGCTGAAATACATGGCTTCAATAGGACCGGAGTTAGCTAATTATCTCGATGTGATGTTCCATTCTTTTCGCAGTATTATGGCAATCCCCCCCCCACCCTCCCAGCGGGGTGATTGGCCGCCCTACCATCCACAACAATCGGGCAAGCCCGTGGTGGACCGGGGTAGGAGCGGAGTGACTAGGCACAACAGAGCAAACTGAGGTAAATTTACAATTTTAAAACGAGGCAGAGTTAAAAAGTTTAAAGCACTTTTTAAAACAACAAAGCGAACAGCGGCACACCTGTAGCTGCTAGCGCGTCTAAGTTTTACAACGCGTGTCCACGTGCGGTCTTTCAGGTAGGAGGTGACATTTTGTTGCCGGGATTGAGTAGTTTCAGGAGGACTCACTAGGTACTGAGAGCTACCCTGCTTGATGACTTAAGTTGGAGGTGGGATAGGATGGTTTCGAATTTCGTTAGTGTTACCAGATTAATAAATTGGGTACAATGGGAAGAACAATATTTGGAGGTACGCCATGAACCGTGTTTTGGTCGAGGGAAATGAGAGGTTTGGTTGAACATTTTCATTGTTGAGGAGTACAGAAGTGGGCAGATGTTTCACTGCAGTGTAGAATTGGACTCCAATATCTCTGATTAAGGGCAATTGCCAGATGTGTTAAGGGGGAAGGAGATTAGGGCCAGCTCAGTTTTTATGGAGGTCGGTGGTGTCCCAGTGTTGGATCGGTGCCATGCTCTCCGTGATTTTGATCTGTATTAGGGGTGATAAGAGTGCACTTGATCATTTGGGTGCTCTTGCATCCATGTGGTCTGAGTGTGTAGATGATGACTTTTCATACAGAGGGGATTGTGTATAGAACATTCTGAAACGTGCCCAACACAGCGGTGGGGAAGGGCGGAAATGTAGCAGTTAACTGTGCAGCCAGGAAGAGAGGAAGAACTTGAGAGAGGTAGGATGCGAGCGCTGGACCAGTACTGGCCAAGGGTGATATAATTGCTTCATTAAAGTCTGCAAAGGGATTCAGGTGAATCACAAGGGAAGACCAGCAACAGTGGTGTGCTGTGTTGATGAATTTTAAGATAAAGTCTGCTGAGCAGAAAGGAGTGGGTAAGATGAATCTCAAAGACTAGACAGACTGTAAAGAAGGAGCAGCATGTTGGTATTCACAATACAAGGTTTATACTATGAAGAGAGGCAGGAAAATTGATTGGAATTATAGTTGTGTCGGGGTGGAAGAGAAGCGAACACATTGAAAATAGATTGCAAAAAACAGTAAGCATGACTAGGAAATCCAAATTTGTTAAATCTCTTAGGAAGAGAAGTAAATAAAAAGCAGGTTTTTTAGGTATTTACGATTTGATTTCACAAAACTCCAGTGCACAAGATACGTTGAAGTCTTGCTTATTGGGGATTAACAAAGACAGCAGATCCGATTTTATATTTTTACGGAGTTTTATATAGCGTGAACTTGACCCGAAGGTATCGGATATCAGAGCGCTTTAAACAAGCACCAGTTACATTACATGAGGACACATTCATTTTTGTTAGGCACGGGGAGATTGATTTGCCCAGAATCCCAGTATGTTGTGCGTCCTTGCTGAGACTCGAACCCGGTTCCCCAGATTTGAGGTCGACCGCCCTAGCCGTTAGGCCAATTCCTCTCCCTCTCTTTGTTTGAGAGGGAAGCCTTATTTTCATCCTTTACTAAAGGTTCTTTGATCTCTAATTCACCCCAGTGATTCAGCTCGGGCTGGAAACCTGAGCAGAGCATGCTTTGCTGCAAGATCTCTTTTTATGGATCTGCAGGTCCTCACCAAGGGGTCTGAGGAGGATACTGCTTGAGAGTAACGTAGGGCTGTTCCTGCAGCTTGATCATCCAGATGAGATTCAGTGCCCCAGAGGAGCTATTGCTAATCTCGGTATGCAGAAAGCATCCAACGGTCATATCAAATGATACTGGTTTTGATGCAGCTCATCTAATTGTTTGTGGCTTCAATGAGTTTAAACTATTTTCTTTAGTGTTTATGTGCAGAAGATTTGGAGAAATGTTTCTTTACCTAAAAGGGCAGAGTTCTGTTCATGGGACAACTCCCATTGGATAATAATTGCACCTTTGCAGGGGATCTGGCAAAACAATTAGCTGGAAGGAAAAGTTTCACAACTGTAGAAAGAATATATTAACCCCGTAGCTGCTAGGCCTCCATAACCCCCCCCCCCCCCTCCCCCCCGTGCTAAGCCGTTTTATTGGCTATCTGGGGTAGTTCGCGCTTAGGCCCTTGTAACCTTTTGACCACATTAGGTATCCATGCCAAATGAGCGTCCTTTTCTTCCAACATCATGGGGATTCTAAAGGTACCCAGGGTTTGTGGATTCCCCTGGAGGGGACCCAGAAATTAGCTAAAATACAGCTAAATGTTGTTTGATTTTTGGAAAAATGGGAAAAAGGTCTGCAAATGAAAGCGTCTGGGTTTTTCTCTGCAAATGGTATCAAAAAAGGGTTTGTGGGGCTGAAATCACTATTTACCCAGCTTTTAGGGAATGACAGGCTTTTGTCAGAAAACCAAAATCTTTTACACAGTTTTGGCATTTTTCTGGGACATAGCCTATTTTTGCTATTTTTTCTGATTTCAGCCCCCTTCCAGTTAATCTTAGAAATGGATATGAGAGCAATAATGGATCTTGGAAAGCTATACATTTTAGAAAAGTAGATTAAATTCTGAATTCAGCAAGGGGTAATTTGTGTAGATCCTTCAAGGTTTCTTTATAGAAACTAACAGTTAAATATAGGAAAAATTGAAAATTAGTTGAAAAAAACAGCCTTTTGTGTCAACATTTTCACCTGTAACTTATTCTAATTATGAGAGCTCTTTGAAAGCAATATACCGTTACATCTGCTAGACATTACTGGTTGTGGGGATATATAGGACTTGTAGGTTCACCAAGAACCTGAGGAACCCTGAGCCAAAAACTGAGCAGCGACTTTCAATGTTTTTTTTATTATGTACAGGGTATATAGCAATTATTCTGGGAAAATGTATACATGGAAAAATCGGTATGAAAGACACCTATGTATTCCTGAAATGTGAACAAAATATAGAGTTTAGAAACATTAGATATTTGCACATTTCCGAAATTAGAAATACTCATACTAGCATGAGAATTATCGGTAATTTTTTAAAATGACTTATTTTTTACACAGTCTTTCTTTTGGAAGGCAGAAATGCATCGAAAGTCAATAGGTAATAACAGTTGCTCTACAAATCTGAATTACCCTAAGTCTCCTGATAAAAATGGTACCTCACTTGTGTGGGTAGGCATAGTGCCCACGACAGGAAACGGCACAATGCGCAACGTGGACACACTGCAATTTCACAGTGAAAAATGACCCTTTTTTGGCAAAGTGCCTAGCTGTAGTTTTTAACCCTAGCTCTGCCGGCACCTAGGGAAACCTAGGAAACCTATACATTTTTTAAAACTAGACACCCAGGGGAATCTAGGATGGGGTGACTTGACTGGCTCCCACCAGGTTTTGTTACCCAGAATCCCTTGCAAACGTAAACAATTGTTTAAAAAAACAACCCACACATTTTCCTCACATTTCTGTGGTGGAAAGTTCTGGAATCTGCGTGGATCCACAAATTTCCACCCACCCTACGTTCCCCAAAGTCTTCAGAGAAAAATGGTACCTCACTTGTGTGGTTAGGCCTAGCGCCCGCTACAGGAAACGGCGCAAAACGCAACGTGGACACACCTCAATTTCAAAGTGAACAAGCATTGAAAATGCGATAGGTCTCGCCTTTGATTAAGTTAAACCCATTTGCTTTGCTAATGGTATTGTATGGCAAAGTAAATGGCTTTAACTTAATGAAAGGTGAGACCTGTTGCATTTTTTATGCTTGTTTCAAAGTGCGCTGTCGCTCGTCCAAGGTCTATAGCACTGTAGCAAAAACTTTACAATAGATAAATGGGATGTTATTTTTTTATCTGCTTCAAGAAAATACCACAAGAGGCTGCACAAAAAAGCATTTTACTCTGTGGCTGTGTATTGACAACAGAGATGGGGCTGTTGGCTTCTTGGTTATAAACTGCTAGGGTTATCTTTCCCCCGAGTCTATAGAAGCTATGTGGCCTTTAATTAAGAAGGACCGTTGCGCCTGACAACCCCGAGTCCCTCCAGGAGGTGGTAATTGACCCAGGAGAGCCCCGCTGAGTCTCCTGTGAAGCGGAGGGCAGAGGAATGTCCGCAATCAGCAGCCCCTTTAACCTCTGGACAGAAGCGCGCATCTGACTGCTGCCAGCGGAAAAGAAAAAGGTTTTACTGGGTGTGTTTAGCGTGCAAAGAAAGCATGGTTAGACTATTATGTCTATGTGAAAAAGTTCCATATTTCATGCATGGCATGCCCCCACTTTTTGCTGAATTGCTGAATGTACTTTGACTGAGTGTGCCCTGGGCTCATGCCAATCAGGTGCCCAGGGCCCATGTTCCTTCCCTAAAAACTGTGCTGAAACCTAGAACTCAAATTGTCAAACCCTGGCCACATGTCAGCCCCTGGTAAATGGTACACTAGGTACCCAGGGCTTTGTGACCAGAGAAGGCCCTTAAGGGCTGCAGCACTTATTGTACCACCCTTAGAGGCCCTGTACCCTGACACAAACACACTGTCCTTGCAGGCTGAGTGTCTGGCTATAGAACAAAACAGAGAGTCGACATGGCACACATCCCTGTGTGCCATGCCCACAACACACACTGCCCTGGCATACAACAGCCACCCCTCTAGCTGGGTACCCTATGCCAGTGGTGTGGGTACAGGAGCATGAACCCTGTGCCCCTACAGTACCCAGGTCCATTCCTGGGCACTGTAAGTGCAGTGCTGCCATTTAAGAGTATATGGTGCTGGGAAATCGTCAAGCACGGACTCCACAGCACCATGATGGCTCCACTGAAGACTGACAAGTTTGGTATCAAACTTCTCAGCACATTAAACCTGCACTGATGCCAGTGCGGGATTTAATGTACAATGCACGACAGAGGGCATCTTGGAGATGCCCCCTGAACCTAAGCTACAATCCACGTCTTGTCTGAGGGGCTGCCTAGGCTGCCACACAGTAGACATGTTGCTGGACCCCTGGGTAGAGAGCCATCCGCTCTCCTGGGCCTGCAACAATGCACATCCTGGGTGAGGTGCTAGGTCTCCTCCCCCAGGATGGGCAGGGGGAGCTTCAAAGGCATGCCGCCTTTGTGAGCTTCTCCAGGCCACTTACTGTACTCAACAACTGGCCCCTACCGGTTCTAAACCCCCACTCTGGCGGGAAGACTGGCCGGAAACCCCAAGGAAGGACAGGGGGTGTGCCAGCCTCTGCCAACCCCACCCCTCAGGTGGGGGAGGCGAGGTGAAGCACATGTCCGGGCTCTCGCCATCTTGAAGATGGGGAGCCCATTCCCAATCGGGACTAGGCCACTGCCTCCCTCCCACAGGAGAGTGGCAGGAAAGGGGGTGTACCCACCCCAGGGCAGGGACCCAGTGGTCCCTGCCCTTTACCTACCTGTAACGCCCCTAAATTTAGTATTTAGGGGCACCCTGAACCTTGCTTCCTTAGATCCAGATTCTGAAACGGCAAAGAAGATCAAGAAGACCTGCCATGCAGCTGCTAACAAGAGGAAGACACCAACTGCTTTGGCCCCAGCCCTGCTGGCCTGTCGACCCTCAAACCTGCTCCTGCTAAATCCCGGCATCTCCCGTGGCCAGCAACCTCACAAACCCCGGAAGACCTGGCTACCTTATAACTCTAAGCATCTGGGGCTCCCACGAGCAGTGGTACTGCTCAAAGCAAGTAACTGACCCCTGGCATCAGCCAAGAACCGCGAACCCTACACACTCTGCTCCCGCCAAGCCTGGCCTGTGCTGAAGTGGACAAAGACCACGAGGACGTCCCCCAGGTGACTGTGACCCCGAATCCAGCACCCAGGACCCACCTCGACGCTCCTGACGACTCTGGCAGTCTCAGAACCAGGGACCCCCCAACCGTGATCAACAGAGGGTAAGAATTCCCAACACCAAAAGGCACCCCTGCACCCAGCGGCCCCCTGTGCCCAACTCCTGGGTACCTACCTATCCTCCAACTACCCAACTTGCCTCTCGAAGCGATGGTCGCACCTGAAAAATCTTCGTCTCCGAGCTTGCAGCCTTTGTTCATTCTTGAGCTTTTCCATTGCAATCCATTGAGCGCCGACAGCTCAAAAGCACCCTGCACCTAGCCGCTCGAGTGGCCCTGGCAGTGCAACTTCTACTCTGACCTACTTCCCCATTTGCCCTGAGCAAGTGACCAGGAGCTCAGCTCCCACAGCCGTATGGCCTGCTAGCTAGCAGCCACCAACCACGGGCCCCCTACCTCCCATAGGATAACATTGGGCCTACCTCACTCTGCACCCGGCTGCCCCTGTGCCGCTAAGGCTGTAACAACTGTACTTACCTGACACTGGGAGACCCCGGAGTCTATGCCCAGAACCTTAACTCTGCCAGTTGAGTACTTACCCAAAAGCCGATAACTCACTTTTCTTCCACAGGGTAACATTGACTGGTTTCACTTGAAAATTCTTCTAAGTGTGGAGTTTCTAAACTTTAAAATATTCACCTAAAATCAACCGAGTAACAAAATTGAAAATGCTCACCTGCTATTAGGAGAGATCCCAGTGCTGGATCTTGGTGCCCAGCACTGACCTTGAAAAGTAATTACAACCATACTTACAGCTAACTCATTTTTCTCCCATACGAAACCATTGACTGTTTTTCTGTGAAATTTCTTCCAAGTGCCGATTTTTGCAAACTACAAATATTCTTTAAAAATCATACCAACTGTGAAACGTAATTGCTTACCTGTTTTAGCTAGAGGTCCCAGTACTGGGTCTAGGAGCCCAGCACTGGATTACAAAAGTAACGAGAACATACTTTACCTGCAACTTGAATTTCCTTCCTTAGGATAACATTGCCTGGTTTTTGCTGAAAAAGTTTCTAAGTGACGATTTTGCAAACTTACAAACATTCGTTAAAAATCGCCTTTATAACCTAAACGCATTCTCTCAACTGCTTACAGGTAGCACACTAGTGCTGGATCCAGGATCCAACACTGAGCTAGAAAAAGTAACCACAACCCCACTTAACTGCTAAGTGAATTTCCTCCCATAGGATATCATTGGTGATTTTATTAGAAAAAGTTTTTGTGTCAACTTTTAAAATACCAAAATATTGTTTAAAAATCACAACAGTAACTAAAACGTATTTACTTACCTGTTTCAAGGAACTGTCCCAGGACTGAATCTAGGATCCAGTCCTGGAGTTGGAAAAGTAATCCTGAACGTAATCAATTGCATTTACTTAGAATTTCCCATTGAGCTCAATGCATAATTGTGTTGCCAATTGCAACAAACTGGAACTATTGCATTCAATAGACCATTGCCTATTGAAAAGTATTTAACTAAAGCATCTCATTCTGAGAAAGTATATTTTGATACCTATTGTTTGTTCTAAAATAAAACAACCATATATTTTTATATACAAACCATTAGCCTAGAGTTCAGTTCTTGAGTGTGTGAGACCATTTGCTGACTGAGTGTGTACAACAAATGCTTTACACTGTCCTCTGATACTGCCTTACTACTCAACCAAGCTACCACTTTAGAGAGTAAGGTTATATCTAACTTTAGCCTCTGCCAAACCTCTGGGGACTGTGAACTCTGTACACACTGTACCTATTTGAGAACAGTATATACAGAGCCACTTTCCTACAGTCTATAAAAAAAAAAAACTGTATGCTAGACAAATAACATTAAGGGAACAGTTTTAGCAAGTTAGTATCTACACAGTTCAATTGCCATTGCAGCGCTCCCCATGACTCAAGTCACGAGAAGCGTATCGTGTTTTTGGGGGTGACCTCTTCTGAACCTGTCCAGATGATGCTGTAATCGCCCCTGATAAACACCAGGGCGAGAAGCTTTGAGTGAATGCAAGCTCTCCTCTCTGAAAAAAGAACACAGCGCGGGGGGAGGAATGGGCAGACACTGCTGTGCGATAAACTCTGGATTGCGTAAACAAATACAGAGTTTTAAACGCAACCTCTCGCTACATGCTAGCGCCTGCAAAGGGGTAATTGTTCTCTTCCCGGCAATGAGGCGGCTTGTGAAGAAGTACTACAGAGCCCTCGCCATGCATCGCTCTAGTCACCAGACTGCACTGCCAAACACAGCACAACGAACAATGCGCATGCATGTCCTCAGTCCCACTGGCAGATAAGTATACAGCTCTCTCCATGCAGTCATCTCTACAAACTGCTGCACAGCCCTGCGAGAAGCTTGCACTGGCGTAGACAGCCCACAAACACCGGGCACTGCAACATACAGCTCTTTCCGAGCAGCCAACCTTACACATCCCTGCACACCGCTGTCGCCGCACTACCGTCCACGCGATCAGCATGCATCCATAGACTCGTATACATCCATGGCCTGCACCCACTCTCCACACACAGCCAGACAGTGAGGGGAGCAGGCCACTCCCGTCACCGGCACGCAATGAGGGCATCTGCGAGGGTCACCGGCGCGCAATGAGGGTATCTGCGAGGGGCACCAGCGCGCAATGAGAGCATCTGGGAGGGGCACCGGCGCGCAATGAGGGCATCTGCAAGGAAGCGGCACGCAATGAAGGCATCTGCGAGGAAGCTGCAAGGAAACGGCGCGCAATGAGGGCATCAGCGAGGAAGCGGCAGTTCACACGCCACTTCCCTGCTGCTACCGCTGTCTGGGCCCAAAATAAAGTGCCTACCTAGTAATTGAAGGAGGCCTGTGTCCCTCCACAAGTAAAAGATCCAATCCCGGTGGGCGGGGCTAAAAGGAGACCAGGTGGCAACAAGCAGCGATTGACATCCCTTCGAGGCAATCATTGCACTGCCTTTGGCATAATTCGTGACGCCAAACGACGCGCACGAATGAAAACTGGAGGCGGAGCTGGGACACAGCTTGTGGAATCGTATCGATTCCAAGAAGCCCTCGTATGACAAGGCAGCGCATGTGCTGCTTACGTCAGGCCGAGACCTAAAAATGACCCTTTTTTGGCAAAGTGCCTAGCTGTAGTTTCTGAACCCTAGCTCTGCCGCACCTAGGGAAACCTCGCAAACCTATACATTTTTGAAAACTAGACACCCAGGGGAATCCAGGATGGGGTGACTTGACTGCCTCTTACCAGGTTCTGTTACCCAGAATCCGTTGCAAACCTAAACAAATGTCCAAAAAAACTAATTTTCCTCACATATCTGTGGTGGGAAGTTCTGGAATCTGCGTGGATCCACAAATGTACACCCATGCCGCGTTCCCCAAAGTCTTCCGAGAAAAATGGTAACTCACTCGTGTGGGAGGCCCAAGTACCCGCGATAGGCAATTTTGATGTCGCCTCAAAACGTTTTGGGCCCTTGCCTGTTGCGGGTACTTGGGCCTCCCACACGAGTGAGGCACCACTTTTATCGGGAGATCCTGGGGAACGCTGGGTGGTAGGAAATTAGTTTCAGCCCGGTGATGCCACAACTTTCAGCAAAACCTGAGGTTTGCAGGGGATTCTGGGTAAGGAAACGTTGGTGGATCCACGCAAGCCATACCTCCCTGGAATCCCCCGGGTGTCTAGTTTTCAGAAATGTGTGGGTTTGGTAGGTTTCCCTAGGTAGCCACCGAGCACGAAGCCAAAAACCCAGGTGACCCGCCCCCCCCCCCCCCCCTCCCCCCACTTGCAAAACCAGGTTGTTTTGTGATAGGCAATTTTGACGTCACCTCACTACGTTTTGGGCCCTTGCTTGTCGCGGGCACTTGGGCCTCTCATGCGAGTGAGGTACCATTTCTATTGTGATACTTGGAGAATGGCAGGGGTAGGAAATGTGTTGTTTCTTTCAGCAGGGTGAAAATTTTGGCCCAATAATGCAAGGAAAATGTGACGGACATTTTGATGTTTGCAGGACATTGTGGGTAAGATAACGTGTTGGTATCCACAAGAGAGACATCACCATGTACTCCCATGGCTGTTTAGTTTACGACAATATCTACAGTTCATAGATTATTCTTAGATGGACTGTACACCTTGGCAGAGAGACTAAAAAGACAAAGATTACTGCACAGCCATCTATTCCTCAAGCATACACACATACTAGTTGGATTTGGCACGAGGGCGAGTGATGGTTCAGTATATAAAATTTTATTAACAAGAGATTTCACAAAAATTGAAATGCACTGTCAATTAAAAGGACAAAACAACTGAACCAGTGACTCGCAGCTCGTGAGCTGTAAAGCCACGGCAAGGCACCAACCGCTTTACAGACCATTCACACACCTTTCATACGGAATACACACAAGACCATTCACACCACCAGGCACGAAACCAACACATTACAACACTCCCAAAAAGGGACAAGGTACACCCTACTTGAGAGAGACAGAAAAGACAAATATTTCTCCACAACCACCTATTCTTCAAGCACACAGACATACTGTTTGGATTTGGCACGAGGGTGAGTGATGGTTCAGTATATACAGTTGTATTAACCAAAGATTTCACAAAAATGAAATGCACTGGTTCGAGGCATGTGGGCTGCTGAATTCATATCTGTGCATAGATCGCCGCCTAGTGTTGGGTCCGGATGTTTGCACGTTGTTGTCCTGGAAGAGTCTTCGAAGTATCCTGGGATAGGTGACTCCTCCCCTGGACTACAGTGCGCATGGGCATCCTCTCCATCCTCAGATTGTTTTTTTCCGCCATTGGGTTCGGATGTGCTTATCTTGACTCAAGTTAGGAAAAACTTTTTCTAGGCCAAAAGGCCTTTAGTTCGCGTCGGTACTGTTCCCGATCGGTATCGATATTATCTTGTTAGTTTACTAACTTCCAGAACCAACTTTTTCGCATCGACCATCGACCCGTCATCGACGATGGAATCGAGGACACCATTCAAGCGGTGTCCTGTATGTAATGCGAAATATCCCCACGTCGACGTCCATCCGGTGTGCAACAAATGCCTTTCACCGGATCACGACGAATCTACATGTATGGCCTGTGCCCGATTTCGATCCAAGAAGACTCTCCGGAATCGACGAGCAGCGAGACTCGAAGCGCAGCAAGCGGCACCGGCCCCGGCCGACATCTTCAGCGCCGAGACCGAAGATGTCGAAGAAGTGGAGAACCTACCCTCCAGTCCCGCTTCCGAACATGACTCCGGATCGGAAGACGTCGAAGAAAGACTCTTTCGCAGAGATGAAGACGACTCCGAGGTAGGAGACTACAATGAGGCCTTAGGGGCCGAAGAGAGTAGCTCCGGTGACGAGCAAGGCCTACCCGTACAGACTGAGTCTATGGCTCCGGTCGAGGGATCGCCTTCGGGCCTTACCCAAGACCTATCCCGCAGTTCTTCAGCCCCGCCCTCGGGCCCGGCCTCGGACATTCAGCGGCAGCCATTAATGCCCAAACCGGCTGGTTTCCCTTCTTCGAAACCGAAAGCTGTATTGGTTCAATTGAAACCGAAACCGAAAGTGGCACTGGTCGGATCGAGGCCCACCACACCTTCGACGCCAGCAAAACCCGTCGGCACCGAGCGCAACAAACGAGACTTCGGTGCCGAGCTTGAAGCAGCCGACGTCGGAGTCGACATGCGGAAAAAGACCTTCGGTGCCACCAAGCCTACTCGGCTCCCGGCACCGACGCAATCGGCTCCGACCCCAAAGGTCAAACTGCCTGCTGCGTCTCCCACCGCATCGACGGCACCACCAAAGCCACACTCATCGAAGACGTCGACGGCCATTACCGCCCCTCGACTCGATGACTCACCGGCGCCGAAGAAGTCCACGCCCGCCTCTACAGAACCGGTCGGCGCAAAGGAATCGATGGCGCTCCAAGTGCGACCCGTTGCTGCGCAACGCACCACAAACAAAACGGTCCTCCAGGACACGTCGGGCTCCGAGCCGATAAAAGCTCCAACAGCCTCTTCGGCACCGGCCAACATTACTTTTGGCCTGCCACCATCCACGGCCCCAAAACTGTTCCAAATCAGGACACGGGTCACCCACACCAAGATCACGCCTGCCGAACGCTCTGCGGAGACGTCTCCATCGCATCTCATCAATGCCGACACTGGCAGGATGATTATCCACAAAAGGAGAATAACTTCTGAGCCAGCTTTGGACTCCTTCCGGATCCCGCTTAAGAGAAAGCTGCCAGTGGCTTCGGAACCGGTTCTTTACGAACCTTTCCATTCACCCTACCAGGATCCACAGTCCTTCTCTCCCACACACTCCGACACAGATGCGTTGGAGGACTACATGGGTGACCAAGTCCCCTACCCCGGAGAGATGGACCCTGAAGGCCAACAGGACCCTGATCAAGCTTGGGATGACCCTGTAGACCCAGGTGCACCTATGGATGCACAGGACCCACAACTCTATGGAGCAAAAACATCTCCCACAGAGGACACTGCCGCGTTCAACGCTCTAATTGAACGGGCTGCAGCCAATCATGGGGTGCAACTTCACTCTGACACCGTCGAGGACGACTTTCTCATGGATACTTTCGCATCCTCAGAAAGGAATATAAAGACTCTGCCCATGTTAAAGGGGGTCCTCAAACCAGCAAAGGACATCTTCAAGGAACCCACCAGGGCAAGAGTGATAAACCCCAGGATCGACAAGAAATACAGATCAGCGCCTGGGGACCCTACTTACATTAGAGGCCAGTTACCTCTGGATTCCATTGTCGTTGCGAATGCTCGCAAGAGGGCACACTCGCAAACAACAGGTGATGCTCCTCCCCCGGACAAAGAGTCCAAGGTGCTAGAGACCTCTGGCAAACGGGTTGCCGCCCAGGCGGCTAACAAATGGCGCATTGCCAATACTCAAGCGCTCCTCGCTCGCTACGATCGAGCGCACTACGACACATTAGAGCAACTACTCCAACATCTCCCTGACCAATTCAAAGAAGGTGCAGAGATCCTCATCAGGGAGGGACAACTGCTCACAAATGCATCCATTAAGTGTGCACTGGATGCCGCGGATACAGCTGCCAGAGCCATAAACACTAGCGTCATGTTGCGACGACACGCCTGGTTGCGCATCTCCGGATTCAAACCGGAGGTACAAAATAACATCCTCAACCAACCTGTCAACCCCGACTACTTATTCGGGCCGGAGGTTGACACCACCCTAGAGAAAATAAAAAAGGACACAGACACTGCAAAGTCCATGGGGGCCCTACAAACGCAGTCCTTTCGGAGCGGCTCCTTTCGTCGCCCCGGAAATAGCGGAGCAGGTAGAGGACAGGGGTCACAGCAAACATACAACAAGGGCAAAACACCTACGATAAAAACACCCGGGGTGGATATCGTGGCTCCAGCACAAAGGGCAGAGGACGCGGCTACGGCAACACCAGGTCCTCCCCCAAGAACAAGCAGTGACGCCCTCTCCCTTCCTCCCGACCACATAACACCTGTCGGGGGAAGGCTACAAAGGTTCCTGTCCACGTGGAACTCCATCACCACGGACAGGTGGGTCAAAGATATTGTCAAATACGGTTACTGCCTATAATTAACATCAACTCCACCCACAATACTTCCAAAAAACCGTCCTATGTCCTCAGAGCACTTAACGCTCTTACAGCAGGAGGTGCAAAGTATGCTACTAAAAGGCGCAATAGAGGTCGTACCCGTCCACGAGCAAGGTACGGGGGTGTACTCCCTGTACTTTTTAATACCGAAAAAGGACGGGTCACTCAGACCTATATTAGACCTGAGACCCCTGAACCAGTACATTCTTTCCGAGCATTTTCACATGCTCACTTTACAGCAAGTCCTCCCGCTGCTCAAGCAGGGAGACTTCCTGGCCACACTGGACCTCAAAGATGCGTATTTCCACATACCCATTCACCCCTCACACAAGAAATACCTCAGGTTCACTGTTCAAGGGCAGCACTACCAATTCAAAGTCCTCCCCTTCGGCGTAACAACAGCACCCAGGGTGTTCACAAAGTGCCTAGCTACTGTAGCGGCACATCTACGGAGGCAGCACATACACGTCTACCCTTACCTGGACGACTGGCTCGTTCAAGCGAAGTCAGCCCAGCAATGTGCCAGCCACATGTCCCGCACCATTCATCTCCTTCACAGTCTGGGTTTCTCACTAAATTACCCAAAATCCCATCTCCAGCCCGCACACGTACAACAGTACCTAGGTGCAACTATAGACACTCTGGCGGCCACAGCTCAGCCAAATTCAGTGAGAATCAACAGCATGCAAATGCTGATTTCCAAGTTCAAACCACAAAACTCCCTTCCCGCGCGAGTGTTCATGCAGCTGATAGGCATGATGGCCTCCTGCATTTTCATAGTCCCACACGCGAGACTACATATGCGCCCGCTTCAGGAGTGCTTAGCACGTCAGTGGAATCAGGCTCAAGGACAGTTGAAAGACCTAGTGTTGGTGAGCGGTCGGGCATACAACTCTCTGCATTGGTGGAATCCACAAAACCTTTGCAAGGGCCGACCGTTCCAAGAGCCTGTCCCACAGATAATACTGACGGCGGACGCGTCTCTCCAGGGATGGGGAGCTCATGTACTCCATTACACAGTGCAGGGACTATGGACAACACAACAAAAGAAGATGCACATCAACCTTCTAGAACTGATGGCAATCTTCCTGGCTATGAAAGCATTCAAAGTACACTTGTGCAACAAAGTCGTGTTGATCCGGACGGACAACATGACTGCCATGTACTACATCCAGAAGCAGGGAGGAACACACTCTCCACAGTTGTCTCATCTGGCTCAGAGCATGTGGAAGTGGGCCATTCAGAGGAACATGTTCCTCATGGCAGAACACCTCCCCGGCAAGGACAACCAGATGGCGGATCTGCTCAGCAGACACAGCCACCAGATGCACGAGTGGGAGTTACACCCATCAGTACTCCAACCGTACTTCCAGCAGTGGGGTCATCCAGAGATAGACCTATTCGCCACAAGCGAAAACGCAAAATGCCAAAGCTTTGCCGCCAGGTTCCCACATCCGCAGTCGCAGGCCAATGCGATATGGATGAACTGGTCCGGCAGATTTGCGTACGCTTTTCCCCCAGCACCACTGATACCGCTGGTGGCACGCAAACTCAGACAACACTCACTGACACTCGTCCTGGTTGCTCCAACGTGGGCACGCCAGCATTTGACGCAGAACCATGGAGAGATTCAGCACCCAGATCCGCAACGGCTGAACCTGGCAATCTGGCTCCTGAAGTCCTAGAGTTTGGCTACCTAAACCTGCCACCTGACTGTATGGACATCATTAAGGAGGCCAGGAGACCCACTACCAGAGCTTGCTATGCAGCCAAATGGAAAAGGTTCATCATTTACTGCAATAATAATGACATTAACCCGCTAGACGCATCCATCCAAAACATTATTTGTTACCTATTACACCTATACCGATGCAATCTGGCGTACACCTCTATACGTGTCCATTTGACCGCAATATCAGCCTATCTACAAACCAGGCAGCACCTCTCTATTCAGAGTGCCTGCCATCAAAGCATTCTTGGAAGGACTCAAACGAGTCATTCCACCTAGCCACCCACCAGCTCCAATGTGGAACCTCAACTTGGTCCTCACACGCCTGATGGGTCCACCCTTTGAACCTCTACACTCATGCGAGATTCAATTCCTTACCTGGAAAGTAGCTTTCCTAGTAGCGATAACTTCTTTACGAAGAGTTAGTGAACTCCAGGCACTAACTGTTCAGGAGCCATTTATACAGGTTCACGCCAACAGGGTCGTACTACGTACCAACCCCAAATTCATGCCTAAGGTAATATCGCAGTTCCACATGAATCAAACTATTGAACTGCCTGTTTTCTTTCAAAACCCACAAACTGTCGCAGAAAGGGCACTCCATACACTAGATGTGAAAAGGGCCCTCATGTATTATATCGACAGGACCAAACCCTTTAGGAAAACAAAACAACTTTTCGTTGCCTTTGCCCCACACCACAAAGGTAACGCTATCTCCAAAGCAGGTATAGCCAGATGGATCGTTAAATGTATTCAAATTTGCTATCAAAAGGCTAAACGCACATTAACGATTCCCCCACGAGCCCACTCAACACGTAAGTTAGGGGCCTCCATGGCTTTCCTAGGAAACATTCCTTTGCATGATATATGTAGAGCAGCCACCTGGTCCACTACACATACATTTACCAAACACTATTGTGTTTGTGCAATCAAAACAGCAGGCAGCTGTAGGACAGGCTGTTCTCAAAACTCTTTTTCAGACCGCTGCAGCTGGCACTGGTAGCCGCCGCTAATAAGAGGGCACTCCTGTATATTCTATGCACAGATATGAATTCAGCAGCCCACATGCCTCGAACTGAATATGCTACTTACCAGTATGCATCTGTTCTTGGCATGTAGGGCTGCTGACATTCATATCGCCCTCCCTCCTCCCCGGCGCCTGTAGCAGCTGCAGCTCTCAGAATTACTGTAAAGCATGGTCATCACTTTCTGTATCTACTCCATCACTGCCACAATGGCGAATGGAGAGGATGCCCATGCGCACTGTAGTCCAGGGGAGGAGTCACCTATCCCAGGATACTTCGAAGACTCTTCCAGGACAACAACGTGCAAACATCCGGACCCAACACTAGGCGGCGATCTATGCACAGATATGAATGTCAGCAGCCCTACATGCCAAGAACAGATGCATACTGGTAAGTAGCATATTCATTAATAATTGAAAGGACGAGAAACTGAACCATTGACTCACAGTTCTTGAGCTGTAAAGCCCCCGACAAGGCACCAACCGCTTTACAGGCTATTCATACACCTTTCAAACGTGTGACACATACAAAACCATTCACACCGCCAGCCGCGGGCCCAGCAAATTACAACACTCAACACCAGCAGACAGCGCCATTCAAGGGCCCATCACTTTCACACACCCACATTCCTGACACAGCAACCACACCAGCTCACGGATTGCGTGGAGTGGCGTTTTGTTGCTGGTCACTACACACACTGCTAGCTAGTCACTACTCACACACCGCCAGCCAAGCGCCCGTCCACGCACACCGCCAGCCAAGCGCCCGTCCACGCACACCGCCAGCCAAGCGCCCGTCCACGCATACCGCCAGCCAAGCGCCAGTCCACGCACACCGCCAGCCAAGCTCCCGTCCGTGCACACCGCCAGCCAAGCTCCCGTCCGTGCACACCGCCAGCCAAGCTCCAGTCCACGCACACCGCCAGCCAAGCTCCAGTCCACGCACACCGCCAGCCAAGCACCAGTGCACGCACACCGTCGTAAATTTTTTTTAAACAAGAAAGAAAACGGAAACAAATTGCACCTAAATACAAAATTATAACTACAAAAACAGCAGCAGTTACTAAAGACCTCATTCTATAGCGAAACGTTAAACTGAACAACTATATAAAACCATACAGACCAGTCAGTACACTATTAGACTCATAGTTGGTCCCAAAAACTCTTGAGTGTGATACAATCTGAAACATGTGGGCACACACAGCCCAGGATTAGAAGGACAATCGGCACAGTGCATACGACTCTCCTTCCTCACACCTCTTCGCAAGCAGACTCTACATCTCTTACAGGGATTGTTTTTTTGGGGCCTGGGAGGAATTAAATCAGGAAAGTGGCGATCTTTCAATCTAGCCACATCCCCCACCACTCCAACTCTAGAAACACTTGCCTGTTCCACAACAATAAGACTGCCTATCACAGACTCCTGAAACTGAACAAAAGTCAACTTTGACGCAGGAGAACACTCCTTGAACACAACAAAAGCATTGAAAGTTGCTAAATTGAAGAGATGGATGGCCAATTTCTTATACCAAATGTAAGCCTTACAAATGGCAGTGTAAGGTTCCAACCTCTGATCTACTCTATCAACACCGCCCATGTGCTTATTGTAGCAGGAAAACTAACAAATACGCTGCCATTATGACACCACTTACAAAAAAATTCATTTATGCATGACAATAATACTCATTTGGAGTAAACAAAACAAAAATGTTTTTCTTACCAAATAAATGCAATTATGCAAAACTGCAGAACCATGCCGAAACCGCAAACAAGAATCAAAAGCGTAACACTAGAATAAAAAGGAGAAAAAAACATTGCAATCACATATGCAAATAATGCACCAGTCTACATACAATCCACCAACCAAGCTAAGGGGTAGGTGGGCCTAACAGTACAAATATAATATTCACCCCCGTAAAAAGGGAGCTACCCTTACCCAAGAGGCCACTCCCCAACACCAAAATTGAAAAAACCCTGGTGTCAAGTGGCTTCTGCGCCCCCCCTCCCCTCCACCACCAAAAGAGGGCAGAGGTGGCTCCAATTATTCTCCCATAAAGGGGAGCAACCCTTGCCCAAGGGGCCACTCCCCACAAATTAATCCCTGATAGTCTAGTGGGCCAATGGCGAGATCTGCCTCTCTGGGGTTGGTCTAAAAATGCCACAACAAATTGCCCCCAAAAGGAGATCGATCCTTGCCCAAGGGGCCGCTCCCCACAAACAGTTTATCAGTTTCCATGCTCCAAAAAAAAAATCCCTGGTGTCTAGTGGGCATTCCTGCTGCACGATCGTGCAGCCAGGAATGCTCAAAAGAGGCATCAGGGGAAAGGAAAACCCTTTCCTTTCCCTTGATGCCTCTCTTTTTAAATCGCCCCCATCCCACGAGGAGAAACTTACCTCTGTGTTCTCCAACGTGCTTGGAGCAAATGGCTTCCAGCGTGTTGGGAATCCCTCAATGACGTCAGCGCACCTTGCGCGCTGACGTCATTGATGATGCAGAAGGGGATGAGGGGGGAGGCAGAGGAAGGGCTTCCCCTGCCAATCCCCGGTGGGGGCACGTACATGGGCAGCTCACGGGGGGTGGGGGTGTAGCGCCAGCACTTCCCCCGTGGGTGGATGCTAGGACGGCCCTGAGCAGTCCTGAGCACACTCCCACCATGCCTCAGGACGGCTCCCGGCCGGCCTGAGCATGGAAGGGGTTAAAGCTGGATTTGTACCTTATGACGCCTTCAGAAACCATCGTAGCCTTGTGGGTGACCTTCTTTCAATTCCCAAGCCATGAAGCACAGGCTCTGGCCTTTATTCCCCAAAACACCAGGGACAATTACTGCTGTCAAATCACTGACCTCAGGAGTTCGAATTTCAACCTATTCGCTTCAACCACATCCATTAATGGAGAAAGGAAAGAAATGGAGCTAGGAGAGCATACATCTGATGCACAGTGGCTGAAGGCATGTAAACACAAAAAGTAATAGGTAATAGTTATCAGTTATTATTATTAAACATTTGTAGAGCGCATTGCTACCCTCTGGCATCCCAGCGCTGGTGATTGAACAGAGAAACGGGTGAGAATATAGGGCCGATTGTTGGAATAACACTGTTTTGGAAGTTTACCAAATGGATGGAGATGGGGTTCAAAGCGGAGGTGTGGGGGTAGTGTGTGCCAAAGCTTCGCCACATTGTAGGAAAATAATCTTCCTCCGCTTCTTGTCTTCCTGATTTTTGGGAACGACTGCAAGATTGAGACTAGCCGATCTCAGGTCCTTCTTAGGGCGATAGGGGGTGATGAGGGATTTGTTAATAGCCTGGCCCGTTTCACATAGTCTTATGAGTAATGCAGAGGGCCTTGAATTTTACTCTTTTGGGGATTTGCAGCCAGTGTAGGGTTTTTAGGGCTGGCTTGGCTGACTGGGTTTTGGAATCCCGAGTAGCATCCTGGCCCCAGAGTTTTGAGCGACTTGGAGCTTCCTTAATGTTGCTTTGGGAGCCCCTAAGTAGAGGGAGTTGCCAGAGTCCAATCATAGTAGGACCAGGACTCAGGATTGTTTTTGCAGCCATTGGAAGGAGTGGGAGGACCTTTCGGAGTAGTCTGAGTGTACCAAAGCAGGCCCCTGTCACCTTCACTGCTTGGTGGTCAAACTTGAGAGAATTGTCTAACCAGACACCCAGACTTTTTATCCTGGTTTTGGGGGTGGGGAGGGGCTAGGCACTTGGGCCATATCTGATTAAGATCCATGCTGGAGTGGTTGCCTAGGAGCATGAGTTCTGTTTTGCCTCTGTTAAGCTTGAGACACAAGTACTCCATCCAAGAGGCCACTTTCTCCAGACATGTTTCAAAATCAGAGGGGAAGTTGCGGGGACCATTAAGAGTTATGACCAGCTGTGTGTCATCCGCATAGGTGACGATCTTAATCCTGTGAGGCAGGATGATATCAGCGAGTGGACGTATATACACATTAAATAGTGTGGGGCCCAGCGAGTATCCCTGTGGGACTCAGCAGCTGAGCTCTAGTCTCCTAGATATTGCGCCCCCTGAAAAAACCTGGCAGGTTTTCTTGTCTAGGTAAGATTGTGTCCAGGAGATCGCCTCATCTTGGATCCCTCCTGAGTCTCTCTACTAAGATGGCAAAGTTAACGGTGTTGAAAGCTGAGCTTAGATCAAGGAGGATGATGGCAACTGCCCCTACTTGATCTAGAATTTGTTTAGAGTCCTCGACCACAACAAGAGGAGCAGTTTTGGTTCCTTGTTTAGGATGGAACCCAGTCTGGGTGGCATGCAGGAGGTCATGGGTTTCCAAGAAGGTGGAGAGAAGAGAGTTCACATGCTTTTAATTTTTTTTTACGATGGCCGGCAGAAGCAAAATTGGGCGATAGTTGCCTAGGCCATCTAGGTCTAGGCTAGGTTTTTTCAATAAGGCCTTGGCATGTTTCCATGGACCAGGGACTGATCCAGTAGAGATAGAAAGATTTACAATTTCTAAAATAGTAGGAAGGATCATGTTTCCTGCTTTATGTAGGATATGTGGGGGGTAGGGAGGCTGGCTCTAGAGGGGAGCCTGATTTTATTTGTGAAAAAATTTGTCAGCTTATCCAGGTTCAGAGCTGCAAATTCCTTAAGCACGTGTTCTGGATGGTGTAAGGGCACGTCCATTGATAGGTCACTGGGGTGGGGGGAGCTAGGGAATGTGGTATAAAGCTTTTCAATTTTTCCCTGAAAGAAATCTGCCAGTGCATTAAACAGTTCTGGGGATGCCTCAAGAGCTAGCTTATTTTTTGGGAGCTCTAGGATATCCTCCACGGCGCGAAAAATTTCCCTGGGAGTATTAGTGCCAGAGGTAATGATACCTTCGTAGTAACTGGCCTGCGCTACTTTTATTTCCTTTTGATAGATTTTTATAGATTCTCTATGTTTTAGTTTGCTCAGGTCTTGATAGTCTTTCCTCCATTCCCTCTCCAGTCTTTTGCATGTCTGTTTAAGTACTCGCAATAAGGGGGAGTACCATGGAGTCTTTTTCTCTCTGATTTTGTGGCTGAGTTTAGCTGGAGCGACCGTATCAAGTGAGGACTCAATCCAGCGAGTAAAGTTTTCGGAGGCTGCGGTGAGATTTAGGTTGGCTTTAGGTTTAAGATTATCAAGAGCTGTGATCCAAGAGTCTACAGGAAGTTTAGCCCAAGGGCGTGCTTTCCTCTTGATGGCTTTGCTGCTCGGGGTTCACAGTAAAGGGGTTATGCGGAAGGGGATCAGGAAAGGGTCCGACCAGGGGATGCGGATAGGATCGCTCTCTGACATTTCGGTATGGTTACAGAAAATGGGGTCTAGTGTATGGCCTTTCTTGTGTGTGGGGCCTATGACTTTTTGGGCAAGTTGAATAGCTAAAAGATCCTGGGTAAGTTCGGATGCGTCCGCCTTATTGGGATCATCAAAATGTAGGCTGAAGTCCCCCCATAAGGGTGGTATTGGGGGACATGCCCAGTAATGTAGCTGCCACCTCAGGAAGGGATTTAAGAAATTGACCGCACCCTCCTGGGCTGCGGTAAATGAGGACTCCGGCAAAGGAGTGGCTGGAAGATCGTGCCATGTTAAAGACTTTTGCAGTCCAGAATGAAATTGGGTTCAACCCTACATTTAAGAGTTTTTATGAATTATGGCAATGCCTCCGCCTTTCTTTTTATCGCGGTCATTCCGCTTAATAGTAAAGCCCGCGGGCAGAGTTTATACCAGATCAGGTTCTGATGCATTATGTAGCCATGTTTCCGTCGGGAATAGTGCATCTGGATCCTCATCTTCCAGAAGCATCTTAATCTCCAGGGAGTGTTTTGGTAGAGATCTGCAGTTGAGGAGGAACATTTTAAATGTGTGATGGTGCCGGACCTCAGGGGGTATTTCAAGATGCAGGCAAAAGCTAAACGTGCACTGAGTGCCCCCGGGCTCCTTGCTAAGTGGGAACTTTGTATGCTGACTGTTCTTATTATTTATAGTTGCAAGTGCTTGATGAGGGCATGTGTCACCCATTCAGTAGTTCATGTCATGGATCCAGCCATGGCTGCAGCGTGTCCCAACTGGAGCTGATTATGGGCACATGTAGTGGGGTTGTGAGGCAATTTTAAGAAGATGTGATGGCTCATTTGGGTGCGTTGATGCATGAGAGGCTGGCGAGAAAGGATAAACTATGCTTGCTCGGGTTGTTGCCTGTGACAAAGCAAGCTCGCCTGCAACTTAACTTGCTCAGACTCCCAAAGACTATGGATGTCTGATTTGTCCAAATGGGTAGAAAGTGAGAGGTTGATTGCTGAGGTAAGTAGCACAAATAGATGATCCTTGCATAGTCTGGGTGTACTAGATGACTATGTAGAGGTCAAAAATTAAGAAACTGATTTGTGGCTACCTTAATGGAGTTATATCTTGTTGAATGAGTGCCTCATACTCTAAATACCTTAAAATACTGACATGTGATGTTCAAAAAGGGACTTCTTATTACACTTGCTTGCCTCTGCAAGCTCTTCATTTGTTCATGCAAAACAGATTGGAGAGAGTGTCGCTTCTGTCTTACTTGGGGTTTCTTATTCTCAGTCTGCTACGTAATACTGTTGTATGTATTGGGTGCATGTCATGTTTATATTGTGTTATACTTCTGAAAAGCAGAAAAAGATTATCAAAATGCACTCAAATACATTTGCTTTGTTACTTCATTGGAGCCTTCGTGTTGTATTAGAAATTGGAATTGATTTTTGAAAAATGTTTGTTCTATATTCAGTGTGTGGACGCCTGCCTGTTTCTCTGTATTCAGTGTGTGGATGCCTGCCTATTTCTCTGTATTCAGTGTGTGGACTCCTGCATGTTTCTCTGCGGTTTCAGTATTCTGTGATAGGTAAAATAATACTCTCCCCAGGCAGTTAGTTGCGTGCTGGATTATCCTTCATTGTGTTTGAAGCCCTGTGTGTTTTTGTGGTCCACTGTGTCCTTGTGGAAGCTGTTCTATAAATAACCTGATTCTTTTGAGCTCTTGGGTCTGGATCTGATGGTGAATGGCATGCTTTATGTACTGTGGCGAAAGTAAGCAGTGCATGCAAATGTATAACTTCTAAACTGTTGGTTTTCGATTGAAAAATGACTTGACTGGCCTCTCCTTACAGGACAACCTGGATGAGCCGATGGGCCTTCAGGAGCTTGATTCGAGTAACGGTGCACTCCTCCCATTCTATGACCCGGACACAGGCGTGATCTACGTATGCGGGAAGGTAACTAGAGTCTGATGTCTCTTCGTTGGCAGAGTATTGATCCAAGTGAAGTGTCTCTCTAGTGGGTGGGAGAGGACCAGGTCTGCAGACCACTCTCTGTGGACAGGGCTGTATTCCCAGGTGGCTCTTTGCACAGAGGCCCCTGTCCGCGGCTGGCTCAGACGCCTCAAAAACAGTGCGAGATGCCACGGAGACAGAGGGACCAGAGAAAGAGGATTTGTGTGTGTCAGACCACAGAGCAAGTGTGTGAGAGGAAGCCTTCAGACAGATGGAGAGAAACCGAATGGAGAAAGCGTGACTTAGCAGTGGGTGAGTGTGGGAATGGATGGAGCAGGCATGATCCCTTGAGAGAAAACACAGAACAGGAGCGAAGGCGCGGAGTGAGGACAAGATAGTGAGACAAATAAGAGACCTGCTGTGCCTATATAAAGTTAGACCCTAATATGGAAGAGGTAAATTGAAAGACGTCAGCAAGTGGTAGTTCCATTCTGTGCAGAGTGCCCAGCGACCACGTCTGACCCTGTGCCTCCTTTGATGTTGCATCTGCCTGGTTTTACGTTATGAGGTCGTTTCTAGGAAGGCCTAATACCCTTTGATTGTATTGTAGAAGGATTTGGCATCACTAGCAACCACATTCTAACCAGACTCTTGACCAACCTCCCAGCATTTTCCCCCTTTCACCAAGCTCCCCCATCCCACTGCCCCACCCACCAGCACGTGGGGCAGGTAACTCTGCAAGCACCCTTCAATCCTCTACCAGTGCCTTAAAGAGTACCTACAGCTTTCAGAAAACATGCAACTGTGACCTGCCATTCAGTAATTAATACTGGAAGGAAAGAAGGAGCCAGAGTAAATACTTGTATTGGTTTGAAACTATTCTTGATGGGTTGCCTTTGACAGCCCCTTTTTTATTTTTATCACCGAGGGGAAGTGTACTTCCACCTTTGACAGGAAAATGCATCTGTTATCCAAGTCGCTAGAAGGCAGAAAGTATCTGAATCCTTTATTAATTTGCGCTTGTTTAGACTTTGGAACATTCAACCTTGAGGCCTCTTCTCTACTAGATGAAACTCTGTTCTTTACTAGGCTGAACGCCAAGCGTAGAGGTTTAGTTTCAAACCGATTTTCAAGGCATAGCCATTGCCTTGTTAGGCCAACGTGAATAAGTGATGTCAGTTCTATGACCAACTTTGTTAATGGTTTGTGACAAAGTTCCTCAGCTTGTGCAGTCGCCGGTCCACTTGTTCAGTGCCCAAATGATGCTGTGGACATGGCTTCAAGTAAGTCTTAACTTTTGAACAGTCACCCTGATAGGTGAAAGTGCCTTTACAATCACAGGTGAGTTTAGGCACTGTGTAGCTCAACCTACCTGTTCTTAGTCAATGCAACTTTATTGTATGAGTTTGATTAAAACCATATACAATACGTATTGTTAGTTTTATCATAGAATCGTTCAAAACATCAATATTAGTTTACAACAAGGATTTCATTTATTCCTCTTATTATGACAGATATTGTATTATTGCTCCTCCAGCCCTAAAAATGTAATTAAACAGACCATATCTTCATTTGATAGTCCCTTAAAACACCGATCAATTGGGTCTTTTCTAGCTCCTGAGTTTGAGCTTAGCATTGATTTTTGATGCTTCCTTAATTTAATAAGTTGCTGAATAAGCAATATATGTGTTCAGTTGCTTCCTTTCAGAGCTGGCAAAGTCAACAGATAGATTGCTGCTTATCGATTGCATGCCAGACGTCTTCAAACTGCCTAAAAAATGACGTGAAGACTCCTGAATCTTAAAAATTCCTTCTTTGTAGCTCTGCTTAATGTTTTTTCTAGGTTCCTCTCTGTTAGTTGTGTACATGCCTTTAAAACATTTAATATTCTTGTATTAGCCGAGTGTGCAAAGTCTGTGTCTTCTGGTCGGATTTCTTCTTTGTGCTCAGTTCTGTTTTTGACAGTAACAATAGTTCAGCCATAGAGTCTTCTTGTAATCTGCACATAGTTCTTTTAAAGTATTTAAAGTAAAGGATTTCAATGCAGTTTCTTCAGCCAGACACAGTCACAAACCAAATTAATTATTTTTTTATTAGTGAAAGCATTTAGTAGAATGAGGGCCATCTCTAGCCACAATCAACAGTGGAGAGTCGATTCTCTTAAATTAGGAATTTTTTTGATGCTTTTCTATAAATAATTTTTCCAATCTTCTTGTGGTTTGTATATTCATAGCTATTGAGCCGTATGGCGAGTGGCCAGTTTTGCTATAACGCCTTGATAGTCACTCCAATAGCTCCTGATTATTTTTAGGCAAATCTTTTGATGGCGCCAGTCGCATTTGAAGCTCTGTTTGAAAAATTCACATTACATTTTAATGTTCTGATTGTTCTACCTGCAGACTATCACATCTTAAATACTTGTAGGTGCTAGACTGGTCCAGCAAATGTTCCATAGTTCTTCTCTGACATCATGAGATGCCCACTTTGATGCCAGAAGTGACGTTGCTGTCCCCATAAAAACCCCTCTATTGTCATACCAACATCATTTCCCTTTTTTCCTCACAAGGTCTCTATTCTGCACGGAGTTTGTCATTCATCTTCCCAAAAAGTTTTAAGTGCAACAACTTTTGACACACGGCACTTGTGAGGGACAAATGTCATGACCAGGACACCAGATCCTGAGGGTCGTGCCAGAGCATGCATCCAAAGGCCATTAAAAAGAGGGAGGCTAAGCTTTTTATGGCCGGGACAGACGATAATAGAGATTGGCGCAGTTGCAGCCCCACTCAAGGTCTCTGGTGTCATTGAATCTCCAGATCCTCCCACCAAAAGCGCAAGAAAATCTAGTGGTTGTCACGCAAACAGTTCATCAGGAGATGGCATGGTGGACCAAAACAAAACATAGCAAGGGGAAGAGTTTTCACACAACCAACTTCAACAGTAACCATAACAGATGCTTCCCAGATAGGATGGGGAGCACATATGAACAGCCTCAAGGTAAGAGGATTGTGGACGCAGGAAGATGCGGTAAAACACATCAATTTCCTGGAGCTAAAAACAGTGTTCCTAGCCTTAAAAGCCTTTCAAAAGGAGCTTTACTGAAAGAAAGTGTTAATACAAACAGACAACACAACCAACATGTTTTACATAAACCAGCAAGGAGGAACACAGTCTTTAGCACTCTCAATGCTAGCTCAAAAACTATGGAAATGGGCAATCCCAAAGAGTATAGACATAATTGCAGTGCACTTGCCGGGAAAAGACAATGTAGAGGCAGACAGACTGAGCAGACAGACGTCCACATCCTACGAATGGTAACTGAATCAATCCGAACTACACAAAATATTCAGGAAATGGGGGACTCCGCAAATCGACCTATTTGCAAGTCACCTCAATGCAAAATGCCAACACTTCGCATCCAGGCATCTTTGCACGCAGGCCCTAGGGAATGTGCTATGGAAAGACTGGTCAGGGATATTTGCTTACGCTTTTCCCCCAATACCACTTCTCCACAGAGTGATCAAAAAATGCAAGATAAGCCACATGACCATTATTCTGATTGCGCCACAGTGGGCCAGACAAACCTGGTTCTCAGAGATAATGGAGATAACACAGGGAACAGTGCACAGGCTTCCGAAAAGAAAAGACATTAACAATGCAAAACGGAAAGGTACTTGAACCAGAACCCTAGAGCCTAAGCCTAGCTGCATGGCTCCTGAGGACTTAGAATTTGCACACCTCAAACTGCCAGAAATTACAATGGCAGTACTAGGAGAAGCAAGAAATCCAACAACAAGAAAATGTTACACAGCAAAATGGAAGAGAATGGTGCCTTAAAGAAAACCTCTCAAAGAGGATCACAAGGGAAAGGACAGTTCTAAAATACCCGACGTATTTACTACAAAGTAATCTAAGCTACACGTCATTAAAGGTACACTTAACAGCAATTGTAGCCTATACAGGAGGAGAAACTGGAAAGACTTTTTTCACTTCTCACGTAGTCAAAAGGTTCCTAGAAGGAGCTAAAATAATCGCGCCTCCAAAAATGGTACCAGCACCCACATGGAACTTAAATATAGTACTGGCTCAGATGAAGGCACCATTTGAACCACTACACAAAGCAACTCCACAAATGTCACATTTTTAGTATCAATTACATCTCTACTTTGAGTTCGTGAATTACTAACACTACAGGAACCCTACTTCCAAATACTTAATGACAGAATTGTCATGAGAACTGGTCCACATTGTATACCAGAGGTGGTATCAAAATTCCACATAAACTACACTGTACAGATTCCGAGTTTCTTCCAAAGTCCAAATACACAAGCAGAAAAAGCATTGCACACTATTGACGCTAGAAGAGCAGTCCTGTATTACATTGAAAGGACAAAGGAATACAGGAAAACAAATCAGTTCTTTGTATCTTTTGCTAACCGCTTCCTAGGACGACCTGTTACGAAGAACACCATCGCAAGATGGATTGCTCAAGCCATACAATTATACCACAAACAAGCAGGACATAATTTACAAGGAGCACCATGGGCTCACTCAAGAAGGAAGAAAGGAGCAACAGTCGCATTTCTAGCAAATTCTCCAATTCAAGATATTTGCTTGGCTGCAACATGGTCTTCAGTGCACACGTTCACAAAACATTCTTGTGTGGACATTCAAATGAATTAAGAAGCACAAGTAGGACAAAAGGTCTTGCAGCAAATTTTCACAAACCAACGGTTTTCTTCCATCCAACCACCAGAAGACTAGCAAACCTCTACAAAATCTATGCACAGCATGTGAAACCAGAAAAGATTCACGCTGCAAACGTATAGTTTCTTACCTGTCGGTGTAGGTTTGCAGCTTGAAGAATTTTCTGGATTCACTAGCTAACTCACCCTCTTCCACCAGAAAGATGAGACCGAAGGAAGTGGAAAAAAAAGAAGATTCTGAAGATGGCGACCAAGAGTGGGAGCTTCCCGGGGAACCATGTCAACATCACTGGAGGACACCAAATGTTATGCCGACGCCCACCAACAAAAACAAGTAGAAGAAATGCAACAGTTCTGGGCCCAACCACTAGATGGCGGAATAATGCACAGCATGTGAATCCAGAAAATTGTTCAAGCTGTAAAAATACATTGACCGGTAGGAAACTATACGTTCTTGCTGAGGCTAGTGGCATAGATACCTCCCCTGAGATGGAGTTCTGGACCCCTTCCTCAAGGAGCTGCGTCATGCCACTCCATCAAAAAAGCAGCAGAGGTTCTTGAGTTGCCTTTGCCTACTGTTGAGACGAAGAACGACATTGTTACAGAAGTCCTGCAACCTTCTGCCCTCACTTTAGAGAAACGGATGCAGGGTATGATTGCACACTATTTCATATAAAAACAGCCTTAAAAGGACTTTTTATTTTCTATCACTTTATTTTTATTTGGCACTAATTTTATCTGCAGTTTTTAAAATTTGTAAAAACGATAAAACAAACTTTTAGGAAAGAACTCCCACTTCCCCTTCACCTGTACAATGCTGTTATCTGTTCCACTGGGGCTTGTGCCTTTCGAGGAAAGAGAAGAAGCACCATTCAGTTCTATTCTCGGGGTCGTTGGCTGCCGCCATCTTGGGCAGTCAACGTTCTAGTCTTCAAATTTCTTCTTTCCCGGGCATTAATTTAGTATTTAAGTGAAGCCCCAACGCACAGCGGGCGTGCCGCTGGTGTGCCAAAGGCAAGCTAGTCTGCACCCGTCCGCGCATGGAAGCCGCCAGAAAGGCTGCATCTTTTCTACTGGGTTAGCCATTGCCCACTTTAGCCTATACTAGTATACTAGCTCTGCGCTCACTATGATAAGGAATTTAAATTCTAGTACCCCTTGTACAGGGATCTGACTTTGGATGAGGAAGCTCCATGGCACTGTAACAGGGGCAACTTCTGCTGTACTCCTTCCTGTGCCAGACCAAGTTAGAGTAACTTTGCACCACAGGATATAGCCCTAAAGTCGGCAAAATAAGGATTTCCTCTGGTGCGTCTAGATGCACCGTCTCGCAGTTAAACAGCTTAGATCTCAAGGCGCGTTCTATTCCAAAGCATGCTTCGGAGCTCTGTGATCTTTTAGATTCTACCAAACCTGATTTATGTTTTATCACTGAAACATGGCTTCACTCAACGGCCACTCCATCTGTTGTAGCATTCCCTGATGAGTATAATCTAACTAGCCTTGATAGGCAGTTAAAAATGGCATTAAGAAAATATCTAAAAATATGCAACACTGCAAAAAGCTCTCACATAGTGGACAGAATCAATTTAGCAAAAAACTCCTCTAAAGAGTTTTTTAAAATTCTAAAAGAATTCACTAATCCAACCCCCGGTAGTTCTACCATCCCAGCATCTCAGACGCCTTGCGACGATCTGGCAGCTCATTTTGACCAAAAGATTAATAATATCGATCTCTTTCAAATAATGTGGCATTTGCAAAACTAGCCTCCTCAGAAGTGTGTGTTTACTCCCAGTCCTCCACCCTGGAGTATTTTAATCCTGCCACCCCTGATCACGTTTTGGACAGATTACACAGGATTAAATCTGGATCCCCGTTGGATCCCAACGCCCCTTATGTCATTACCACTCTGGCCCCCATCTTTCTTGCCCCATCACAGATCTATGTAATCTCTCGTTTAAGTTGGCAACTCGTCCATCAAAATGGAAAAATGCATGGATTAGATCCATTCTTAATAAAACCTTTGGCGGATTCTACGGATATACAAAACTATAGGCCTATATCATTGCTCCGTCTCATTGTGAAAGGTTTTCATAGTCACTGGCAAACCACCAATTGGTGTCTTTTTTGGAATCCAACTCTGTTTGCTCCCTGCCAATCAGGCTTCCGTGCATGTCACAGCACTGAGTCCTCCTTAATGGAGGTCACCAACACAATCGGACTCATGCTAGATCAGGTGAATTCAGCTGTGCTGAATCTCCTTGATCTATCAGCTTCTTTTGATACCATCTCCCACCCAACTCTAATTCAAAGATTGGAGGAGATTGGTGTCAGCGGCAAATCTTTGAAATGGGTGGAAAACGTTTTATCAGAATGAACTTGTAGTGTACATATGGATTCTTATCTCAAAATCCATGGCCCTTGACAAAGTGGTGCCACAGGGATCCATTTTGAGCCCTACTCTCTTTAACATATATGTGGCTGCCTTTGCCAGGCTTATGAGGTCTTGCGGCTGTGACACAATCACATATGTTGATGACACACAATTGGTCATTACCATGGATTCTAATCTAATGGATGGTTGCTAACCTCCTTCAGCTCAACTCTAGTAAGACGGAGGTCCTACTACTTCAGAAGGCGCATGCAATCTGGTCCGCGGACTGGTGGCCAGCCGAACTTGGATCACCCCCGACACCTCAAAAATTGGTTCCAAATTTGGGCATCTTCCTCCACGATCTCCATATGCACCTGTGTTACACTCCCTTCATTGGCTCCCCATAAAAAAAAGTGCGCTCTTCAAACTTGTGTTTGTTTTTTAAATCACTACATGGGAAGGGACCATGCTAGCTTAAAAATAAACTGCAGCCCTATATGCCGGCATGTCGATTCCAATCCAGCGAGCTCCTACTACTATGTCCTAAATGTATCCATAAAGCCAGCTATGGTGGCAGCTTCTTTTATTTCTCGGCTACCCTTGCCCCTTCGCTCTTGTTCAGACCTAATCCTTTTCAAGAAACTCCTGAAAACATGGTTGTTTGATCTTTAATCACCTTATGGAACTGTGACCTGCATTTGACGGACTTGGCGCCAAGAGAACCCCTCCAGGATGATTCCTGCACCCTAACAAATATAATAATTATTTAAAAAATGTAAAAGTTGGCATTTAGTGAAGCTCTTTTAGACACCATGTTGGCTACTTGACCAAACCATCATTTATTACTCGGGTCAACGGCCTGATCGCAAGAAGGATTTGCCCAGGGGAGCCGCCATTTCGGTCAGAACATCCTTCACTAGAAAGCCTCGTGATTCAGCCCTTTTTGTTAGCTATGCTTTCTACTCTGAGACACTTACAGTTGAGTGTTAAGTCACTCGGGACTCGTCCTTGAGCCCAACCCTTTTTATTAATGTATACGTTCAACCTCTAGCAGACCATGTGGGATTCTTTGGCATCTCTTTATTCTTCTATGCTGCTGACCCTAAATTAGTCTTCTCTCTCTCCCTTGAGTATGGAGTCATCCCAGAACTTGCCTCCTTTCCTCCTTTGGTTGGATGGAGGTAAACTGTCTACAGCTTAATAAAATGCCAAGTTCCACACAGTTAGAGAAGATTGCTATATTCTTTTTCAGCTGCAGATAGCTTCCGGATGCCGCTTTGCACAGTGAAATGCTGATGTTTCTCAATTTCTATTGCACCCACCGCCCTCACCTTTGCAGGAAGTAATGACAATGTTCCTAAGTTGGATACCATAAAAGCTGTGGCGCGGAGACTGTCTGTGTATCTTTATCCCACCAGAATACTAAAGTAGATTTTCACAGCACCCTGCGTATTACTCGACTGTAATTGTGCTGGTGGGAATGGGCACCTGTGTGAAAAGAAGCACCATCCCTGTCCTCGAACCAGCAGGCTGCTGTCACATACGCCTGCTTTCAGTGTCGTCTTAGCTATGGTTTTACTTCAGTACCTGCTGTAGATGTACAGGCTATGATGTGTGTGTTTTTTTTAATCATTTAAAATGTATGTACACATGTAAATATCCTCTGTATTACTGTTCATGGACAGCATAATCTAGATACCTACCACTGTTGAAAAATGAGTTAACTGACTTACTGTCTGATGCAGTCATGTGCCCAAGAATACATGGTTCTGTCTAGCATAGAAGCCCAGATTAGAAGTCTTGTCGCTTGGTTCCACAGGTCACCATTTATATGTAGCCAGTACCACCATTCTCAGCCAGTAGAAATGTCCTTGATGTATGTTTTGAGAAGGCTGACATTAACAAAAAAAGTTGGTGTCTCTTCTCCGTTGTTTACCTGTTAGGCGTGGAATAAAACATTTTTTAGTTTCCCAAATATTTGACTGTGTGCAGACAAAGACTGACTATTGGATACATTGGTGCTATGCATTGTAGGGGCACCATTCTCATAGGCCAGTGGTGGTGTGGCTTTCGCAATGCCAAAACTCCTTCGGCCTATCAGAGGAAGGATTCAATTGTCAATAGGATTAATTTCTCCAATATGACAGTGTACCTCTGTCTGCGTGAGCCTGAAGAGGTGACAATAGTCTGGTGCCCTATAACAAGCTTTGAAAAGTTTCCAATCCTCTATAATAGGAAGAGGTGTGGCGCCGCGGCCAGGGCGACTGACTCCGGAATCTGGGGATCACGGTTCGATCCCCGGCGCCGGCGGCAGATTAGCCCAGCACCATGTAACTCTGGGCAACAGCTTGCTTAATCTTCCCGACGGCCCCCAGCGCCTAGAGACCCTTACGGGTGATTGTTCGCGCTTTACAAATGTGGATATTATTATTATTATTATTATTATTACATTTGCATGGGAAGAAAGTTCTTCTTGGGGTATTTTTGTGCCCCAGGCAAGGTACCTTTTACACATCAATGTAGGCACTGTTCTGTTAAGTGGGTTCATAGGTGGCACCCCCTAGCAGATGACATCGTAGATGACTACCAAGGTGCCCTGTGGATATAAACAGACCTTATTGGAGGTAGTGTCACTCATTTTAAACCGGTATCAAAGAAATGTAGTGTTTCACACCAGATGAAGACCATGTAGATCACACAGTGTAGCCTTTTCCTCTCTGGTCTTTGAACATACTTTTAGTTTTCAGCATTACTGTTGTTTATTCATTGCCTAATGTTCTCTCATTGCAGCAGTTAAATTCCTGCCTCAACTTTGCAAAGGATATATTTCATGTTAATTATTGATGCACTGGCACTCACTCATTCATCCGTCCATTATTTCAGTCGTCCATCCAACTGATGAATGATTCTCGTTCAGCCACAGGCCTATCCATGTAACCGCATACACAAGCATGACGGCAAAGAAGCATTGCCACTTCTAAAATAGTGAGCTAGACTTATTGGCTTTACAAATGCTTGTTACCATTTGGTTGTGTCAATTTCTACAGCTACTTGACTCCAGTAGAATTAGATGTTAGATCAATGGGGATTATACAGTGAGTTCTCAAAATCCTAAGACCTTCTCCAAGAAATTGGAAACTTTCTTCACCATTGTAGGTAAGCGGATTATTATGTTGTGTGGTTGTGAGACCTCACCATGTTATATAATATAGTTCACAAAGGGAAATTAGAAACTTAGCCCAGCGCTAATTCTCATATCCCTGTTTCCCTCACCCACAATAATCCATATAGACAAACTTTAGTTAATGTACTGAGAAGGACACACGTTGCAATGCAAAAGTCCATGAAAAGTCTTTATTTCAAAGCTTCTTTATTTCTAACATTTGATCAAAATTCTCCATTACGGAGCTTGACATCCACAGCCAGGCCAACACGTGTTTCGTGAGTTTCTCACTTCTTCAGGGCTGTTTACACAAAAACATAAAATGTGTTCTCTTAGTGTCGACATTACATACAAGAACAAAATATTCTTTAACCAAAAAATTGATATGACAATACTTCGTATACTTCTAAATCAAACGGTCATAAAAGCTGAAGTCCAAATTCTAACACAAAGCAAAAACCAAAGGAAATGATGGACGGAGTGATGAACAATGCAAGCACTCACCCCCAGTCAACTGATCTGGGTTTAATCCATCACCGTTCTTTAGCCCACTCTGCCACCCCAGTTCAGAAATGGCCAAGTGCAAATCAGTCTGACCCTGTGCCTCATGGGAACAGTCCAGCCCGAACTGCCAAGCCATGTCTTCCCTGGACCGGAAACAAGCTTCCTAGGACCGGTTTCTGGCATTACAGCCGTCTTCAGCCAGGCTTGCTTGAATCCAGTGGCAAAGTGAGCAAGGGACTCACATCTGAGCATACCCTGCCAACTTATGGCGAACAAAGCAAAAACCAAAGGAAATGATGGACGGAGTGTTGAACATTGCAAGCACTCACCCCCAGTCAACTGATCTGGGTTTAATCCATCACCGTTCTTTAGCCCACTCTGCCACCCCAGTTCAGACATGGCCATATGCAAATTAGTCTGACCCTGTGCATCATGGGAACAGTCCAGCCCGAACTGCCAAGCCATGTCTTCCCTGGACCGGAAACAAGCTTCCTAGGACCGGTTTCTGGCATTACAGCCGTCTTCAGCCTAGTTCAGGTCCTAGGAAGCTTGTTTCCGGTCCAGGGAAGGCATGGCTTGGCAGTTCAGGCTGGACTGTTCCCATGAGGCACAGGGTCAGACTGATTTGCATATGGCCATGTCTGAACTGGGGTGGCAGAGTGGGCTAAAGAAAGGTGATGGATCAAACCCGGATCTGTTGACTGCGTGTGAGTGTTTGATTGGTTCTGATGCTCCGTCCATCACCACCCCCTTTTGTACCGCTTTGTTTGCCATAAGTTGGCAGGGTATGCTCAGACGTGAGTCCCTTGCTCACTTTGCCACTGGATTCAAGCAAGCCTGGCTGAAGACGGCTGAAATGCCAGAAACCGGTCCTAGGAAGCTTGTTTCCGGTCCAGGGAAAGCATGGCTTGGCAGTTCGGGCTGGACTGTTCCCATGAGGCACAGGGTCAGACTGATTTGCATATGGCCATGTCTGAACTGGGGTGGCAGTGGGGGCTAAAGAACGGTGATGGATCAAACCCGGATCTGTTGACTGGATGTGAGTGTTTGATTGGTTCTGATGCTCCGTCCATCACCACCCCCTTTTGTACCGCAAATTCTAACACAAGGCACAAGAATCAAAAATAATAAATTAAAAACTATAAAAAAAAGGTGTGTGTGTGTACACAACCTAATTTTTCTAAATACACAATTTAAAAAGACAAATATGAAATTCAAAATACAAATCTTGTACAATTTGCACAGAGGAAAGAAAGAGGGGGAAAAAATTCAGTGACCAATTGGAAATTAAACTACTCTGTTTTTGACAAGTTAGATTTATAGGAATATAGTGCCACACAGTCCATCGTATTTTACATTAGCATCTTCTAAGCAATAACTTTCTTAGCCCACAATGTTTCGTCCTCTATACCATATTCGTTTTTATATTAAACAATTTCCTCCTATTTATACTCTAATTGCAATCAGGACCTTTATAGAGATAGTGGGGGAGATATGAATTAACGACATTTTAAGCTCATCTAGGGTCCATTTTTTTGTCCACCATATCATATTATGTTAGCTCCAGGGAGTTTAGTCTATTTGCTCAGAAAAATGGTAAATTGATGCTGTGGCTTAAAGTAAAAAATCAAAGTTTCAAATATTTAGTTTATATTGAGCCAGTATATGGGAAAATGTTGCAATTATATGACGGGGTCACCTCTTTATTTGCAGTGGTTCGCTAACTTTTTATTGCTTCTCTTATATCTTTTATGTATAAATACACATACATAGTATTTAACATCTAGGAGTACCTTCATGTATTAGAAAACAAGTAAATCTTTCATGTTTGCAAATTCCACTTTCTCTAGTAACCACGATTCATTCTTCTGTGTTATCTGTTATCTAAACATAGAATTTAAATATTTGAAATAGATTAATAATTTGAAATGAAGTCTGTTATATTGTTTAAAATTGCTATAGACTATTACATTTATTACCAATTACTAAGAGTTTGAGTCTCCTCCAACATGACTGTTTTCTCAATAACAATTTTTTCAAATTAAAACTGAAATTACCTATTTACACTATAACTTCATGTGTGTCTAAGTGATACTACACATTGTTGAGCCCTTATTCTAAAATGCTGTCAGTTGTCTCGGAATTCTTACAGTCCCGAGCCCGAGTTCTGAGCCCAACCCTCTTTAATATCTTCATGACCCCTTTGGCGGCGTTGGCGGAGTCGTTTGGGGCCCGGATCGTATCTTATGCAGACGACACCCAGCTCCTCTTCTCGTGCAAGAGAGGAGGAGACTTTGATGGGGAGAGTATCCGGGATTGCCTTGGGGCTGTGTTTCAATGGTTTCAACTGAACAGCCTCAAGTGCAATTCCGATAAGTCTGAGGTACTTTTCTTTGGGTGTGACACGGAGCCAGACTGGCAGGCTTGGTGGCCTACCAATATGTTCCCCCCAACTTGTTCATCCCAAATGGCTAAGAACTTGGGGGTCAAGATGGACAAGGGGTTGACTATGAAGTCCCAGATCCTGGGAGTGTCGGGCACTTGCTTCGGCCTCCTTAGGATGTTACGGAGGTTTTTTCCCCTCTTATCGGAGGAGCACAGGAAGCTGACTGTGCAGGCCCTGATAGGCTCTAGGCTAGATTATTCAAACGTTCTGTACCTGGGCCTGCCAGAGTACCTGCTACAGCGGCTCCAAATTGTGCAGAATGCTGCGGCGAGAGCGATTTTTGGATTGAATAGACGCGTTAGTGCTGCGGGCTTGCTCCAGACCCTGCACTGGCTCCCAATCCGCAAGCGGATCACCTTTAAGGCTTTGACCCTGACATACAAGGCCCTCCATGCGACGGGAGCAAAGTACCTCCAAAGGAGACTTGCCTTCTACCGACCGGCTCGCTCTCTGAGATCAGAATCCCTGTTTTTGGCGATCGTCCCGCGAGTGAAGAGAGTGCGCTTGGGAGGTCGCTCCTTTGGACTACTGGCACCACAGCTGTGGAACTCTCTGCCTCTTACACTTCGGGGAGCCACCAGCTTACTAGCTTTTAGAAAGGACCTCAAAACCTGGTTGTTCACCCAGTAGGTCTTTTTTGCTCGTTGTTTTCTTTCTGTCTGTGACACTTTCTCTTTTAATGTGTTATGTTAGTATACTGCAGCCTACCCTAAATAAAAGCACCGGGACACTCTTTTTGAGTAGCCGTGCGCTCTATAAAAGCCATTTTAACATAACATAACAGTCAAACCTGAGAGATGAAAAAACAATATATTAAAAAAAAAAAAAATGTTAACTTGTAAAGGCCCTTCTACATCGACATCATTAACTATATACGCATGTATACAAAGTCATAGTCGTATGTTCTTGTTAACTAACAACATTTCGCTCTCGATTCCTGCCCAATAGGTTAGACGCCAACAGGTCTCTCTAGAAATATTTCAATATTTAGTTACTCACAAAAACGAAAAAAATGTGCAAAATAAGCCAGATAAAGTGAATTCGAAGGAGGAAATGACACCATTCCATAACGACCAAGCTATATAGCACAAGTCTTGTTCTCCCTTATACTAAAGATACTCTATCCTACTGGAAACTAAACGCTCATCTTCATCAACTGCCAAAGACCTCAGTTTAGCTATTATGGCCTGTAGCCCATGCTGACCAAATTGTATACCATATGTCACATTTTATCGCTTATACTAAAGATACACTATCCTGCTGGAAACTACACACTCCTCTTCATCAACTGCCAGAGACCCCAGCTTACCTGTTGCGGGCTGTTGCCGTCGTCTATTTCATCTCAAGATAGTAAGAGGCCTGAGCGCTCACTCATTAAATACCGTAGCCTCACCCATTAACAATTAGTCAATTAAATTCGAAATCCCAAACCAATGGAGCCTATTTGTTCAAGTATCTAAATCTTAGTCTTACTAGCTTCGTGGATACATACATATAATTGTGCTATCTTAAATCAAAATAATACCTTATCTATATAATGCTTACCTCATATATAAAAATGAGAAACACCAATTTATAAACACAAATTGTATTTTTAGCTTTAAATAGACATCAAAACAAAAAAAATCTAATAACGAAAACCTGTAAATATGATTTTTCAAAGGTAAGTAAAATGCTTTGAACTCGGTCTAATTGATGCAATAAATCATGATCTAACGGGGTCGCGGCTTAGTGTTAGTCACAACCCTTAGGAATGGAAATGCCATAAGCCACTACTTTGACTGACCAAGTCCGATAGGGAGCCTACCAGGGCAATTCCACAGGACCAGAGAAAGTTACCTGTCATCATGAACATTCCCTAGTCCATTTCCTTGTCCTTCTTTCAGACCGCATAGAAGTCCATGGAAGTGGTCCTAATGCAAGTTATACAGGATTCTGCGGAGGCAGTTTCTGTGAAGGATGCTGGAAGGTACCTAGAATCCATTTGGGGCCAACCATTGGATCTGCATACATCAGAGGTTGCCTCCTGCCTCAATACTTGGTCTCTCATGATGCTCCAGTCTTATTCAGTGTCGGGCAAATCGGCACTGGTCAACAGTTTTCTTGTAGTTTCTTCTGCTTCCTTCAGCAATGCAAGGTGGGGGAGTCCACTTTGACCACTAGTCACGGGCCTGGACTCAATCTCCCAGTATGCACCAGTGTTGACCAGACAAGCCCAGCAACAGAACAGCTGGACACTCTCTAGCAGTCTCCTTTAATCTTTTATAGTCCTGTAGCTTAACTGGTCTAGCCAGCTAGTTCTTGAAGACACTCTGCGTTCTTTAACATGCAATAGAGGGACGATGGGCTTTTGGCAAGCTCCAGTATATGTGCCTAGAGTCATGAGTAAAACAAGTAATATGCTGTTCCTGTTAGGTTAAAACTGAGTCAGTTAAAGGGATCTAGAATTACTCAGCCATGAATGGTTCAGAGGTGCGAATCCATTTTATTGGAACATAGGACTCTCACCCACCCAGGGGCACTTTGACGGGGCTCTTTTTTCCAATAGTGGTTTGGTGCCGTGGGGGTGAGGGGCCTAGTGAGTGAAGATAACAAAATGTGTAGGATAAGTGAATTAAAACAGGGTTGGGAGTACCAACAATGACAATTTTTGTGTGACTGGTCAACATGTTTCTCGCCTAATCCAAAGTCTAGGGGCGATTCGTCAGGACCTAATTAACTATATGTAATCTAACTTCACCTAGAGTAGTAATGTGGTCGAAAACTCACACTGCTGACCTCCCCAACTACTAATTGTGTGAAATACCTGGTGCTGAATCTATCTGATAATGCAGGATCTACCTGTTTGGAGAGAAATTGCCACATATGTTAATTTGTACACAACATACAGTGTAGGTGTATTGACTCTCCTATCTCCTGTGCAACTGACTCACAACACATAAGTGATACTTAAAAACAAGCAAAAGCAAGGTGCCCCATGATGTGATTCACACAGGTGATATCTCGTGAACACAGGCACCTCTAGTGAAAAACAAAGTTGCAGAAATAAGATGTAAAACTCGCCCTATTCGCATTATTAAAAGACTTCCTCAATACCCGGCAAGTCATATATGAGGGACTTCCTCATGTGCTAAGGGCGGTATGTAAGGGAGAGAAGTATGTTGTTCGCACTTTGAAATTTTTTGTTCAAGCCCTGTACATATGTAAGGAGGTCATGAATATTGTCAGACTTTTCTAAAGGTGTTTTGTCGTTCTTTAGAAACGAAAGGCTGGACTCCGCAATATCGTAAGTCTAGTTGGGACTTTTGTTTGGAATCAGCGTGTTAAGTTTCCTAATCTGGAGCACTTTGTTCGTAACGTTAGTGCTGAGTGAGTAAATCACGTTCGGCGTGATGTTAACTCAAGGCTTGATCTAAAATGATCCCCTGCGACTTATTTTCGTGTCTCAAATAATTATAGTTGTAATCCTTTTTGTCTCAGCCCTCAATGATAGGTTGAAGTAAAAAACAAGAGCATGCCCCCAATGTTAGGTTGCTGAAATAAAAATAATAGGAAGCATCCCGTTTCCAAAGGACACGGGGCTTGTCTGTCTTGGTGCAGCCTCTGAACAGCTGCAGTCCTTCTGTCTTTGTTGGTTCCAGCAGTAATCTGAGGTGTGGGTGCCTGGGATGCCACTTTTATGCCAGTTTCAAGCTTGAGGGAGAGAGCATCTTAACTAACCTATGGACTACCAGTTCCCACCGGTTATTCCACCCACTTGGTGACGACTTCCTCGGAAGTGTGGCATCTAGCTATCCCGGAGTGTACTATTCGACCCACTTCCAGTATGAACAGGCCTTTCTCTTGGTGTGTGGAGCTCCCTAGCACATCCACTAGATGTGGCTCCTTGGGGTCTACACTCCCCTTGAAAAACTGGTTTGGCGACAGGTTTTACCTCCCAGCTCAGGATGCCAGCCTTGCTGCCTGACCAAAGGGTAGGCCCTTCACAAGTGTCACTCATATTTGCCCTTCAGTTATGGCTTCCCCTTTGAAACATGTCCTGTAGACTCACATCCCTACAAGTGGCTAGGAAAGTTAGACATTCTTGCCACAACACCGATGCTCATTGTTAGAACGTTGGTCACTAAGCTACACTTCCTGGCTTCTGAAGTCTTGGAGCTGAGGATATTTTAAATTTGCACAAAGCGGCTGAACACCATTAAAGATAGATGTCTTACAATTTGATTATGCCTCGCAACTGGCAGAAAACTTTGCAATATGCACTAGATTTAAGAGGCAAGAGTTTAGCATACACTTCTGAAGGTCCACTTGGAAGGCTGTATGTAAAATAGAAGGCATATTTATTTATGTACATCCTTCTAAGATTATCGTCGGATAATGTTCCCACTAGGAAGATCTCAGCCCCCAGATTGGAATCTGCCTGAATGCTGGACCAACCTAATGACTGCCAACTAAGTTAATGCGTAATTGAACACTGAGTGAGTTGGCTTGGGCTGGTTATTTTATTTAATAACTATCACTTCGAGTCAGGTAAGTAATTTCCAGACTTTTCGAAATCAGAAGCCTGTCGCACACTTTCACAAGAACCTGGTGGTCCTCAGAGCCAGTTTCAAAGACTTAGCACAGGTAGTTTCAGAGTTTTAAGTCAGTCATTCCATTGATCTGCTAATGTTTTTCAAAGCCCACAGTGATCAGAGCTTTTCATGGGAGCGGCGCGCGCTACCTCAGCAGGAGAGTAGCATAGTATGCACCAACTAGAACCCTGAGATCCTCCTCCTGGAACTTAGCTTCTGTTCCCAGAATATTTTGCGCTCAATCAGGAGGCACCTCCTTCAGGATCTTGGGTGCACAGGTGTGGAACTCTCTCCTGATGTCATTACGATCTGTAAAACCTGGTTATTCCGTCAATAAATTGTCCTCCTTTAGCAGCTTTTTACAGTAGTAGCGCCAGGGTGTCTGTTGGGTGTCGGGAAGGCTGGTCTGAGCGCCGGGACACTCTAGTTGAGCAGCTGTGCGCTATATAAGTGTCTTCATTCATTCAAAAGCTGAGACCCCTAAAAGCATTAAATGTTAGAAGAGCTGTAACGTACATTGCTGATAGAGTACAAGAGCTGTGGAGGGACAACCAGCAGTTGGCCTAAATACAAGGGTAAGTTGCACCACAAAGGCTGGTCTTGCTTGATATACTGTAAGCTGCTGTGCGAGGTTGTTACTCATGTAGAGAGGGGAACGGCAAATAAGCTAGAATGTCCTATAGGTCAAAGGGGGTGGGCCAACCACTTAGAAATGTGTATAGGTGCCATAACTCCGATCCAAGTAAGACGGGATCTATATTGAGTGAGGAACAGTGTGCAATATATCCCAATACAGGCATTTTAATACCAGAAGTGGAATGGGCATTGAAAAGTATAAAAAAAAATGTAAAGCCCCAGGCCAGGATCTGGTGCCTACAGATCTCCTTCAGGAAGATCTGCTATTGTGTGCTAGGTATTTAAAAAGTAATTTACCGCCTCCATAGTCAGCAACAATACCATCCCACTCCTGGCGATCAGTAGTCCTTGTACCTATTTATAAGAAAGGGACCATAGTTGTCCTTCCAACTACTGCCCTATTTCCCTTTTAGATGGAGCAGGTAAAATCCTCCAGTAATTTGTATTAAATAGACTGAGTTTGGGTGGCTAAAGAAAATATTCTAACTGAGGTGCAGGGAAGCTTCAGGTCCAGGGTAGGATAATTGATCAGTCTATACAGTTATGCGTGATGTCATCAATGCACTGTAGTTTGAAAAAGCATCATGTACCTGACATTCATTGATCTGAAGTCTGCATTTTACCTTGTTAATTGATCGTGGCTTTGGAAAATGCTGGCAATGCAGGGAATAGAGGATTCTATTACACAAGTAATAATGGCTCTTCATACTGACAAGATGGCTAATGTTAGCTATGAACCAGCTGGCGAATGTAATTAAGTATTCCTGGTAGATGGGGGGGGGGGGGGGGGGGCCAAGCCGCGGACCAAGATGGCTGTGCGGCGTTGAAGCTCCATCTGATGGCCCAGCACGATCCGGCTGGACTGTCTCCGCAATAATGGCTTGCCGAACCGCTACGATGCCAGGCGCGAGCTCCACTCCCGATGGTGCCATGGTGGAGCCGTTTCCAGCTGCGTAAATTGCCCGTAACCAGTTTTAACACCGCTCCGAGATCTGGGGAGGCGAAGTCAACAGCGGCCCACGGCGCGGCCTCCTAGATCTTCATGAGTGATCCGTCAGCTCCCCCCTCCACATCCACAGTGGTCAACGTGGGCCCCCCCCTGTTTCCGGCCCTCGCAGGGGGGGGGGGGTGGGTATTCACTTCAGCGGCGCTCCCTCAGGCCGTTGGGGTCCTTGAGAGTGCCGGGGAGGCGGCCATCCTGCCGTGCTCGGTGGTGGTGAGGGGGGATCAATTTGGAACGTTGCGGACCCATCTTCGCATGCACGGAGGCCCACTGAAGTATGTCCGCGCGCGTCCCCACCACAGCCACTGAAAATCTGCTGCTTTGACTAGCTGTCCCATATTTGCCCCGCGACTGCAGTTGCTACACGGCTGGCTGAATCTCTGGCACCCCAGTTCACTGCACTTGGGGCCGGCCTGCCTGTTTCTCCTGACTAGGCCCCAGCCTGTCCACCAAAGTGACGACCGGGCCGGACCATTCACTGATAACTGACGAGGCAATTGGGTAACCCTGCAGTCGCCCCAGCGATCATTTTTCTTTGCCCCCTGTCTGCTTCGTGGCTGGCTGAAGTGCGCCACTACGCTGCTCCCTCACCCCGCGCTGCACCTGTTGGGGCAGTCAGTGGCAAATTGTTCACCAAGTTTGGGACTTTTAGAAATGAGCAGAAAGGATCCCAAGCAGAGAATACTCTGGTTCCCTGTGGCCACAGAGGGTGCACAAGATCGCAGCGCCGACATGGCAGAGGGTGGCCAGGTATCGACCGCTGCCTCTGAAACGCCATTATCCAACCCCGATCTACTTGCGGAACTCAGGGCTGGGTCCAAATCTTTGGACAACAAATTTGACGTGCTGGAGAAACGCCTTGATACGCTTGGAGCCAAACTGGATATTCACAACCGACGATTGGACACAGCTGAAGTCGGATCTCTGATCTGGAGGACGTGCCGCTCAATCAACGAAGAAGCTGGAACGCATGGAAAAAATCTTAAGACATTGCAATTAAGAACGAAGACTTGAAAGTGCGCCGCCACAACCTCCGTATTATTGGGGTGCCGGAGTCGACGAACACCGGAAGAATGAACACTTCTGTGGAAACATTGCTGATAGACATTTTTGGGAAAGAGGAATTCACCCACATCGATCCTTGGGCCCTCGCCCCAACCCCGGCTGTCCTCCTAGGCCTATCCTAGCACGCGTCATGAATTGTTGGGACAGAGACACCGCTCTGCGGCTCACCAGGGAGCGGGGCACGCTGTCGTGGCAGCGGTCCACGGTATCATTATACCCAGACTTCACACTTATGGTTCAAGAGGCCCGCTCAAGTTTACAGGTGTCAAGGCTACATTGCGGAATTTAGGCCTTCGATACAGAATGCTATATCTGGCACGACTGCGGGTCGATGTCAACTGGCGCTCCCGAATCTTTGACAATCCCTTTCATGCACAAGGTTTCTGCAAGTCCTATAAGAACTCGGAAGGCCAACGGAGGGAGATTGGACATGTCTCTTCCCCATCACATAGCGGCTGTCGCCAGTGTCGAGCTGAATGACCATCAGGCCTGCACTGTAGCAGCCATTGTCAGTAATCTATGCCTGTTGTGTTTCTTCATTGGCACCTATTTTGCTATCATAATAATTGAGACAGTACAAGTGTAGTTCATTGTTAATATTCTGCATGTGCTGGGCCTCACCGGAGCGTCGCCTCCCGCCTAGGTGCGTAGCACACTGTTGTTTTCTCGGATTATAATGCATCAGTCCTCGACTTCAAATTTCCAAATGGGATGTTTACAGGATACACTAAATGCTTGGTTATTGGGGTGTTTGCCTTGCGTAATGGGTTGCGAGGCTGGGTGGGGTTGTGGGGGAAGGAGAGTTGCCCGAAATGTTGGAAGTTATTCAAATTCCGGCTCCACACATGACGGTCATACATTACCAGCCACTATTAATTTTTTCCTCATTCTGACACATGACATAAATGATTGCAGCCCCTGACATAGTTGACCACTCGCTTCTCTCACTCATCACCTGGAACGTACGCAGCCTCAATAACCCTACAAAATGCAAACATGTGATTCATTATCTACAGTATCACAATGTCTTGCAGGAGACACATTTACCCAGGGCGGACACCACACATTTCGCGTCGGAAGCTCACCGTTTTTTCTCCAATTATAGTAATTATGCCTGAGGCACTGCGATTCTCATCCACAAATGACTACCCTTCTCCTTGACTTGCTGTCACACTGACCAAGAGGGACGATTTACTATAGTGGTCGGCAAGCTGATGGCCACATGGGCACTCTGGTGTGCGTGTATGCCCCAAACGTTGACTGCCCTAACTTTTTCCACGAGCTGGATGCCACACTGACGCGAATGAGCACGGGCGGTTTGTTGCTGGGAGGAGACTTTAATTTACTACTAGACTGCACCATTGATAGCTTATCCGAGGCAGCGGCCCCCAAGCCCCGGGCGCGGCAGGTGTTACTCATAACCTGTGAAGCGTTCCAGCTCTCCGATGCTTGGAGAATCCGCCATCCGGCGGATCCAGGCTTCACACACTACTCCGCCCAGCACAACACCTGGACCAGACTGGATTTTTGGTTGCTATCCCCCTCCCCCATCACTTAGTACACTGCACTAGAAATACACCCTCAGACTTATTCCAATCATGCACCGGTTCTGCTTAAGCTTCGCCTCCCTAGACCTGAGGGACATGAGCGTCAGTGGAGATTACCGGGCAGGGCGCTACATTGTGGAAATATGGATTTTTCTGATCAGTTATGTCCCCTATCTTGGACCCCAACGGTTTCATGTATGAATCACAAGTACATGTATGCTCCCTCCAGTTCCAGTTATGAAGACGCAAACCCATGTGCGTCCACCGTCAACATGTCCTCTTTCAGATCCGCCATGAATAGGCCGGATATTCCATTCCTAAGTATGAAAGGCCACCGGCTTTATATGGTTCACTTATGCCATTTTACAGTCCAGGCAAGTAGGCCCTGATTCTGTCATCGAACTTTTCTTGCCTTCTGCCTCTGAAAGCTCCAGTCTGAGCCTGCATCTGTGACCATGAACTTTGTCTCATTCTCTGCGCGGCTCACGAAGCCTGACATCAGCCTGCTGTCTGCCAAAAACTGTATTTTACCTTCGAAATTATCTGCTCCGTTCCCTGCCCGATGCATTCCTGTCTAGTAGTTTAAGTAAACATTCTTCCAGCTACCGAGCAAAGGCCCGGTTTCTCTGTCTTCATGCAAGTAATTCATAGCCCTGTTACTATGGAAGATTCCTGCCCTCGCATCTAGTGTAGACACTTAGACGCTTGTACACGCACTAACAGTCAGTATAGTCAGTATAGAATAAGATTCTATTCTAAGAAACCTCTCTTTTGGATAACATGGTTCTTTAAACATAGGATGTTAGATATGATTTGGGATTAGGTTGACTTGACCCTCCAGACTTCTGTCGCCACATGTAGAGCTAAATGTCAAGTCCCCTTCACCCCCTAGTTGCACGTCAATCACACGTCATGCTGCTGCGCGCGCATTTCTGCCAAGTATTTCTGCTGACATTGCGAAATTCTTTCATGTAACCACCCTCTTATGACATCACATCTGATGACGTTCTTTAAATCACTCCCAGTTACGCCTATTTTTGCTACGTACGAATACATTATCACCACTATCAATTGTTACGCCTCTTGTATTTGCTTCACTGTAATGCCTATTGTATAAAAGTAATTGATTGTCAATAATGTATGTACTTCACTTCCTGAACCTTCGTGGTGATGGAACTTGGAGCAACCGATTATAATCGACCACTGGAATAAAGCCCATTCCGAACCTCTAATACCACGGATTCTGCCTCTTATTTACTGAGCTATTTTATTATGTTTCTGTATCAAATTAAGTCCCGGTAATTAAATTATTTACCACATGAATGGCGCCCGAACAGGGACACTTTCTCATCTCACGCGCCGGCGGTGCGTTGCAGGCCCGGTCTCCTGCCACAGCTGGACGGACAACAACGCGTACCAGCAGGATTTCCTGTATCTCCCTCCGGTCAAGCGGGGGCGACTGAGGCTGCGATCAACACCCAGACGAGGCGGTGAGAAGTGCGAAGTATCCCGACCAGAGCCTAGCTGAGAGAGCAAGATCCGAGGTATACAGAGGCCCACCAGTTTCCGAAGTCCTGAGTCGAGTCCAGTTTCCGAAGTGGTCGAGTCGAGTCCAGTCCGGTTCAAGTTCAGTTCAGTTTCCGAGGCCTTCCGTTCCGAGCTACCCGGTGAGTACCATTACTGGGGAGGCGTTCTGGCGTGCACATAAGTTGTGCCGGTCCAGACGGGTTTGGGTACACAAATCCGGTCTGCACTGTTTCAGCAGTGTATCTGTACTGTTTAGCAGTATATCTAGTATATCAAGTATATAAATTCAGAATAATTCAGTTCAAGTCGAGTATTATGTTTAGTGATTAAGTTTTCCTTAGATCGTCATCATCATTGTTGCTCAGTTAAATGTTAAATGTTAAATGTTTTTAGTACGTTCTGCATATTGTGGTATGAATGACTGTTCATTATTGTGATTACTGTATTAAGTTTGTTCAAGATCAAGTATCAGATCAGTTCTCAATATGCCGCTCTTTTCGAAATTAAGACAGATCACAACTAGAAAAGGGGTACTCGAAGAAGCTGTTCCTATTCCTCCTAGGGACACTCCAGGGTACTTCATGTATCATAAACACGGCTTAGACGCTATATTATTTCTTGATTTATGGGTAGACTACACTAAGGAATTACCAGAAAGTCAGAGGTGGCCCGCGGCTGGGACCTGGGATGCAGAGTGCATCGTGAAAGTAGAGGAAGAGTTATGGAAAAGGAAAGCTAGACAATCACAGAAAGACGCCATTGAATTATGGCGTAAAGAATCGTATAGACGTACAGAAAAAGCACGTAGACAGGAAGAGAAGAGTAAAGAGAATTCAAATGAAGTCCGAGAAAATCTATTAATTGAAGAAGGTGCACGAGTGAAATCAGAACAAGTAGACAGACAAAGACATGCCCTTATGAAGGGTATGTATCCCCTTCTGGCCGAAGGATTACCTAAGGCTACTCCGGGGATACCAAAAGACTTGCCACCCCCATTATTTCCAATAAAGATACATCCCAAGGGGCATCCTAGAACCGCAGAAGATGTTTTTCTTTCCTCATATTTAGATGACGCAGCTCCCGAGTATGCTAATCCCGCCCCACATAGACCGCCTGCCAGGGAGGTTCAACGCCAAGATCCAGTACCCGTATCCCTACAGCAACAAGTTCTGACACAAGTTCCGGCAAGCACATCTGTTTCTGCATCTGTTCCTACAGCTACTTCTATAGCTGTATCCACACCTATAGTTGCTGTATCACGTTCAACGAATCCTTTCACACCCGATACCCCAGACGGGGCTACCGGAGGTGCTACCAATATTTTTTCTACGCCACCCAGAATAAATAAACTTACTTTTCAAGAATCTGCACATTCACGTACCCCCAAACTCATAAATGCCCGTACGCTTAAGGAACTTGTTATAGATTGTAGATATGACCCTGTGCCCGGAAAAGAGGACGAAATGACCCTGGCATCATTACGTATCAGACGAGCCGCGGTGTATTTAGGGAAGTTACCAGGAATGACTATGCATCTAGATAATATATACCATTTTGTCCAAACAGGGCGAGATTCTGAATGTATTAACAGAGCTATGGAATACCAGAAAGTGGAAATACAGGGGGAACTGTTACGTTTCCTCATAAATTGTGTGATCAGAAATCAAGACCGACCGGGGGTAGACCCGGAAGCAATGCAAATTCTTACCAGATGGAGCCAGAATATATCAGAAGGGAGACATGATAAGCAAAATTGTATAATAGCCATGTGCCGAAAGATCCGTAAAGAAATAGAACGCCTACACGAAGAAAGATTAGCGGTAGACCAGTTTGAACAAAATGAGGAGGAGGAAGGATCAGGACTGCCCACAGGACAGTCAGAAACTATAGCCTATGTAGGTAGAGGAAGATCTTGTAATAGTACTAGATGTCTTACTGACCCGATACGTCCGATATGTCTAGAAAATAACAGGAATTTTCAAACACCTATAATAAATATAAGGTCCCCCGAGCATTCGTTCCAAGCCGCTGACCAATTACTGCGAGAACGAAGGGGTTATCATTTTCTCGATTCTATGGATGAACAAGAATTAGCCAGGTCAGCCGTTCGTTGGGTTGACAGTCCCGGAAAGTATGATGATGATACAGTAGCACACACATTTTTGAATCTCACCCCAGATGAACAGCGTTTAGCTGGGATTTATATGATTCAACAACTTCTTATACTATATAAAAGCCAACATTCAGATCCTGGTCCCTTACCTGATATATTGACTGAATTACTCACGAATAGATGGAGAGGTTCAGGTACTAAGCTAATTAAAGAAATACTAGAATCAAGAAAGCAGTACATTCTTTTTATATGCCCAGAACATGTCTCACTGCCCATTAAGGAAAGAACCACGTATTACATGGACAGACAGAATCCCTTACGAGAAGTACACCCAATAAAAGGCGAGGACAATGAGTTTAAACGCGTATTTGTATATATGCCCATATCGAAAATAGAATTGTTAGAAATGAATAAAGTGGTACCCAGTCATGACAAAGACCCAGCGGGTTTCCACCGAGAAATTAAAGACATGTTACTCATGAGAGAGTATACCTATCCCGACATTATGACCATATTAAAGGTATTGATGCCTGCTGGCATTTATGAAAAACTCAAGGAAAAAGAGTGGGAGGTGGGAGACCAAAAGATAGACTGGACAGCATTAGAAAATGAAGAAAAGGCCCGAGGTCCAGGTTCGGGGCTTGGGGACAAAACTAAAGCACTACCAGGTTTACTAGTACAGGTACTGCCACGTTTATTAACCACGAAAAAGGAAGACTGGGGTGCAATTTCAGCCTGTAAACAAAAGCAAGATGAAGACACTAGTGATTTCTATGCACGATTTGAAAAATGTTTTGGTATAAATAGTGGCATAAAAGCAAGTAGCGAATCATACCCACATCTGTTTGTGACAAAATTAGTTGAAAATTCCTTGCCCCAAGTGAAGAATAGAGTATTAAAATTCGAGAGTACCTGGCAAGGTAACACCCCATCACAAATGTTACAAATGTTACAGTATCATCACAATAGAATTAGAGAGGAACAAGATCATGAACAAAGACGCATGAAAGACACGAAAATGAAAATGCTAGTCTCCCAGACAGTTCCAGCTGAAGGACATAAAAAGGGTACGACACATTCCGGTGATTCAACAGGACCTATAAAAGGGATATGCAACTATTGTAAAAAGCCAGGTCATTACGTACACGATTGTCCAGTTTTGAAACATAATATCGCCATAGGTAATACAAAAGAAAGACCACGGCCACCTAGACAGGATCAGAATGAACAAGGAGCCCCACAGCATGCGCAGTCCATGCCAGCTCCACCACAGTCTATACAGTTTGTGCCAGCTGCACCTGCGCTGCCTGTTGCTGCCACGCAAACCACGACACGACAGCTGTACCAGACCGCACAGTATGACTATCCTGATTACCAACGATATGCATGAAACAGCCTAGAGAAGGAAGTTGACTTACCCCTTATCGAGGTCCCTGTAGACCAAGAAGGACCTTATGTACATAGTGAATTATTAGGTCAAGATAGAAAATTTTTACTTGATACAGGGGCAAGTCGAACAACCATAAAACGTAGTGAAGTTCCAGGGGCACCCCTCTCAGGCTCACAGAATATTTCCCTTGGTTTTTCAGGAAAACCTATTGTTAATGAAGTATCACAGCCTCTTCCACTTACGATAGGACCTTTGACCCGAACTACAGATTTATTGCTCACTAAATCCTGTCCAGAAAACTTGTTAGGTATAAAAACACTGAAAGCTCTAGGAGCTATAATATGTTGTTCTCCGGAAGGAGTAAGATTGTTTTTACGTGATTTCAAAGGTCACTATGTGTCTAGAGACATGGATCCCCGACTGCAGACTTTACCTACACATCTATGGGCACAAGGCCCTACTGATGTTGGTTGCATGAATATTACACCATATCGAGTCACACTATAGGCAGGAGTGGTACTACCACGAATGCGACAATACAAGTTACCACCAGATGCTGTAGTGGCTTTACTACAAATCATTGACGAGCTCATTGCCCAAGGAGTGGTTGTAGAAACAGACTCCAATGTATGTAATTCACCGATAATTCCGATTCTTAAACGAACAGATCCGAAGGCCTCGCCAGTATATCGATTGGTTATTGATTTGCGCGAATTGAACAAATGCATTGTGCCACAATTCCCTGTGGTCCCAGATATCTCGTCATTACTGACAGCTATTGATTCCGAAGCAACATTCTTTACTGTAATTGATCTCAAAAATGCCTTTTTCAGCGTCCCAATAGATCCGGAAAGCCAATATTTGTTCGGATTTAGTTTAAATGGACGTAGCTTCAAATTCTCACGCGCACCTCAAGGATTTACAGAAAGCCCCAGCATCTATAGCCAAGCACTGAAACGAGAACTCGACAGTATCCACATGCCAGTTAACACTGCCTTGCTTCAGTATGTCGATGATCTGCTGATCACCGCTAGAAGCGAATCCGAATGTGAGAAAGCATCACTGACAGTTTTACAATTTCTAGCCGAAAAGGGGCACAAGGTGTCCCCTTCTAAGCTGCAATTCTGTGTCCAGCGAGTTGTTTATCTTGGACACTCGCTGTCCAAGGAGGGAAGGCAGCTTACACCCGACCGCATTCAGTTAATAGCTAACATGCCAATACCCAAGACACAAAAGGAGGTGCGGGCTTTTATAGGCCTCACTTCATATTGTAGGCAGTGGATCCCTCAGTATGCATTTCTAGCAAAACCACTCATTCAGTTGACAACACAGGAGGCAGCCACATCGACTGTTCTCCCTTGGACTCAGGAACATACACAAGCTTTTGAAAGCTTAAAGAAAGCTTTATGTCAAGCACCTGTCTTAGCAACGCCATGTTACAGTAAACAGTTTACACTCTTTGTTACAGAACGCGAAGGTACTGCCTTGTCAGTACTCACACAGGAACAAGCAGGAGCACACAAACCATGTGCTTATTTTTCTAGTACATTAGATCCCGTAGCTCAGGCTTTGCCTGCGTGTCTGAAATCAGTGGCAGCGACAGCTTTAGCAATCAGACAAAGCGATGCCATAGTGTTAGGACATCCATTGACAGTACAAGTACCACATGCAGTGGAGGTTCTTGTGAATCGAACGCAAACACAACATTTGACCATAGCAAGACTTACAGGGTACGAACTAACACTGTTTCAGCCACATATAGAAATCAGACGTTGTAACACATTGAATCCTGCCACACTTTTACCTGTAAATGGAACAGACCCACTAGCTCATGACTGTATTGATGTTATTACAATCACGACGAAACCCAGACAAGACTTGACAGATGTCCCATTGTCAGACCCAGACCTGACGTTGTATGTAGATGGTTCATGTATGAGAAAAGGTACAGGAGAACTAGTGGCCGCTTACGCAGTCACAACAGACACTGAAATCATTGAAACAAATTGCATAAATACCTTGTCCGCTCAAGCAGCAGAGCTCGTCGCTCTGACACAAGCCTGTATTCAAGCCACAAATAAAAAAGTCAACATATACACTGATTCACGTTATGCATTCGGAGTTGTACATGACTTCGGCGTGCTGTGGCGAGAGAGAGGTTATTTAACTTCTCACGGTGCCCACATTCAGCACGGACCCCTCATTCATGCTTTATTAGATGCAATACATCTACCCACTGCAATATCAATTATGAAATGTAAAGCTCATACGAAAGTTACTGATATCATTTCTCAAGGCAATGATTTAGCTGACAGAACAGCTAAACAGACTGCTCAAACTCAAACATCCGACATGACAAAGACAATAGTCCTGACGCCAACACATTGTATGACTGTTAAAGATCCTACTCTTGACGTAATTGATATACAGACACATGCTACACCAGAAGAAATAAAGAAATGGACTGAATTAGGAGGGATCCAAACGGATCAAGGATGGTTGATGAAGGAAAAGTCTGTGTGGTTCCTTCCTGATTCAATGGTCCAGGTTATAATTAACACTGTACATAGTCCAGCACATCTAGGAGAAAAAGCTATGCTAGACAGCATTCAACACATTTGGTTCAATAAACATTTACGAGCTGCAGCCAAACAAAAAGTTCGTACCTGTATGATCTGTTGTCAGTTCAACCCAGGAAAAAGCGTTCCCGTAGAACAGGGTGGATTTCAGCCTCCTGATCACCCTTTTGAAGTCCTCCAGATGGATTATATCCAGATGGAACGATGTCGAGGATTCAAATATGTTCTAGTAGTTGTTTGTGCTCTTTCCCGTTGGACGGAGGCATACCCGGTTTCAGATTACACTGCCCCGACTACTGCCAAACAGTTAGTTCGAGAATTCTTCCCACGATACGGTTTACCACGTGTTGTTCACTCAGATAACGGCCAGCCGTTCTCGTCCGAATTAATGAAACACGTTTCGCTCTTGTTAGGCTATCAGTGGAAATTCCACTGTGTCCGACACCCCGAGGCAGCAGGTCTCGTAGAAAGACATAATCAGATCCTGAAAATAAGATTGTCCAAAATATGCAGAGAGAAAGGTGTCGACTGGGTAGTAGCATTACCAGTTGCACTCTTTTACATGAGAATGGTAGCACACTCTCGAACAGGGCTATCCCCGTATGAAGTGATCTTCGGCAGACCACCAAATATGTGGGGGACGCCCATACCACGCAAAATAACTGATATTGACTGTAATATGCTGACAGATTACTTGGCTTCCTTGATGTCTGCACTACAATCTTGTCGTTCACAGATAGCTGCAGCTTTTCCTGACAACACTGAGGTGAAACCCCATGACGTAGTTCCGGGAGACTTGGTCCTCGTGAGGAACTTTGATCGAAAGACTCAGCTGGAACCTAGGTGGAAGTTGCCTCAGCTGGTGTTGCTCACCACAAGGACAGCCGTGAAGATCGAGGGCAGAAAAGGCTGGATTCATTCAAGTCATATCAAGAAATTTCATGGACTACCAGCAGATGTGAATACCACACCTCGTGTGTCTTCACCCATTGACTCAAAACTCCCTCTTGTTGAAAAAAGTAATTCTGAACATTATAAACTGAAACTCAGGTCCAATCAGTCGAGCAATTTGATTGTTTAAGTCCTCTCCAAGGTGAAGCGGTTGAATTGTCTCTGACATGTATCCCTTGGACCTGAATAGAGAAAACACCCGAAAAATGTTGAAACGACAGGCGTACTGTAAATCACTGCGTAGTCATTGTACAGTGACGTTATTAATTTTGTTTTCCTTAAGTCTTTTAATAATTACTGCAAGTATATTGTTGCATATATATTATCCTATTTTTAGACACGTTTATAATGTTACTGCTGAACATTCTTTTAGTGAATTACCTCCGCTTGAGTTGTCTTATAGATTTGCGCTGCGCAATAACACGTTTATTAATATGTTACATCATTCCCATCAGGTTAGCAATGCTACAAATTGTTGGATATGTGGCCGACTCCCTCCCTATCAGAATTATAAAGGAATTCTACCTCTCTTTCCATACCCGTTCACACACAACGGCTCCTGTGGAGCATGGTTTAGCTTAATCAATTCCCTAGATTCGAATTCTGCAGTTTATCAAGATAACTGGGTATGGGGAAATTTGAATTTAGTTTTACTTAAGGTCTGCTATCCTAACAAGGAGGGATTTCCCCAGAGAACAGGAACTGATCTCGAAAATGAAGTGTATGGATTAGGTAATTTTACGCTTAATCTTATGATCCTAAATGTCGAATCCGAAGCTACTCCAATTTTGCCCGCTATGTCAATATTTCCAGTAAAAGGTGAATTATGTGTAAGAAAGAATGGTTCCATACATATGGGCCATAGTAGATGCACCACTGTAGTAGAATTTAGTTATCAAGGCAAGTCTACATTTAGAGCTTCCCGCCATTCCTATTTCATATGTGGTCAGACAGCATATGTACGTTTGCCTCTAGATTGGGATGGTACCTGCTACATTGGATTTCTTTTGCCGCCTGTTTTTCTAGCTCCTCCTGATTATCACAGAAATACTCATTTAGTATATACTAGAGTAAGGAGAGATCTCCCGATAGTCGATTACACTGAAACAGCATGGGAAAAATACACAGATTTCAATAAAGGTCTCTTTCCCTACATAGGTACAGTTACTAATAGTAAGCTGATACGTAGATTAACCAGAACCCTTGAAGCAGTAGTGAACGAAACTATTTCCGCCTTAGGCAATTTAACAGAAGAACAGTCTGCTATGCGGATTGTTGGGCTTCAAAATCGTCTTGTCCTTGACGTCATCCTGGCCGATAGGGGCGGAGCTTGTAGGGTCATCGGATCAAGTTGTTGCATTTTCATACCAGAAAATTCGCCATCTGTATATAAAGCCATAACTCGCCTTCATAAGATTGTAAGCCAGATACACCAGAATCCAGGCACCTGGACTTGGTCCGGTTGGTTTTGGAATGTATTATCTACCTTTGGATGGAAGGTCCTATCCTTCCTAGGTATTGGCTTTCTCATACTATTCAGTTGCTGTCTATGCCTACAATGTGGACCAGCGATTTGTGGTCTGTGTGCCACATCGTGTGTCCCATCACCAAGATTTCATTCGTCCCAGAAGAAAAAAGAAGAACAAATGATGCTATATGAACAGATCAACGGATTGATGAAGATTGATATCTCTTGACGGGCAAGTAGGGGACAAGGAGGGAATGTGGAAATATGGATTTTTCTGGTCAGTTATGTCCCCTATCTTGGACCCCAACGGTTTCATGTATGAATCACAAGTACATGTATGCTCCCTCCAGTTCCAGTTATGAAGACGCAAACCCATGTGCGTCCACCGTCAACATGTCCTCTTTCAGATCCGCCATGAATAGGCCGGATATTCCATTCCTAAGTATGAAAGGCCACCGGCTTTATATGGTTCACTTATGCCATTTTACAGTCCAGGCAAGTAGGCCCTGATTCTGTCATCGAACTTTTCTTGCCTTCTGCCTCTGAAAGCTCCAGTCTGAGCCTGCATCTGTGACCATGAACTTTGTCTCATTCTCTGCGCGGCTCACGAAGCCTGACATCAGCCTGCTGTCTGCCAAAAACTGTATTTTACCTTCGAAATTATCTGCTCCGTTCCCTGCCCGATGCATTCCTGTCTAGTAGTTTAAGTAAACATTCTTCCAGCTACCGAGCAAAGGCCCGGTTTCTCTGTCTTCATGCAAGTAATTCATAGCCCTGTTACTATGGAAGATTCCTGCCCTCGCATCTAGTGTAGACACTTAGACGCTTGTACACGCACTAACAGTCAGTATAGTCAGTATAGAATAAGATTCTATTCTAAGAAACCTCTCTTTTGGATAACATGGTTCTTTAAACATAGGATGTTAGATATGATTTGGGATTAGGTTGACTTGACCCTCCAGACTTCTGTCGCCACATGTAGAGCTAAATGTCAAGTCCCCTTCACCCCCTAGTTGCACGTCAATCACACGTCATGCTGCTGCGCGCGCATTTCTGCCAAGTATTTCTGCTGACATTGCGAAATTCTTTCATGTAACCACCCTCTTATGACATCACATCTGATGACGTTCTTTAAATCACTCCCAGTTACGCCTATTTTTGCTACGTACGAATACATTATCACCACTATCAATTGTTACGCCTCTTGTATTTGCTTCACTGTAATGCCTATTGTATAAAAGTAATTGATTGTCAATAATGTATGTACTTCACTTCCTGAACCTTCGTGGTGATGGAACTTGGAGCAACCGATTATAATCGACCACTGGAATAAAGCCCATTCCGAACCTCTAATACCACGGATTCTGCCTCTTATTTACTGAGCTATTTTATTATGTTTCTGTATCAAATTAAGTCCCGGTAATTAAATTATTTACCACAACATGAAGACCTGTTTGTTTCTGAATTTGGGGATGCCATTGAAGACTACTTTGAATTGAACACGGGGTCAGTGGATACATGGGTCACTCTTTGGGAGGCCTATAGGGCATACATTCGAGGCATTGCCATCGCAAAGCATGCGGGGGTCCTGAAAGACCTGCAGAAGACTCTAGCCAACATCGAGCGGCAGCTAGTAGCTACCAACGCCTCTGTGCTTAACTCCCCCGACTGCCGAGGGCGAGTGGCGCCGTTTGGCATTACTAGTAGAGTTCCGGTAGGCTGCAGAAAGAGAAACTCACTTCCTCAGTAAATATGCTGTGGCATGCAGGTAGGGTGAGGGCAAAAGACCGGGACACACTTTAGCACAGTTGCTGAGACCCCTGAATGTCAAATCCTATATTACAGAACTTCGATCTGATGAAGGGACTACTCTAACAGACACAGCTGATATTCCAGACACATTATTAGCCTATTACGAACGCCTGTACACCTCCAAACTAACACACTCCTCCTCTGAGCTCGATGAATACTTTGCTGAAATTGCGCTAGTGTACATGGACAAATACATGCAGGACTTCCTCGCAGAGCCATTCTCAAAAGATGAAATAATAGATGCTATAGATGTGCTAAACGGTTCCTCTGCCCCTGGTCTTGATGGCTTCACAGGTGACTTCCAAACAATACAAGGACACCCTAGCCCCAGAACTCATAAAAGTTTATCATGAATCAAGAACGCAACCAGTTGCTGCCTACCTTGCGGGAAGCAGTGGTCGTATTGTTACCCAAACCTGGCAAGGACCCCCTACACTGCGTATCGTACAGGCCCCTATCACTACTGAACTTTGATTATAAAATGTTAGCGAAAACGATCTCAACGCGCCTTGCTCTGCTGATGGACAAAAAAATATCCCCTGTCCAGTCGGGGTTTGTCACACGCAGATCAACATCATTAAATCTTCGCACACTCTTCACGGTCCTGTATGGAATCAACCCGGCCTATTCCGGCTGCAGCAGTTCTGCTGGACGCGGAAAAAGCATTTGACTCCCTTGAGTGGCCGTTTATATGGACGGTCATGCGCAGACTGGGCATGCCTTTTGGGTTCATCAACCTCACGATGCTGCTCTACTCGACCCCAACTGCCAGACTGCGTTTAAACGGCACGCTCTCCCGGTCCTTCACGCTATCCCGCGGAACTAGACAGGGCTGCCCCCTGTCCCCGCTGCTTTTTATTCTAGCGATGGACCCACTCATTAGACACTTCCAGGAACGTCATCTTCATAGAGGGCTCCAATTCAATACAGGGCCACTGCTGGCATCCCTATACGCGGATGATATTATCCTATACGTCCGGGACCCCCAAAACAATTTGGACCTCTCATCAGAGAGATCAGATTTGGCAGCTTCTCTGGCCTTGGTGTAAATTGGCACAAGTCTATGATGTTTCCCCCTCACCGCAGGCATGGTCCGCTGGGAGTGACTACCCGCTTGCTTGGTGCCCAGACTCCATTAGGTATTTGGGAATAAACGTACACTTGAATACCAATGAAATCATTTTCATTGCCTATGGCACAGCGCTTCACACACTAGAGAAACAAGTGGACAGATGGCTTAGACTTCCACTCTCTATTGCTGGACGCATTGCGCTGATCAAAATGATTATCCTGCCCAAGTTCTTGTACTTATTCAATAACATTCCTATCCCACTTCTGAATCGTTTCTTTCAGTCCTTCCGCGCCCATCTTATTCGGCTGACTTGGGAGGGAGGAAGGGACAGGGCAAACGCCCCAGGGTCCGCTGGGAGATCATAATGCTTCCATACCACAAGGGCGGTTTTGGAGTTCCTAATTTTCAGCTATATTATTTGGTTGCTCACTGCAGCTACGCTCATGCTTAGTTTCACCCTGACGCCTGAATCACCTATTTATGCCCTGAGGCGGACCTAGTCCTTCCGGATACACTACGAACAGTCTTACCCCTGGGTTACCCCCGCGATCCCCTTGATATCCAAGCGGTCTCCACAACTAGCTGGGCTTGGCTCAAATTGGTTCGGATGTTGGGATCAACGCCATTATACTCTCCAAGCCTACCGATCCCGAATCAACGATGGATACCCATCACGGGAGAGAGGATGGTGCAGCGCACCCTTTCCTGATTCGATATGGCCACCATTGGGGACCTTTACGTAGCTGGCTAAGTTTTTTCTGTCTCTGACGGAGATAAGTTCAATGAGGCGTCGTTTATGGACAAGTTTGTACTTGCTCGACTTCGTACCACAGTCAAGGCCAAGATTCCCCATCAAACCTGACCCGTTCACTCCCTTGTCCATAGTTATAGACCGTGACACTGGGGACCACTTGATTTCGAAATTATACAGATCATGTGTGGAGATAATTCCAGTCCACGATGCTAAGCTGCGGGAGGAGGATCTGGGTCACCCAATTACTGATGGCCAATGGGCTGCGTGCTGTTTGCAAACCAAGGCGGTATCTCTAAAATAGCCACCACAAATGTATCCACTTCAAATTCCTGCGCCGAATTTACATCACACCTGCGATGTCCCACAAACTAGACTCCAACAGATCCCACTACTGCCTAAAATGCAAATCCCCACAAGCCGATTTTGCACACCTTGCTTGGACCTGCTGCAAAATCAGCGCGTACTGGACCGACATATACCACTTACTTGGGAAAATGACGGGCTTGGCCCATGCCCCCACACCGGAAGTGGCCCTCTTGGGATATGTGAACAATATCCCAAGGGCAGTCTGGAAATTTACTGCTGTGGGGCTACTCCTAGCGAAAGGGAAATAGTGTTGAAATGGGGAGGAAGGTGGCACTGAAGAGCAAAGACTGGATCAGCAGTTTGGCATATTGCAACCTAAATTACGATTTGTACGCTTCCAAAATGCCCAGCACATCCCAACCACGTGACATTTGGGGCCCCCTCAAGCAGTACACAGTGACAGCACACACTCAACCTGATGCACAGCTTGATGCTAGTCTGGTACCTGCGGGGGTTGGTTGATCTGGATCCGTCTACACAGTGGTCACAGGCTTATGCACTTTAATATCATCAATAGGATTGATTTCTGTATCGTGTCATGCTTGAATCGTAGGTGCAGGTACTGGAGGTATGGTGGGCGAGTTCGCTTACAGTGCAAATGTAACAAGTGTTAGAACAGCCTATAAATCTTTCTGTGGTACTGAATGTCATGCATTATACGACCTATGTAACACATATTGTTTTTAGGTCTCGCCTGGCGAACGCAGCGCGAAGCGCTGCTGTCGCCAGCGAGATCTATTGTTGCTGACTTGCCTCGGAAGGGGGACAGGAGATGGGCACGCGCAGGCTCTTAGCGGATTTGAATTGGTGTACGCGCTTACAGCCACGCGGTGTGCACATCTCCTGTCCCCCTTCCGACCACATGTCAGCCCTGTTGGAGCGGCCCGCTGCAAGACGGGGCCGCTCAGAATGCCAAAAGGACGCTGTGCCTTGATCAGGCACCAACAATAGCCCACACGGAGCCCCCCAGCCCTTCTTCACTCACCGGGCTGCTCTTCTGGGGGGGCTCCTCCTCGCGGCTGCAGCACTTCTCTTGCGGGGCTTCCCTGCACTCCTGGGAGCTCCGCGCTGCCGTGGGCAGCCTCGGCCGCCGCAGTCTTCATCCGGGCCCCCTCCTGGGACCCGGGGCTTCGCTCCACTCCGGTCGCAACTGCGGGGCTCTCCCTTCAGCATGGGAGCCCCGCGTTAGCATGGCACGCCGTTTCTCTTGCTGCCGGAGCAGGCCCCGCCCACGTCCCGGGCAAGGGCGCCTGACTTCCGGCTTGTTTTGTACTCGGCGCCCGCTTTCATCATTAAGCACAACCCTCCAACCTCCCATTAAGAGCCCCCCCACTCCCACTCAGCACAAACACAACCTTTCCCTTAATGAGGCAGCAATGCCTCTTCAATACTCACTCCTCCGCAGCAGCAATTGCTGCTCTGCCCGACCACCTCCCTCCGCCCCCAGAGGTCTCCCCGCTCTGCCATGGCACACATCCGCCTGCACTTTGTAAGTCCACATGTTGTTTATTAATCCAACTTTTTTAATTAGTTGCATTTCTCTATAGTGTGTCTTTGTGTGTGCGTGTTTGTGCCTGATGCTTATTGGCTTCCATGTGTACGTGTTTGTGTCTGATGCTTATAGGTTTCCGTGTGTGTGCGTTTTTTTGTGTCTTTGCGTGTTTGTGTCTATTGCTTATTGTTTTGCGTGTGTGAGAGACTGTGCGCGTGTGTCTGTGTTTGTTTCTTGTTTGATATGTTCCTTAACGGTCACCGTCCTTAAGTCTGGCCGCATTCACCCCTGAAAAGACTCCTGTTGCAAAGCGACAACTGGCACTGCCCGCGTTTTCACTTTCTGCTTTGTAATATGGAAGAAACCATTTGCAACGGTAGGCAGCCGAGCTCTGTATTTTGGATGCAGAGATAATCGTTTTGCAGCCGGCTATTAAAAAAGTTAAAGCCTGCACATCTCCGCCAAATTCAGGTGCTCGTAATGGACAAAATCATAAAATGGGCGAGATTATAAATCTCGGTCTATTGCCCCTTCTCCGATTTGCATGCATATTCTACAGGGGGGGGAAATGAAATAATGAATTTGACTGGCCCTGGTGGCAGCACCTTAGGGGAAACTCGGGTTAATGAATGACCCCAGGACTCGTGCTTGTTAATGTTGGCACGCTTGTCTGAGGTGTAGGTAAGTTAACAACATTGCAAATACTGCTCTGTGGTGCTACTTAGGACGCTTCCTTCATTCAGCAGTTCATTTCGCTGAGCTTGAGAATGAGGCTTGAAAGACCCCAACAGGACATCTGAAGAAATGGGACTGGCTTAGTCACACCCCGTAAACTCCGCTATTGCTAATTAAGTGGGTTGTGGTTAGGAAATAACAGCTACAATGCCCTTTGAATAAGCCGTTTATCACCATCTGCGTCTGTCAAGCAGAATTATGTCGTTTTTGGTGGTTCTCCATACACAACATTTATTTTGTTTTATCTTGGAATCATCATGCGCTAACTAAAAGTTAGTTGTTTTTAAAAAAATTGCTTTTTAGAAACGCTGGCAACTGAAGCACTCTGCTCGAAATTGCAGTGTTTGCTGCTCAGGTTCTGACGTTTGCTTTGCCTGTAATGCAGGATATTGTTATAAAAAGATGCAGGCCTTTAGAAGCATAGCTTTTCCAATGCAATTTGACGCTGATGTAATCCTCAGGTGTATTATTATTTTGTTCTTTCCGATAAGATGTTCAACTGCATCAAGGGTTAAAAAAAAGCTCTTCTAATACGTGTTCAATTGAGAGTTTGTCGGTCTATGTGGCTTTTTAATACCTAAACGTGTGTAGGTCCTTCTTATTCTCTAGTTTTATCATTATTTCCCTTTAAGTTTAACAATGTACATATGCATACACTGCACCACATTTTCTGTTCGAGACAATGCTAAAATCTAAAACAAAACGTTTTGATCACAGTTTACATATAAACGTTGTTTTTTTCTAATGTATTCACATTTAATTTCTTCTGAATCTTGCAATGCAATACGTCTCGCATTTGCGAGAGTTTAAGCTATTGGCATTGTAAATGGCAATGCCTTTTATGTTTTAAAAACCAACACGTAAATAAAAGGCATTGCCATTTACAATGCCAATAGCTCAAACTCTCACAAATGCGAGACCTATTGCATTGCAAATGCTTGTTTTACTATTGTCACGGAACTGGATCTGGAACGATGTGTTTTCCTTCTAAAACTGGTAAATAAAGTTAAAAAAAAAAAAGGATTCCTGGTAGAAAAAGGTGTACACCAGGGATGTGTGCCAGTGCCTTTAATTTTCAGACTTTTCCTAAATAATGTAAATGGCCATCTGTTGTTGTCCCCCTAATAGTTGGCCAGAAGGTTCTGATTTCTCTGTTTGCAGATAATGTAGTTTTATTGGCCCAAAAGGAGAAAATGATGCACAGATTTGTAAATGTCTTTACTGATTATTTTAATAAGAAGGCCTGCCCCATCAACAGCAGTAAGATTAAAATTATGGCACTAGGATCGTCCCCAGGATTAAGAAGGAAGTTCTTGGTTAAGGACAACCGCATTGTGCATGTAAATCTGGGGATAGGATTTACGGACAAATTAAGCTGGAAGGCCCAGATATCAAAGGCCAGAATTGCATCATTATAGTCATCTGGGGTGGTATTGAAATTCAGGCAAAAAGCAGATGCTGAAAGTATTCATACCATACTCCAGATATATAAGCATAAAGCGTTACCAGCTGCGATCTCTTGGGCTGTGCTTTGGGGGTATGATAATCCTGCCCCGCTGCAAGTGGCAGAAACTGCTTTGCAGGCACTGCTAAGGTTGGGACCTCGTGCCCCTTTGTTAGCACTTTATATGGAACTTGGCCTAAGACCTGTTTTGGGTCTGGCAGCAATAAAACCAGTGCTATATTGGATTGGACTGGTATGGAATTACAAGGCCACCATATATTTATAGCCCCACATACGGGGATGATTTTCGAAATACAACAGCTCTGTATACATTGATGGGGTCTGATATCTTGAGAATGGAGTAGGCCCTTGTACATCGGCGCCATAGGTGAAACTGAGGATAAGAATAATTCACCCAGTAAACCACTGAGTCAAATGTATGGCCGGCATTTGATTTTACTATGAAAGCAGAGTGACAGCTTATCTCTGGTTCTGACGAATGCCCATGAAATTTAGGTAGTCATTAACCCCTTCCATGCTGGACGGATTCCCCTGCTGTGCTGATCTTTTCCTGCGCGGGCGTGGTCATGACGGAACGGTTCCGTCATGAGCACAGCTCAACCGTGGCTCATGACGGAACCGTTCCGTCATGAGCACCGAAGGGGTTAAGCGGCTGAAACATGTTGACCCACTGAGGTAAGGTAGTGGTCACCCCCCTGTCCTCATATATTTTTAAGTCCTATCCGATGGGGGCATCTGACTAAAGTTATAGTTTGCCCACCTGGAGATAGTTTTAAACCACTATTATTTTCTTTTTGCACTCTGCCCCTCTCTCATCAACATTACCGTCCTGCTCATCTAAAACACCTCTGCTCCTCTGTGAGAAGTTGGCCTGGCATATGCTGTTCCTAGTTATAGGGACACCTTGCACCAGTCCAATTCGACTCTTATTGATGATAGGTTTAAGACAACCTTTAAAGAAAGCTATCCTAGTGGTAGCTGTGGAGAGCAGCCTTCAGGCTAAGTCTTGAAGGAGTGTTAAGCTTATTGTTTTACCATAATAACCTCTTGAATAACCAAATGAAAGAGTAGCCCACACAGGTATATATATAAAATATATGTATTTATTCTAGACAGAATCCCACAGTCACTTTATGTGACTAATGACAAAGTTACACTTCAAACAAGCATTTATAAACACAATAAATAGCACAAAAATCAATGGGCCCCAGGGGGGGACCAAACCATATACTAAAATAGTGGTATAAGAACCACGACAATTCTACAGGCAATGCCTAGGGCATTCAGGATCGCTTGCCCCTTCAGAATCCACCCACAGTTAAGAGGAAGGGGACCCACGGGAGGCGTGTGCAGTGCAAAGAGCTGCTATCGGGATCGCAATGTTAGCCTATGGAGAATGTCGCAGTTGAATATTTAAAGATAAAAGACACTTCTAGCAGTAGTACAAAGTTAAGACTTGAGAATTAAGGTTTTGGAGGGCCCACCACCACGGGAGTACCGAAGTACCACTGTTACCTGCCCCAGGGAAGCCGGGTGCATAGGTCGATTCAGGTGTCGGGTCGCGGGCTGATTTTCTATGGAAAAGTAGTCCAAACTGCTGCTAGCTGAAAGCGTCGTTGAAGTCGTGAAGATTGAAGATGTAGAAAAGGTAAAGATGAACCTGAAAGCAGAGGGAACAGAGTCTGGGTCACAGCACAGTGACCAGGGGGGCTCACAGCAAGGAGCCTTTCGATGTCGGGTGCTTCAGGTGAGGTAGGTGCAGCTGGGCTCTGCAGTCACGGGCTCCGGGAGGCTTCAAGGAAGGCCAGCTTCTGAAGGGCGACTGTCCCACGTCGGATGAGGGTTGCTGCGGTGTTAGTGTCCCCATTGGATCCACTAAGCCTTAGCAACCGCAACCCACGCAAGACGGACAAAGCAGCTGCTGGTGCAGACCCACGAGGTCTGAGGGTGCTCTCCTTTGCAGGGAGCGCAGAGCAGGCCTGGAGCAACCAGGGGAACTCTTGGAAAGGTAGATTGTCCTCCGTCAGGGCCCACAGGTCGAGAGACAAGGGACTGCGGAAGGCAGCAAAATGGAGTGCGTAAAAGGGCTCCCACGGGCCACCGGAGCGGACTAGGGAGCTGAGCTTTGGCACGGATGCTGCTTGAAGGTTGGCTCAGAAATGGGCCAAAGCACAACTTCCCCACTGGTCGGGGTCGTGTGCTATGCAAGAGGTGGCCGGGGCCTCGGGGTATGCAGGGATCTCGGCAACCACGTGGTCCACGGTGCTCAGACTTGCTGGGCACGCGCACAGGACTCTGGGATGCACTGGAGACCCACCTCAAGGTTGATGGAAGGCGTCGAAGTTCGTGAGAGCAGCGAAGTTCCAACCGGGTATCTTGCAGTCTTTTAGGTGCCTGCCAAGCAGGGGGATAACTCCTTTATCCCAAGGGAGATTTCTTCAGTCAGCTGGGCAGCAGCTCGTCGAAGGTCAGTTCTGTTAAGTTCTGGACGAATCTGGGGCCAAGTTATTCACATATATCCCCAAGATTAGGGGATGGTCCCAAATAGAGCCTACCAATCAGAGTAGAGGCGGGAAAGGGTGGCTACACCCACTCCCCTTTGTGTGTTTCCTGCCTGGGCGAGGGGCAGGATGCCCCTGAACCGGTTCCAGGCGGTGTATGCAGAATTGGGGCTCTGCAGCTGCCTACGTGCAACTCTGAATGGACATTTGGTGCACCCACCCTGTTCCAATCCACATATCCTGTCTGGGGAGGTGCTGGCACCTCCCTGCCACAGGAGCCCTATTGTCCAGATGGCGAGGCTGGGGTTTTCCCCAGCAACAGCCAGCCAGAGACGTGTAGGTGGCGGACAGTAGCCATTTTGTGGTACATGTGCACTTTTAAATTGGTGTCTAAATTCTACCGCTTTTCCCATATCACCCTCATAGCAAGGGGGAATCGTACCCTCATGCCCATGGCTGGATTGGGGGTATGATTCCTTCATGTTTGACACCAAACACGATATGGTTCTGTGTAGCCATTCTCAAGTTATCGCGATGACGCGATTTACTTATAATGCGGTTAGAGTATATGGTATGGCTACACTACAAACAACCCAGTAACGATTTTACGAAGGTTGCAGAGAGGCCCTACTCACGTAGGGGTCCCCCTCACACATACCTCAGCACCCAGCCCTGTAGGATTACCAGGGCCTGCCATAGGGGTTAACTATGAGAGTATGTGTTGTAAGGGTGTGGGATATAGGGTACCTACATCCCTGTAAGGGGTGCTAGCACCACCTTACCCAGACTACAGTAGTGGTCTGGTGGTGTCAGTTTGGGTGGCTGTCCCAGGGTGGCACAATAAGTGCTGCAGCCCTGGTAGGGTACCATCTACAAGGGACTGGTAGGGCATGCCCAGCATCCAATTAGGTTTGTACCTAGAGTACTCACATCAGTTTTAGGGAGAAAGCAGATAGGCTGGGGTCCTGGATAGCAGGATCCCAGCCAGACTAGTCAAAAACCACTCAAATACCAGGCAAAAAGTTGGGGGCAACCATTAGTCAGATTCCACTCTCCTACATCCTCCCAGTGCATTCGGGAGTTGTAGCCCACACAAGGTACCTTACGGTCCTTGTATGAGGAGGGAGCCCTATGATGAAGCATGTTACCTTCGGGTGAGTGAGGGTTCTCGTCCTTAACGGCTAAATACTCCCCGTAGATACTACCAAACGTACAAATATTGTGCAAGATTGTTATTAATGATAGCATGGTTGCCATGGTTCTAAATTATTACTGCTAATAGGAACTGATTGTACTATATTTGCATGTGCAATTTATTGCTACTTTTGAATATATATTGACTGTTAGTGTGGTGCCAAACCATGTTAAAATCGCCGAATTGAAATTAGATCATTTTCATTATGCATCCACAAATTAAATTAATGGCATACATGTATTGTAAGCAGGACAAAAGTGCATCAGCTGTTTGAGGCAATGTAAAGATGGATGATTAAATTCTACAGAATTTGGATGTTGGATTGTGTATATAGAGGTAGACCAATGCTACTTTGAATTCTTTTAATTGGAATGGTGGATGTCTGCATATAGAATCTAGTTTCTAATTGAAATGTATACTTTTTATATAATGTTACAGTAGATGCATGTAATTTTAATGCACATAAGACAAATTCTATGTGCTATTGTATGACTTAATGCTGAAGCAATAAAGAGTTTTGACTGATTGGTTGGCAGTAAGCTGCATTCGGACATATTACAAGCTAGCTCACAAAAATGAATAAACAGAAAGTAGCAACCATAGGTGTCTCATGTAATAGATCTCAACAAAATATAGGTAAGACAGCCACATGGAGTTCCATTCATAACATTTTAAGGCATCCGTATGACAGATGGTACTGTGAACCTTCACACTCACCTCAGCTTAAGAAAGAAGAGCGCTACTTTAAAGTGGATGCACAGTATTTGAATCTATATTAGGATTCGCAGTGCAAAAACAAGATTGCATGGTAGTTTATTTATTTGAATTGGGTGAGTAAAATGTCATTGTCTGCAGCTTGAGTCCTGTAAACTCATGTGACCCACCCAACCTCCCGGTGAGGTGTAGATGTTGAAAAACACTGCCAGTGTTACACATTGCCATACTGCTTTACCTTATACAAGAAGTTATGTTGAGTTAAATGCAAACATGAGCTTGCAGCTACCTGAGGAGGATTGTGGGCTTCAGATAGATGTACTAGCAGGTTATTGAAGGCCTCCATCTCGGCAATCCACAAAACCTTTAGTATGGGTCAACTAATAGATGACAAAATTCGGCACAGGATATGGCCCTGTTACATTTGAAGGCTGTAAAACTATGGTTACTGATGTTTTACATATGCGTACCCCTAAAGCGTATTAGAAAATTAGACATATGATGGAAATAGAGCTGATGTAATGTGGCTGGAATTGAGACCTATTTAAGCAGGTCTCTAACCACTCCCTGCTAGTTCAGAGAACTCAAAAGAAACGCATCCGTCCACAATACTATAATGTTCAGACATATTGTAGTAAAGATTCAATTGAATTTAATGTGTCTGTGAGGCTGTAGATTTAACTGTAGAGGTCCAAGGTTGTTGTGGTTCATGGTGACTGATGCAGAGGTGAAAGAAGAGGATCAGCTCGCATACAGGATTCACTCTGCTTTTCCTCCTGCTTCCTCCAGGGTGACTCCAGCATCCGGTACTTTGAGGTGACTGACGAATCCCCGTATATTCACTTTCTCAGCACCTACGGCAGCAAAGAGCCACAGCGGGGAATGGGCTTCATGCCCAAGAGAGGCCTTGATGTCAACAAGTGCGAGATTGCCAGGTAAGGCCTTTCTTGCTACTCCCTGAAGCACATTCAGCCATCTTGTAGTGTGGTTAGTGACCCTGCTGACTTGAAATGCTTCTTGGTTCATGGGGAGAACCTGGCCAAATGCTGCAACTTCTAGGAGTGTTGCTGTAATAACACCCTTACAGAGAGAGGCACTATACTGCTCCCACAGCAGCGTGTTCTGGATGGGGCTCTAAATATTGCCTATATCAATATTTCTTACTGTCGATGTTTACATTTGCTAAAACAGTTGCTTGGGTGAAACCAGCTTGGCCATCTTGTCCTCGATCCAATGGATTCCATTCTTGTTTAATAATGTATGTATTAATTTGTGTGTATTTTCTAATACTGGCTCATTGTGGGGAGTACAGCTCTTTTGTGGTCCCTATAGATGTAAAGGAGACACTTCTGTATGGCGCCGCAAACCTAAACGTACATGCATATAGAATAAAGATTTGTTGTGGGGTGGCAGACTTTTCTTCTGAGTGTTCTATGTTTAGAAGGAAGAGTTGATTGTATATTTGATTGGTACAGGCAGGTTTTTTAGGTTGAGCCTAGCGCAGCGCGCATGCACTGCTCCAGAAAATGACCTCTTGGAATCACTTCAGCTTTTCAGCAAACTCGTGCGTGTGGCTAAAAAAAGCCACACGCACGAGTTTGCTGAAAAGCTGAAGTGATTGGTCATTGCGTGTGGCTTTCAAAAATTGAAAGTCCTCAATTAGCCAAAGGTGGGTGCATGTCCCGCCTTCTCTCTAAACGTTAACTCCACTGGCCTAGGGAGCGAGCAGCAACGCGGCTGGATGCCAGCTGTGTACACAGGATACTCGCAGAAGTGTGCGTCTCAAGTCCATTTACTAACACACACAATGCCTGGTGTAATGTTATTAGAACTGGTAAAACTCCTCTTGCCAGTCACACAACATGCTCGGCATGTTTGGCACGCTGCTTCCTAACAGCCTTTTCTAAGTTAACAGCCTCGCTCGGGGCACAGTCACGCCCCCTTTGTTGATCCAGTTCTTATTTAGAGAAACACTATCATGTTCCAGAGGCCTTGATTTTTGCATGGTTTTTGCATCTCATGCTCGTATTGAATGAGGGTTGTTGGACAGTTTTTGGGTCAGCTCAGCAGAGTTGAGGTAAACTAAACATGGGTGCAAGTGGGGTGAGGGCTTGATTATTAGTTTAGAAATGAGCATTAGAGCTGGTTCTGGACTGCAGTGCTTGCATTATGGGATACAAGAACTGAGCCAGTGGCTAAGGGGTCCAGATTCTGTGGTCAGGAGGGACTGTACAGGAGCAAGGCCTACTTTGGAGCATGAGTCAAGGAAAGTCTATAAGGTTTAGCAATAGAAAGAGGGGTAAACTTGGCCCTGTTGCAACAGCTTTGCTTGGTGCTTTTCATCAATTGATGTACATTTGTTTTAAAGTCTTGGCATGCCCCTTATTTGAATATCAGGTTTCCTGCCTCAGCTGACAACATTGTCACTGAAGGAAGGGCTCAAGATGTCAGAAGTAGAGTCTGTCACCTACGCCTTCCAGGTCAGATTTTAGTAACCTGAAGTATGACCCTGGACCTTAGTTCAGGACCTTGTTTGGGCTTGATATTCACGCTTCCAATGAAGTGACCTTTAATGTACAACATGATATGCGGGAGCTCAAATCCGGCTCTTCTGGTGTTGTGTATCCAGCCCTCCCCTCTCTGCTTTTCCATTTCTCCGCACTGTTGGCATGCGTCCCGTGCTAATGAGCTGAGGCGTATGTGGCGTGTTTATCTAACTGTCGTGAATATTCACGTTTTTCCGCCTCACTCGTTGTACTCCCTCAACCTGCCCCTCGCTGACTCTCACGTCCGCAATCAACAGAACAAACTGATAGATGTGGCCTCCTCGGTGAGGCGTGCGCTTGCTCCGCTGTGGCGCGCAGAGGGTCCTGGGTAGTCTGCTGCACCTCACCTCACCTCATCACATGGAGGGCGGAAGAGAGGGCAGACAGGAGGAAGTGCGAATTACAACTAACTCTTCACACCAGACTCCGGTCTGTCATGCAACCTTGAAACAAGGGTGAGTAAGGATTGGATACCCTGCAAGGCCCGACTAATGAATGTGCGCCACATATAATATTTATGGAAGTCTGGCTTCTGACTGGAGCAGAAGACTTGAGTTCACCTGGGCCGAGCTGGAGTCTCCACACTGTACCCTAGTGTGATCTAGTATCTAGTATGTAAATACCTTGTCATGCACAAGACTTACAGCTGCAGGAATGCGTTTTGAGCTAGTTCAAGCAACCTTTGGTTTCCGTTGCAAGAGATTGCAAAACACCATCGGCGTCCTCATATGTCAACTTGTACACAATGGCACAAGCTTCCCTTGTTGAGTGACAACTGTATACAGGAACTGCACGAAATATGAGAGAAAATTATGTTGCACATTCTTTCTTCGGAGCAGCTGCAATTTTTTTGCATTGTTCTTGTCCCTTCATCATTGCACAATGTATTCCTCGTGGGACGTTTTGCAACAGGCTTCAAACAAAATGCTGTATCTTGTAAAATAAATCTCATAAATGTTTTGGGATATTTGCGTCACATGCCAAGAACCAAACTATATAATTCACCTTTCGGCATTCTCGTCATAGTTCTAATGGTCTGTTCTGGACACCCATTGTCTGGTAGTCAGTGGCCGCACTGTTTATCTACGATTCTTACAGAAAGGATCATGTGCAAATTGCACAGTTTTTCCCTGTGACATCTATAAATCGGAAATTTGCACTGTTTACTCACTAGATTCTTATCAGGTTTTTCCATAGCAAAAGTCCCGCAGTCCAGGAATCTGATGCCTATCGGGATTAGTGTGATTCTTGGATTGACTTCATAAAGTTTGTGAAGTTTGACTTTTAAATACAAACCATTTGGAAGCCCCTGCTTGTTGCTTTGCTGCATACCTTCATTATCGTCCAAAATCTGGGTATTAAAGCCCCTTTCATTGCTAAGTTCTCTCACCATCAAACAGGAATGCTTCATTCACAACTTGCCCATGGATAGATAGATAGGTGAGTAGTAGATTTTCTTTCAACCAGTACAGGCAGCAAGGCTATGCTGTAAGTCTGTGCAGTTGGGTTTTATTACAGAGTATAGAAGCCCAAAAGATTAGGTAAAAATATGCCTTCTATTTTGGTAAGTTCTTATCGTTCACGACCACCCAAGAGCAACTGTCCATAGAGCAGAAGGTGGGTCGCATTGAAATTCTATGGCTTAAGTAAGGTAGCAGCAGACATTTTTGCTTATTAAATCTCAATAAAGAATATGCCCTGCCAAATTATTTTGGGACACCATTTTCTCAGTGTTCATCGTAAGCATGCGCTGCTCTAGAAAATGACCTCTTGGAATCACTTCAACTTTTCAGCAAACTCGTGCGTGTGGCTAAAAAAAGCCACACAAACGAGTTTGCTGAAAAGCTGATTGGCCATTGTGTGTGGCTTTCAAAAATGTAAAGCCTGCAATTGGCCAAAGGCAGGTGCATGTCCCGCCTTCTCTCTAAACGTTAACTCCCCTGGCCTAGGGAGCTCGAGAGCGAGCAGCAGCGCGACCGGATGCCAGCTGCATTCCTGATATTCCTTGTCTAATAGCCCGGTCGCTTTTAACTCTCGCGGCCGCGCTTGTTGTTTTATGTCAAGGTCTGTTCCTTTCTCCCGACGCACACATTCGAGGTCTTTCTTATCCCTTATGCAGGGAACCCTCACTCCGGGCTCTCTCCTACCTCTAATTATTACGCTGCCCTCCTACTGAATTGCAAAATATTGGTCGATGATTTGAAACACCACCACCTCCATACAAACTACGTTAACTAACATTTTTAATGTTTCTATTCCTCTGGTGTAATGGGTAATTGCTACTTGTCCTTTATAAATTTGTGGTTAGTATGCGCGTGTTTGTCCTTTCCACTGGCATGTACTTTATATTGTAATTGCATTTATGTAGCGCTTACTACCCCATACGACGTGTCGAATCGCTTTTTTGTATTTTTTTGCAACAAGAAATGGCAAATCACAGTACACTTTGGTATACATGGGTCCGAACTTACTTTTAAAGAGGTACTATTTTTTACATACAGTATGTCTCGTCTTCTCCCGGACAGTAGGATGAGGATTTTTGTAATAGCAGTGATCTGTGAAGGACAGTGGCACATTTGTGTATGTTTTACTTCAAGGTGGTCGGTTCAGGAGGCACAGTAGCCCTGTAGCAGCATGACGATGAGGAATTACTCATTCTTGTCGACATGAAGCATAATCCATCTTTCAGTATCCTCGCAGTGACCCGCTTCTGAACCAGGTCCTAATAGCTAAATAGTGTTTAATGAGAACCTTATTAGGGCTGTCGATATGGGAATCACGTGGCCATACTTCTCATGTGCATGGGAGCCATCATTAATCCAGGCCCGGATGAAACGCCTGGTGGGGCGTTCAATGTTTGTGTTCTGGGCGCCCAGTCTTTCTTGTTCGACTTCTTAAGCCGAGATGAGTGAAACGCATTAACCTCATTACTTAGGCACGTTTTCGCTATTTGTCAGTGTAATAGTAATGTAGAATGTGCAATATTTGTCCACCTTTTAGCCCTCTTTTAAGCATGATTGTGTGTAGTAGGCAGCAATTGCTGATGTGACTGGCATATAACATCATAATAGGCTCTCTGTGGGATTGATCTAACTCTCGGAGTGCATACCTGGTCATTTCATGCCAGACCCGGACCTGATAGTTATTACTACCGAGGTCAAGGGGCAAGCTTTAGGCGTGTTTTTTTTTTTTGCTCTGCCCTGTTTTCGTTTGAATCCTTTAATAAACCACTTGCGCTGCTTCACCCGCCTTTGACTTGGTTAAAGCAGAGTTTGAATTGAATCCCAGAGAAACGCAATATGCCAATTAGTACACAAGCAGGACACAATTGCCATATTTTAAAAATATTATTAGACATGAATTAAAAAAAAAAAGCTATTTAAATGTGTTTAAATACTGTTGGAGAAATATGTAGACATGCATGCAGACCTATTTAAAGCTATTAACGTGAATGCATTCTATATAATCTGTAATATAAATTTTACGAGTCATGAACTATTATGACAAACTCCTTATATATTTTCTTGGGTTTTTCCCCACTTTTATTTTAACGTATGGAAAATAAAATACCCACCCCTCCCCCCCCATTAAAACATATAAGGCACGAAAGAGCAGGTGACAACGGAGTAGTTCAGTGGCACCCATGAATCAGTAAGGCATAGCCAGTAGGTCTCGCCTTTGGGACCTTAAAAGTATTTAGTTATGCAGCACAATATCCTTGGTGCAACAACATCAACTGTTGCATGGCTAAACACTTATAAGGTCCCCAAAGGTGCGACCTATTAGCTATGCCAATGCTTGTTTCACTGGCTGCTTGGTGAAAGAGCCAGAATGCTGGAGCTGGGCTCCTCTAGGGAGGCCAGTAATTGGTGTAGCTCTCAGTGAGTGAAGAGTATGCAGCCTGAGGGCACAGTGGTCCCTGCGGAGGGTTAGCATGAACAGTGACATGGTGTGCGATGCCAGCTGTTGAAGGACAGATGCTCCGAATGGAACCTATAGGTAAAAGTGCGAGTCAAGAGACCAGAGCATCAATCAATCTGTTATTTATAAAGCACGACAAATCACCTGTGAGGTTTTCAAGGCGCCGGAATTGGTAGATGCTGCTTTGTGATTGGTTCATTCGAACAGCCAGGTCTTGAGTCCTTTCCTGAATTGCTGGAGGGATGGGGCGTCCTGTGGTGCAGAGTAAGGTTGTTCCAAGCTTATGCGCCAGGTGTGAGAAGATGCGTACTCCGCTGTTGGTTCATGGGATCCGGGGGTGTCTGTGAGGAAAAGGCAGGCTGATCTTGGGTGTCTGGTCGTTTGGTGGAAGGTCCGGAGTTTGTTGAGGTATGCTGGTCCTTCGTAGTGCAGGGCCTTGTATATGCGGATCAGCATCTTGAACTGGCATCTCTTCTGGATCGGTAGCCAGTGTAGCTTCTTGAGATTGGGTGTGATGTGGTCATGGATGCCTTGTGTGAGGGCTCCCTTGAACTGCCCCTAAAAAAACATCCTGTGAGGTGTGGTAAAGAGCAAGCATTGTAAAGCTGTTTTCTGGAGTGTGGAAATCGACGGACAGCTGTTGTGACAGACGGAGCAACTGATGAAAACCCAATTGATCTTTGACCTTGGCAAGGTGTTGGAAGTTTGGCCTTTTTCCGGATCAGACTGCCTGTGTAGCCTGAGCCTTGCACAAGGAAGATTGCTCATCGCCCTGCTCTGTGTGCTACACAAGCACGTCCTGTAACCTTGTAATAAAGGAAGTCTCAGAAGCAAGTATCCCATTTGGTTTGTGTATGTGTTTTGCATGTATTAATACAAGGGGACTGGTGCATTGTTCACTTATTATCTGTACAAATCCCGTCCATCAAGTTCTTAAGTTTTCAAAGGTTTGTAGATGGTGCCCCGATCCATGACTTCTGGTGTATTTTGATTAAACCGGATATTTCCAGAGGCGAGAGGAGTCTCAGGAGCTGGTGCTTATGCCAGGCATTCATCTGGTGACTTCCATCTCAGGTTGGTTGCTCCAGGGGTCCATTGTACGGTGCTAGTGGGTGCAGGGCCACCCGTGCCCAGAAGGCCCCATTTGAACTCCTTTTCCTTGGGAGATCTATTATGATGACCTAAGTCTCTGTCCCCTCTGAACCCACAAGGACAGTGTGCAGAAAAAGATCCTTTAAACCCCCTACACCAGTTTGACTTTCCTCTAGCCATAACCTTTCCACTTTCTCTTCATTTAAACCATTTTTTACGCCTTGCATACCGATGTCCTTATCGTTCTTTGCCATTTTGCCTCTTGTTTCTCTCGTTCCTTTGCTGTTGCCCTTTTCTTCTCAATTCCTTCACGTTCCGCCTGTCTGGTTCTCATGTAATATATTGCTTTACTGCTTCTGCTCCATTTGTCTCCCACAGAATTTCCATTTCATCCATCTCTCCATGTCTCACTGTGTGTTTCTCTCATCCGTTTACAGGTTTTTCAAGCTCCACGAGCGGAAGTGCGAGCCCATCACAATGACCGTGCCAAGAAAGGTAGGCTGAAGACAACTACATCTTTTCCTTGGCTCATAGCTTCTCTTCTTTCATGTGCTGCTCATTGTACATTGCATGCCCTGTCCTCCTATCTACAGAAAAACACTTGGTGGTGTCCCCCAGAACATTTTACTCCCTTTTCACCACTCTTGGTTCAAGGAGCATTTTGATAAAGGGATGAATGACTTCTGGGGTGCCTGCTGCCTGTTCCTTACTCTTATCTTGTGCTTCTTCCATAGTCCGATCTGTTCCAGGATGACTTGTACCCGGACACAGCTGGTCCCGAGCCGGCAATGGAGGCTGAAGAGTGGGTGGCAGGCAAAGATGCTGACCCCATCCTCATCTCCTTGAGGGAGGGCTACGTGCCAACAAAACAGCGCGACTTGAAGGTCAACAAGAAAAACGTGCTGCACGAGAACCGGCCCACTGCTGGAGGGAAGCTGGCAGCACCCACTGCGCACGCCTCTTTGCCAAGTATTAACGCCCCTGCCATCCATGTGGTAGGGAAACCTTTGCCATGCAATCCCTTCTGTCTACTTGCTTGTTCTTTCTATTTCCTTCCATAATGCCTTCTATGCCAACCTTCCTTCACCTTTCCCCCTCTCTAATATAATATGAAATGTTTGTAAACTATATTTATAGTTACTTAACCATGTCACCCTGTTTGGTGTCTGGAGCCAGGTTCCAAAGGTAGCTTTTGGAAACCCCTAATCCTCCTGGTTTTAAGGCCCTGACAGGATTGCTTTGTTACTGGCATGACAGTCCTCAAAGTTTTTTTATAAGGTGCTTGCCTAATGTACTCCTATAGTTATCACCACCACTCAGCAGTTCCTCATTAAGGTAATATCAGGCTTCGTCCTTAAGCTTTTCTCTTCAAACGATCAACATAAATTTCTTCATCGTTAGGTTTGCGTACGTTCCCTGAGGTCCGAGTGCGTTAATGTCAATAATAAGACAATTGTAGGACCCACATTGTGGTATTGTTATCAGTAAATTAGTTGAATGTGTGTAATTCTGGCTAATAGGTTTGATCAATGTCTGTACCGATCTTGGTTGAATAATTTAAGATCCTGCTCTTATGTGCCTAGGGAGTTTTGTCCAGCTGCGAGCTGTCTGTGTGATATCAGTTTGCTACATAGAAGGTGCGCTTCTCCACTTGACAACCCCAGAATGTGTCATGAGTCCGCTCTGCATCATAGTTTGCTTTCCCTCCCCCAAGCTTGCAATGCTCCCCATTTCTAGGACACCCACACAATGTATGCTTATCCTGCCAAACCTCTAAATCCCATACAGCAGGGAAGAGATTTAGTGTTGTTGATCCTTTTCAATTGGACTAGCCTTAGAACTTCATTAAAATGGTGCCTCTCAGGGTTCCTAGACACAGTACGTTTCTCGTGGTGGTTCTAACGTTTTGTTATGAGCCTTCATTATGGCGAAAAGCTCATTCTTTAAGCCAGGCTTCTTGATGGCTCCACACTTTTGCTGCCCTAAAGAATTGTGGGATTTTAGACCTCAATTGTCGTGATGCACCCCTACCAGTGAATACATATCCCAAACTGTGAGTGTTGTTGTGGTTTCACCCCTAACTCCATTGTTCAGCATCCATTGCCCAAGTTGCTTTTAGCAGAATCTCTGTTCTCCGGTATAGAAATTTGAAGACTCTTGAATGCAGTGAGAGAGAACAATACTCCACTTGGTCTGGTATTCTGCAGCTTCTCCATTGAGTGACACGCCAATTCATTTTCCAAATGTGCCATATTGGCTTGCTTTTTTATGTAACTGTCAAGGTGTTGGGAGCACTTCAGTTATCGCCTTTCTCTTCCAAATGCCACACTGACAAAAACATATCGGCCTAAGGATTTACCTCTTGCATGTGCCCCCAATCTTTCTCCTGCGCTTTCTTAACGCAATATCCCTGTAGAGGCAGAGTAGTTTCAAGCCATTGCTTGAGGAGGCACAACTACTGACCAGTGGGTACTGGAAGGGATGGCCTGTGTCCAGTTAGACAACGACCTTTCTCTTTCTTCTATTCAACATAGCATCGGGCGAGCTTTCCCATCTTGGAGAGGTTCTTCTTTCTCTTGTTTCTAAAAGGAGCGGTTGAACCCATCGCCATCGTTAAGCTGTAGTGAACACCCATTGCCGTTTAGTTCCAAAGAACGATGGAGCTTTCCTCTCAATCATGAGTCTTTATTAGTTAAAGGAATGTGTTCAGACTGGTAGTTCGATCATTGGCAATTCAAAGCCACCACTAAGGCTTCCTGTCCAAAAGACTTCCTGGTGAATATGTAAAATTTCAACCAACAGAAAGCACTGCCATGTTCTGGATATTGTTGCAATGTATCCATTGTAGGAACAAATGGTGCCCTTTGACTAGATAATTGCACTTTCCCAGATATCACTGCTCAGAAGTAAGGTCTGTTAGCTCTTTTGGGCAGTGACTTACTACATTTTTTGTGTCTATTTGCAGATTGTTTGCCTGTTACCTGCCCAAATGTCTGGAATCAAATAAACAGAAGCTTTAGAAATTTGGCTAAGATAAAGTCGTTTTTCGCAGTTAGATGCTGACTTTCTTCTGCTACTAATACAATTCGGCTATGGGAATGCTGTGTTATGCTGAGTGCTTTCAGAATCCCTGGCAGTTAAAGAAGTATTCACATTGCAAAATGGTGCTACAGCTCATCTGTGATAGAACAATTGAATTTGCTGTTCAGCACAGTAAGTCTTGGGAAACCGCTGCTGGTGGTGGGAGGCAGTAACACAGCCCAGCATTGTATTTTGGCATGGAATACATATTGTCCATGTCAAAAGAGCACAAAGCTTTAGTTTTGGAGATTTTAGCCAGGTTCTCCTGATGACATAAAAACTGTCAGAAAACACAGTCATCCGGTAGATGGCAAAGTCGCATCCTTGCCGTTCATGTTCTGTGTGATTTCCTTCACAAGTTGTTTACTCCTTTGGCAGATCAAGTTGAGGATGCAAAACTACAAACGAGTCTCTGGGAAGGGATTTCAGTAGATCGGTCTGAGGCGGTTACGTATTCTTTTCAGTCTCATTCTTAGTTGTGGGAAGCAGTGCAAACAAGTGTTTATGCCAATGTTGGCACCTCTGTCCTGGTCAGATTTCGTTCAGATGTCTGTAGCACTTCCAGGAAGCTTGCCAGAAACACCAAATTGGCTACCAAGGATCAAGGGCAAAATCCCTATGCTAAGTGATAGAATATAGGTGAATAAGTAGCAAATACTTGTTTGAAAAGCACTTTGGTCAAATACAACAAAAAAACATAGAAAAATAATAAACCCTTGTCCAACTTGCACTGATATGAAAGATGCTTACTGGTGGGAAAATATAATGAAACAAGGTTATGATTTTCCATTGTCAGTTGCATCGCTGGTCATTTGCTTTGTAAGTGTGCACGGTGAAACTTGCTATTTACCTGTGAAGTCATCTTTTAGGCCTCTGAAAGTGAATAAAAAGTATATACTCTGCTTTAAAAAAATAATAATAGTGTATGCTTGCTGTAAGTGAATAGGTGTTGTTTAAATAAGCCATAAAGCAGAGCAACATTGCAGAGGGTCAAAAGCAAAAATACAATCCATGGAGACTCTGTGTTCTGTGAGCGGAGATTTTATTGTGATGTAGCCTCCTTTAGAGAGGTTTCTTCAGATCTTTCTTGAATTGAAGCAGATTTGTTTATCCCTGATATATACAGGGGTGATGTTCAAGATCCTGGGTCTAAAATTGGAGAAGGATTATTGCCATGTTTTTACATTTCTGGACTTATGTCCATTCTCTGGTGATCCGGCTGCCGAGAACCACCAGACGTAGTCAGCTTGTCAGTCAGATAGGTGCGTGTGCCAATTGTACTGGTAGTGATGGCTTTGTAAATGAGAGCAAATTTGGAAGATAACAAGGGTGGTCAAAGTGAGCCAGTAGAGTTCCATCAGAGAGGGTATAATGTGATCATGTTTCTTCAGTCCCCTAATAAGGCATGTAGGATGCTTTTAAGAGAGACCAAAGTGGAGTCAATGAGGCTTTGGAGCAGGGTATTCATGTCTAGATTGAAACTGAGAGACTTGGTATAGGTGAAATTTGGGACCGATTAACCAGGTTTGGACCAGTGACTACTTGTCGTTTTTGGCGAGAAGTAGGATTTTTTGTTTTGGTTGGGGTTGAGCTTCAGGTAGTTGCTAGATTCATGCAGTAGTTGAGGTGTTGATTGCTTGGAGTGGAGGCTGTCTGGCTGATTGTTTTATTTTTGCCTCAGAAGTATCTGCTTGAATGAATTGTTACTTTTATTAACCTTAACGTCCCTCTGGAACTTGGCCTCCACCAACCTCTGTTACTCTGTACATTCAGTATTCTTACTCCAGTCGTAGCCAGTTAGGGAACTAACACTGATACATACCAAATTGAGTGTAGGAACTGGCCTTGTCTGCGTAACACTGGTCACCGTAATCCTTGGGTTACAGATCAGGGTGTGCATAATGTTCTGCGTTTCCACAATAGTCTGTAACCTGATAATTCCCCTTTACCATTACCAGTACTGCATGTGTCTTTGGAGGATCTGTAAAGGAAATTTCCAACCTAATCTATCTATATAAATTATTTTAAGTTCCATTTTTCTTTTTTGGGGGAAATATGCTTTTGTTCGATTATTTCCACTGCTTAACTTCGTGAAATGCATGGTTTCTTGGTAGGGAAATCATTGGTTTCCCATGAAAATAAGATTGTTCGTAGACTTCCTGTTTCCTTGATTTGCCTCTTAAGCAGTCTTCCTCTGACATTAGTTTTCATGTGTCAAACCTGTGACTGGAACGTACTTTGCATATAGTTGGTACGAGACTTGTGGTGAGATACTATGTAGACATACAAAGGACATGAACACCTTTTAACTTATTGCTTCCTTTGGTCCATCACTTCATGGAACGTCAATTCCAAAGCCAAACATCTTATTTTCATCTTAGAATGTACAACATATTGTTGCCTGTAGGCCCCCAGTCTATCCCTTAGCACACGTCACCCACACCGCAAGAGTCAAGGAAGCACCTCTGTGTGATTGGGAAGAGTACCACAGGACATCGGTTCTGACATTTACTAAGGACAGCAGTCTCTGCTGACGCTTGTTTCTATGTTGGTCAAGCTGCAGTGAAATAATTTGAAGCCCTCGGAAGCTGCTAAACAACATCTTGGTGAACATTGAAGAACATTACTTATATGTTGATGCCCCTTCCCCCATCTCATCTGTTCTCCCCCTGCTTGGTGCTCTGTGGAAAACTCATGCCACCGAAGTCACCAGTTCTGCAGCTTGGTAGCTTCATTGTGGAGGCTGCTCATCCATAAGATGGTTCACAAGATGCACTGCTCGCACACCATAAAGGCTCGCCAAGAATCTAATCATGGCATCCGAACAAACTGGGATTTTTAATGCCACCAGGAGCTAATTGCAGACCCGCCTTATTTCAACAAGCATTTGCAATGCAATAGGTATTGCATTTACGCAAGTTTATGCTATTGGCATTGTAAATGACACTGCCTTTTATTTATGTTTTAAAAACCAAAACATAAATAAAAGGCATTGTCATTTACAATGGCAATAGCTCAAACTTTCATAAATGCGAGACCTATTGCATTGCAAATGCTTGTTCGATATAGCCACTGTCGAGGTAAATGATTTTGTTTTCATTCGCTGTTTGGAAATGATTTCCATTTGGGTGGGCATCTTAAAAATCTGTGATTCATCGGACTCTTCCGATGCTGGACACTGCACTTTTAGCCCGTGCCAAACCACTCCCTCTTTTAACGGATAAAGGAAATGACGCACCCACTGATCGAGTGATTTGTTCAGGGTCACTCGCACAACGTGCTCTCTAGGGGAAGTGGGGATTAGAATGTAGTTCTCAGACTGCACAACTAACAGGCCACCCATCCGCATAACTCAGAGTGGAGTGTATTTCAGTCAGATGCAACAATAAAGGCATGCACCAATAATGCCAGGATGCAAATTAAGCATTGTGCTTCCTTTTTCAGTAGGATTAACCCTCCAGGGAAAGGCTTGAGAAATTAAGACCATCCACAGTCTGGGAGAGCCATGGGTGAGATGCCGATAGGCCCTCTGCTTTCTGGCAGCTTGGAGGTCTGACCATGCCTCGGCTGACTGCAACTCTTCGATGAAAACTAAAAGCTTACAGATTCACTGCTTACAACATCGGGCATTTCTAATGTGTTTGAAAATGAACCAGTCGCTCATTATTACGCCAGGAGAGGTAGAGCTATGATGCAGGTGCCCGTGAAACTGTACCAATATATTATACACCTTTTTTACAGCGCTTGGTGACTGTGTGTCTGATATAGAGTTTGGAATTGGCAGACGGGTATATCCTAATGCACGTGCATTCTACTTTACTTGTAATAAGGTGTAGGGGATATCCGTCAGATTTGTGAAGGAGTATCTGCCACCAAGCTCTAAATCAGGCCCAGAGTCTTGCAGCTTCTCGGCGCTGTAAATAACAAGTGTAACTATCATCCACCTCGCTGCTACGCTAGTTTAACCTTTCAAACTCTGCATGGGTAAGACTGTTGTGCTTTCTATAGCGTTTTTGTACCTGGAGAAGGATGCTACGTTCGAAAATAATTGTGGTAGAGTGCATTCGGTGCCCTTCTTTCCAATCCCCAGCCCTACCATCAGCATGGGAGCAAAAAATCCCTAAAATGACTACTCCCCTTCTACCCCAGCCCTCTGCCCACATCTACAAGCTATTAGATAAGCAGAGCACAGGACTGTTTTGCTTCCTTTTGAGGAAAAAAATAAAAAGTTAATGGATACACAGAACTCTGCCCAGGTTTGCACCGTCCCTGCCCCACTGATATATCCAGAGCAGGGACACCAGAACCACCTCCCACACGAATGCATCAATGGCAATAGGTCCGTCCCCCTGATTTGGTAGCAAAAAAAAAGTTATAAGTGGGAAGCAAGGCTCCCTCAGACCCCTGGGCCTGGTGCAAATGCACGTGCGGCAACATTGACATCTGCTCCCCTGCTGCCTCAAGAAAAAACATCTACGTTTGTTGCTGCCTGAAAAGGGACTGCAGTGAAAAATACATCTTTTCCTGCAGGTGAACTGGAACGGCTAAAGTAATCAAGATTTACATTAATATATGCACACGGTTTAAAATTAAACACATCAGTTGACTCCTTTACCCACATTAAGTGTACTCCAATCATAAAAGCAAATTATTTTAATACCTTCAAAAGTAGAGCGTGAAATACTACAATCTCTCTCTTAAATGTCCCTTTTGTTCTTGCCCAGGGTCCTACCAGATCTTAGAAGATATTGCGCTGTTCTGCTCTCTTTTACAGCGTGCAAACTTACAGAATCTGCCACTGCGCACGTAATGTCCTGCAAAACCTGGGGGGGGGGGTGGGGCTGAGCTCAACTGAGGCCAGGGTAGCCTGGCCCTCTCCACAGACATCTCAACAAAATCAGTCCGTATCATGTCTTTGCAATAAGGCCAACATTTCAATAATACCCTAGACGAATCGGGCACCACCCGTCCATAACCACATTCAAGGTCCCTAAACAGTCCCCTCCCCACCATCTATCACCAGCGAAGGGCCAATGGGGCACGCCGTTACCAGAGAAGGAGAAAGAGGCAAAAAGAGAGGGAAGAGCTTGCAAAGTATGACAGTGGGGCAGTTCATATTCCACCCCACCCGACACCACGCTGCATGGTTCCAAAGCAGCCCATTTCCCGGCTATTACGGTGCCAGACTATCGCAAGTGACCTCTGACCACCAAGGACTGACTTGACAAAACATTTTTCTTGAGTTATTTACTTATTTACTGAATCAAATTATGGGTGGATGCAACTTACCAGTTTTGTGCCAATGCCCATAAAAAAGGCAGAAATTCAAACTAGTCAGTCTGTCCTCTCTCCACCATCTTCCGTCTTGTTCCACGAAACATGCCACATGCCTCCAAAAGTTTTGGCGTGGCTGGCAAGCAGATGGGATGGGGCCAAAGCCTCGCCACCAGGTGGGGCTGCATTCTGCTATGGAAAACTACCACAAACCACTGTAGCAAATCTAAAGCATTCAAGCTACAGATGTGCCATCTATCCTGGAGCTGCACCAAAAACGGCCTGCGGAGCAAAAACGTGAGGTAAAAATGCGAGCCAAAAAGCGATCAACCTCGCGCCCTGCAATAAGTTAACCGCTGCTCAACACAAAACCCCGAAATAGGGAAAATAACGCAGAGACTCCAGGGCGCCTCCCTCTGTGGTGGTCACCCAGGAGGCAAAAGGCTGCTAGACCGGCACGGCAGCAAGTGTCCTTGTTCACGGTTCCTCTCTCTGCTCGCTTACTGCCCCCTCCCAAAATGCCCCGTCTCTCTGAAGGCTCCCACTCTTCGTCTCTATTACTCCACCCACAGTCTCTGAAATACCAGAACTCAATGCACATGCCGACAAATGTTACCATTGTGTGCCACCCACAGCCGACCCGGCCTTGCACCTGGGCACGGGGGCGGTCATCACGAGGCGCAATGACATCAGGACTGAAAAAAGGGACATAGGGCTCCGATGCCCCCTCCGCCAGCCTCAGAGTAGGCCACTCTTGTGCGCCATGAGGCCCGGAATCGGCAGATAGCTCCGTGTGTTCGGTGCATGCTACAGGGATCTGTGTGTAACATATAGGTCTCAAATTCCAACGTGGCCATGGAAAATGCATTAATTTAGCTCATTTTGATTTGGATGTTTGTAAAGAGATTAATTCTGCCGTTGTTGCCTCCTCAGAGCACTTTAGAAGAAGGGATATCACAGAGGTTCATGAAAAAACAGGGGGGCAAAAAAAGTTCAGGTGCGCCTTACAGGGCTGACGTTGGTATGCGCCGATTTAAGTCTCCCTGCAGGAAGCCATGAAGCGACAGGAAAGCCCTGGCTGGGATAGTTTGTCCAGTACTGAAGTGCTTAAGAGTACGCTGGGTGGTACCACTACACAAAACGCAAAATAAGCAACATAACTATAAACAAAAACGCCAGAGCAGAGAAAATGATATACGAAAACACCATCATTATTTCCACAGGCGAAACATAGAAACTCTCTGGTTATTCGGCTTTTCACTTTGTGAGGCTCCCCCTGCCAACGTGTGGTTCTCGCTAAACCTCGTTGTGGCAGTGTTCGAATCCCCTTTCTCGTCCGTGGTAGATAGAAGCGAATGTCCGTAGAATTCTTTTCTGCATACCACGAAATAACAAGCGCTCGCCAGGCAGCAACGGTTTATTTTTGCATCGCGCTTTCAAAAGTGAAAGCGAGATGCAAAAATAAACACGCGGCAGAGCTTGTCTTTATGAGGCCATGTGTTTAAACACATTGCCCCATAAAGATGAGAAATCCTTTGCGACTTGAACGGAAAGCAGGCGAGGCCGTCCAAGTGGGGCGGCAGAAAAAGCCAAAGGGAGGTAACGCACACAGCTCTTTTCCAATGGCTGGCCACCGTTTAGCATAAACGGTGACGCCATCCAATGGAGAAGAGGGGCGGGGCTTAAAGCCCTGTACTGAAAGTCCTCAAAAACATTAAATCTCGCTGAGCGAGCTGCGCATGTGCACAGCAAAGCTAGGCGAGACCTAAAAATTATTTGTTCGTGGCATGTGTAGCTGCAGATACACATGCTGTGCATACTTCTGCCATCTAGTGTTCTGCACAGATATATGTAACTTGTTTTTCTTAGAAAAAGACTTCGGGTCATGAGGTATTGTGACTCCACATATTACTGGTAATGCGCTTGAGCATCAGATTCAGTGTTATTGTTTTTTCCGCCATCTGGTTTGGACTTGCATCCTGCGAGCTCCGGGTCATCACTCCCTGCTGTTTGGCACCGGTACCTCTCGATTCTTCCACCCCGATCCACATAAACAATCTTCTGCTTCATCACACTGTCAACTTAAACATCCAAGTTCCTTACACCGCCCGCACCCTCCCTAGGGGCACTTACTGCTTCCTGGCACCTTCTCCTCAACTTCTTCCACCGAGAATTCAGACGCCATAATGGAAAGAACCCCTTTCCAGTACTGTTCAGTCTCATTCGAAATACCCCATGGCAGATCACCATCGGATCTGTAACTCGTATCTTTCCCTGGAGCACATTAAGGCATCCTGTACTGCATGTCTTGGCTTCCAATCCAAAAGATGCTGTAGTATAGTTGAGACCTGCACCTAGCTCGACGTACCATGGCACACCATCGGGAAAATTGCCCCTCTTATCTCTCCAGGGACCAAGATACCGAGGTAGAGCCACAAAATCAGAGACTGAGCTCTCTAACTCCAAGGCAGATAAACTGCCTCCCGTTCAACAGAAGATATCGACTGTGAGTACGACACCCACTCCACCTCCACACTGACACCAACAGGACAAACACAACCCTCAAGCGGATCGGTCATTGAGCCCTGCAGTCTATGCTCAGACTTCTGGTCTGCTATTACCGGCACCAAACAAAGGCATCTGAGTAGAGTCTGAGCCAACCGCTGGTGCCAAAAGAGCCGCTCCAGCCCCGGCCATCAGCACCAACACCGCCTCTGAAGCCGACACTAAACATGCTCCAGCTCTAATGAATCCTTCAGCTTCGAAAAGCCATTTGGCGCACGACTTGCAAAAATCTGTATCAAAGCATTCAGCACCCAAAGTCTCGTCATTGGCAGAGTTATGTTACCAGGAGCAGCTCATCGTGCTTCGACTCCAGGTGGAGCTGGACGCCAACAGCAGCGCCTCACCATCCACCCTTAGACAAGGAGAGTTGTAACCAAGCCATCTCCAAAGGAGCAACACTTTCTGTCCCAGAAATGGAAACTTACTTTAGAGAATGAGCTTGCTCAGGGTTCCTCTCCTTAACCTAAGTTAAGAAAACATCCTGATGGGAGCACTAGTCCAGCACTACCTTTGCACCTTGCAACACCTGCTCCACTTCCTTCTTCTCCTCTAATTCAAACATCCTCACCAGAAGGTTCACCATGCTCCTCTTATGGCGAAGGGAGCCCCATGTATCCCGTTGAAGCCTTTCCCCAATCACACTGCACCTATCAGGAAAAGACTGCAGGGATTTCTCACCTGTTGGTGGGGTATCACCTCCGATCAGTGGGTTTTTACCATCATGAAGGAGGGATCCCACTTGGAACTCAATTCAACCCCACCAAACATCCCTCTTCACAGACAGTCTCCCAGGAGCATCAGTGCCTGCTTCAGGACGAAGGAGAGGTAGTCATTCACAAAGTGGCCACATAACCAGTGCTGCTGTACCACTGCTGCAAGGGAGTATACTCCTTGCACTTTCTAATCCCCTTAAAAGAATGGGTCCCTCAGATGCATACTCCACCTCAGGCCCCTCAACAAATGCATCCAATCGGAGTGCTTGTACATGGTGATACTCCAGGATGTCCTCACTCGACTGCCACAAGGTGACTTCATGGCTACCCTCAACCTGAAGGATGCCTACTTCCACGTCCCAATCCACCCTGCAAATCGCCTGTACCTACGGTTTGTGGTAAATGGTCAGCATTACCATTTGAAAGTGCTGCCCTTTTGGGTAACCACCGCCAACAGGGCGTTCACAAAGTATCATGCTTGGTCGCCACTCACCTTCGGAGATACTATGTCCACGTCTTCCCTTACTTGAACAACTGAACCCTCATACCAGTACCCATTATGAAAAGCCTGCGCATAAAAATAGACTCCGAGCTCTCCATGGCCAACCAAGTCACCACAGCTAAGGAAACGTGTCCCCATCCTCTCAACGGCATCACTACAGACCATAGTGTCAGCCACAATTGTCTCCAGACTAGACTATGGGAATGCGAATGCCCTATACATTGGCCTACCCCAGAATCTCATCCTTAAGCTGCAAGTGGTACTGGACGACGCAGCCAGGTTGATATTTAGGCTCCCCAGAAGCATTCACGCCACCCCTCTACTGTGCAAGCTGCACTGGCTCCCCATTAAACAGAGAGCGAAATTTAAGGGTCTCTGCATTGCCCATAAGGCAATTTATGGAAATGCCCCACACTATGTTCCGGGCCGTACATTGCGGTCATCACAGGCCTGCCGCCTGTCCACCCCACGATGCAACACCGTATCCAAAGGGGGCAGAGTGTTCTGTATTACTCCCACAACTTTGGAACCAGCTGCCGGATCACCTTCGCAGGGAACCTGCACTCCTCCCCTTCAGGAAACAACTCAAAACTGTCCTATTTATGGAGGCCTTGAACACTGTTTAACTACCCCTCGCCTACGAGGCTGTTATGTTACCGCCAACTGGCCCTTGGCCTCTCTCTCTCTCTCTCTCTAAAGCGCTTAGAGACCTGTCGGTGATTTAGCGCTATACAAAAATAAACATAACATAACTGGCTGATCAAGAGCGCATCCCTGTCTGGTGCACACTAAATTCACCATCAACCTATTACACAATCTGGGTTTTATCATAGCATGGACATGTATGTCCCACCTCCAGATCCAATTTTTCTTGGTAGCAGTTCTTAATTCAATCACCAGGAAAGCCTATCCTATCTCAGCCCATCAAGCATCCAAGCTTTACAATATTGTTCCCTCTTTTTCAGCCAGATCGCCAACTTACAGTAAGGATGGCAAAGTGCTGTGCCTCCGGGATTGCCATAGTTCCCGCATGCCAGGTTACACATGCACCAGTTGCAGCGGTGCCTTGCTGCACAGTGGTCATAAGCAGAGGGTTGCTGGTAGGCTCTAATGTTGATCTGGAGCTGCAGTCCTCGCTGTCTGAATTGGTGTAACAGCACCAGTGTGTTACACGGCAAACCCTTCCTCGACCCAGTCCGGAAGGTGACCATCACAACAGATGCTTCACTCACCAAGTGGGGAGCACACTTCAAATACCGGACTGTGCAAGGCACGTGGACATTCCATCAATGGGGTCTCCACTTCAACTACATGGAGCTGATGGCCATCCAGCTAGCACTCCAGGCGTTCCTCCTTCATGTTGAGCACAAAGCGTCGTTCTCATTTTGACAGACATGACTGCCATGTGCTAGCTACAGTAGGTTCAGGGTGGCACTCCCTCACCACACTTGTCTGCATTGGCTTAGGGCATTTGGCGATTGGCAATCCACCCCAAAATTAATCTACTAGCAGAATATCTACCGACAGTGGACAACAACCTTGCAGACCTGCTTATCAGGATGCAGCAACTAGTCCACAAGTTGGAACTCTACCCACAAGCCCTCCTCCTGTAGGTCTTTGGTGCGGATACCCCAACGTAGACCTCTGCCACTGCCAAACACGCTATATGACTGAGCCTTATCTCCAGGTACCCATGTCCACAGTCCATAGGCAACACACTATGGAAGAAATGGTCAGGGAAATTTGCCTACGCTTTTCCACCTCTCCTGCTCCATCCATTCGTGCTTCAGAGGCTTCAGCAAACCTCCCTCGCTCTATTGCTGTGGCACCCACTTGGACCAGCGAGCCCTGGTTTGGCACTCTCCTTCATCTCCCTTTGGTGTCCGACGACAACCTGCCCAACTGGCCAGAACTTCTTGCGCAGAGCCAGAGCATGCGCAGGCACCCGAACCCCAAGCAACTAGATCTTGCTATTTGGCTCCTAAAGTCTGAATGTATTATCAACCTCAAGAAAGCATGCAGGCCTACAAGAAGAGCCTGCTATGCAGCTAATGGAATCAATGTTTGCACTACTGCACTCCCAGCACCACAACCCTCTCAGGGCAGCCAAGATTTTGTTTATCTGCTTCACCTGCATAAGCCAGGCCTTGCTTAAGTCTCCATTAGACTCCACTTGGCCATCGTTGCTGCCTATCTTCAGAACAGAGAATACCCTTCACTCTTTAAAGTCCCAGTCATTTAGGCGTTCATGGTGGCACTGAAAAGAGTAATGCCACTCAGGGTGCCACCTTCCTCTGTGTGGAATCTGAACATAGTTCTCACCAGACTTTTGGGCCCTCCTTTCGAACCACTTCACTCATGCCCTTTGCAGTATCTTTCCTGCACAGTAGCCTTCCTAGTGGACATCACCTCCCTTAGCCGGCAGTGAACTTAAGGCCTTAACCCTTCAAGAACCCTTCTTCCAGGTTCATGCAGACATGGTAGTCCTTAGGACAAAAAACACATTTCTCTTCAAGGTGGTCTCTTTTTTTCCACACCAATCAAGCCATAGAACTCCCAGTTTTCATCCCACATCCAGAATCCGTGACCGAGAGGCCTCTTCACACACTAGATGTCAAGGAGTTCTCCAACCCCAGCACCGGCAACAACGACATCACTCCCTCACAGGACCTCTGCGACTCCCTCGCCTCGTACTTCCACCGCAAGATCGCCAACATCCACAACAGCTTCGACATTTCACCCCCGCACCCATCGGTCGTACCTTCGCACCCCGCCGCCACCCTCCAGACATGGACCGAGGTGACCCCCGAAGACACGTCACGCATGATGAACACCATCCACTCCGGATCTCCGACCGACCCGTGCCCCCATCATGTTTTCAACAAGGCAGCCTCTACCATCGCACCCCACCTCCGAGACATCATCAACACCTCCTTCAACACAGCAACTTTCCCGGAGAGCTGGAAGCACGCCGAACTCAGCGCTCTGCTGAAGAAACCAACAGCGGACCCGACCGACCTCAAGAACTTCCGCCCCATCTCGCTCCTTCCTTTCCCCGCCAAAGTCATCGAGAAGGTCGTCAACAAGCAACTGGCAGCCTTCCTCGAGACGAACGGATCCCTCGACCCATCACAGTCCGGATTCAGAGCCAACCACAGCACCGAGACCGCCCTCATCGCAGCCACCGACGACATCCGAGCCCTGCTCGACAACGGCGAAACAGCGGCACTCATCCTCCTAGACCTCTCCGCAGCATTTGACACTGTCTGCCACCGCACACTAGTCCAACGCCTCAACGACACCGGCATCCAAGGGAAGGCTCTGGAATGGATCATCTCATACCTCTCCGGCAGAACACAGAGAGTACGCCTCCCTCCGTTCCGCTCCGAGGCCACCGAAGTCATCTGCGGCGTCCCGCAAGGATCGTCGCTCAGCCCCACTCTCTTCAACATCTACATGAAACCCCTCGCTGCCATCGCACGCCAACACAACCTCAACATCATTTCCTACGCCGATGACACCCAGCTAATTCTCTCCCTCACCAGAGACCCCGACACCGCCAAAGCCAGCCTGCACGAAGGGATGACAGACGTCGCTGAATGGATGAACATCAGCCGCCTGAAACTGAACACGGACAAGACAGAAGTCCTCATCCTGGGACCATCACCCTCCGCATGGGACGACTCCTGGTGGCCCCCGGCACTAGGCACCGCACCTGAACCGACGGACCACGCACGCAACTTGGGCGTCATACTGGACTCCTCCCTATCGATGACCAGACAAGTCAACGCCGTCTCCTCAGCTTGCTTCCACAACCTCCGCATGCTCCGAAAGATCTTCCGATGGATCCCAACCGAGACCAGGAAGACGGTCACCCACGCTCTCGTCACCAGCAGACTAGACTACGGAAACACCCTCTACGCCGGTACTACGGCCAAGCTTCAGAAAAGACTTCAGCGTATTCAGAACGCCTCCGCCCGACTCATCCTGGACGTCCCCCGACGCAGCCACATCTCGTGCCACCTGAGAGACCTGCACTGGCTCCCGGTCAACAAGAGGATCACGTTCAGACTCCTCACCCACGCACACAAGTCCCTCCACGACCTAGGCCCAGGGTACCTCAACAGCCGCCTCACCTTCTACACGCCCACCCGCCGGCTACGTTCCGCTAACCTCGCCCTCGCCGTCGTCCCTCGCATCCAGAGAGCCACCGCTGGAGGAAGGTCATTCTCCTACCTGGCAGCTAAGACTTGGAACTCCCTACCCGTCCACCTGCGGATGACCCAGGACCACCTGGCCTTCAGGAAACAGCTCAAGACCTGGCTGTTCGAGCAGTAGCAGACCCCCTTCCCCAAGCGCCTTGAGACCCTTACGGGTGAGTAGTGCGCGATATAAGTTCCATGATTGATTGATTGATTGAAAGGGGAACTGATGTATTACATTGACCGAGCAAAGTCTTTCTGTAAGACACAGCAATTCTTAGTCTCTTTTTCCAAGCCACATAAAGACTGCGCCCTCTAAGGTGGTAATAGCACATTGGTTGGTCAAATGTAATCAGACCTATTACGCTGAAGCCAAACGGTCTTTGCCTATCCCTCCCAGGCCCAGCTCTACTCACAGAAAAGGAGCTTCTATGGCTTTCTTAGGCAACATCCCTATTTCTGGTATGTGAAAAGCAGCTACCTGGTCCACTCCACATACTTTCACCAAGCATTACTGTGTGTATGTCCTAGCATGCCAACAAGCTAAAGTTGGCTAAGCTGTGCTCCATACACTTTAAGTCCTCTGCAACGTCCTCTGGGATTGCCACTGCATAGGGAAGAACTGCTTTACAGTCTGTGCATTGCATGTGTATCTACATCTACGTATGCCACGAACGGAAAATGTTACTTACCCTACAAGAATCTGTTCGTGGCATGTAGTGCTGTAGATTCACATGCATTCACCTTCCTCCCCAGAGGCCTTTGGTTGTTGAACAGGCTCTTCTTTCTTTACTTGTTATATAGTCTTCTCATTCTGTATCTCTATCTGCACCCTTCTTGCGGAGAAACAGTCTAACTATGGAACCGATGTCCATACGCATTACCAGTAATAGGTGGAGTAAGCATACCTCGTGACTCGAAGACGCCTACTACTTCTTCAGAAAAAAGCTACACATGTCAAAGCCCAACACTAGATAGCAGAAGTATGCACAGCATGTAAATCTACAGCACTACATGTCACAAACATATGCTTACAGGGTAAGTAACAATTTTCTTATGTGGCTCTTTTGGATCTGACCAAAAGGCAGCAAAAAGCCCAAGCATGTGGCTCTTTCAAACATAACCTGCAGAGCCTGGGTGACCTGTAATCATTGCATATTGTGCACCTCCTTTCTAGATTTTTGTCTTTTATTCAATCAGTTCCCCCTGTCTGACTTGTCCCCTTTCCCTCTGGGGCACCTATTTCGATTGTTTTCATTCCCTTGCTGTCTTAACTCCTGTCCTCGCACCACATTTTTCCTCTCAAACATTTGCTTGACTCCCCTCACTTTTCCTCTGCTATTCATTTCTTTTTCCTGCTGCCTTCTCCCTCATAGCCTCATCCCCTCAATTCCTCTCCTTCCTTATTTCCACTTTTTCATTCTTTTCCATGATCTTTGTTTTCCTCATTTGCTCTCATAGCTCCTTTTTTCGATTCCCCTCGCATTTTTCCCCATAAATAAGCCTCTCTCCTTATTTTGGTCCTCACGCTTTTCCACTCCTTTCTCACTTCTATACTCACTTTCCTTTCTTCATTTTCACTTCCAGTTAAATTCATGTCCTTCTCTGCATTGTTCTTTTCCTGCCCATCTGTACAGGACAGCGACCGGCTGGATGAAGTGCTGAAAGAGCTGAAGTCTCTCAAGCTGCTCGTGAAGCAGCAGGGCCAGCGCATTGAGCAGCTGGAGGAACAACTCAGTAAGATCCAGAACGGAGACGCTTAGAACCCCCAAGCCCGCTCCTTCTCGTTTTCTACAGAAAAGAAGAAAAAACAAAAAAATGGATAGTCCCTGGACTTATAATCTTACACGCATTCTATGGAAATCATGTACAACCAAAGTGTATTCAATGATATGCATTCCTCGTCTGGGGGACCGGTGATGTCACATGCAGGCTTTCATGTGTTTCCTTACATTCCACCCCTGTGTATTTTAAAACGCCCCAGAGGTGACAGATGACTGCTGCTGGTCTCTTTCAGCTCATGAACTGTGAGGAGCCTTCCTGTTGTGGTGTTTGCAGCAGCAGCTTGTCGGCAGGGGTTCATCAGATGCGCGGAGGTGCACCCTTGTTTGTAAAACTCAAATGGATGTGTCTGCTGGTTGAAAGGGAATGTTTGCTTCACTATAGATGACAGTCTGTGCAAGTGAGCTCCTAGGTCCTGTGCAGTGAATGATTTTCTGATTTTTCTTTTTTGGTCCTTTGGTATACATAGCACTGTTTGCTGAAGCTTCTAAAGGCTGCCACCTTAACATTACGGTAGACTGGCCTAAAAAAAGGGTGGGGGGATTGGGGGAGAGAGCTTCCAACAGGCCCGTTGGACAGGGACAGTCAGGCTGTTGACCGGAACATAACTAACTGCCATGCCATATTAGGCTTTCAGATTCTTGGCTTTCTGAAGAGATTTCCTGTAAGCCAGACCTGGGCCCGCCTGCTGTTTTTGGTTGCCTTGTGGATGAGGGAACAGTTCATTTTGAGTCGAAGGGACCGATGGACAGTAAGGGATAAAGTGCATTGTAAACTACTAACATTGTAATATTCCATTAATTAGGCGTGGGGAATGTAGCTAGAATCTTATTGGGTAATATCAGTTGCCCACGGAGTAAGTTTTTGAGTCCTTGCCATTCTAACAGCTGCTTTCAGCTCAAACCTCACTGGGTGATTGGAAATGGCATCCATCTTGTCCTCTTTCCCAATCCTCTGATGCCCCCAGCGTGGTGACCATCTTTAGACACACTGCCAAATATGAATTGTTGTCCTGGCACCGATTCCCGTGTAGTGGAAGAAATATTTTAGTCAAGGACCCTAGCTTGGTAGCCCCCATCAGTATTCACACGACTGGATGTTACCCAGTCGTGCCCACCCTCTCTTTGTACAGAGGTTGCCGGCTGAGCTCACTCTCAACATTACCTTTCCGCTGCTCCTGTTTCTGATGCTCACCTAGCAGAGGTACCACTAGTTGCCATGGGGTTCTAAAATGGAGCAAAAGTTTGTTTGCTTTGCCCACTCTTCAGACCCAGTGTGCCAGGGAGAATACAGTGATTTGCCCACCCACTCCTCTTTTAATGCGCCTCTGTAAACATAGAGTGTAGAAATTTCAGTACCCAATTCCACCCTTTGGGCAGAACGGTTGTTTGCAGTGGGCGTGTGACATGGTACCATTGCAGAAAAAGTAATCTTTTGCTTTTCCCCACTCAAGCAGTCAGTGTGATGCCCTCACACTGCATTGCCGCCAAGCCATGCAGCACAATACCTAGTACAACACGTCTTGGGTATCCCTCTTTCCCTTTCTTACTCTACATTCAGTGGCTGGTAATCTGGCAGGCTACCAGAAAGAGGTAGTGCAGCGATTGTTGGAGGTGGGAGGATATGAGAGTTTTGATGTCGGATATGGGGGGTCTCCAACTGCTGTTGGGTACAAGTAATTTGAATCCCAGCAGAGCTGTGGGGTACAAGCATTTTCAGGATAGATGGGTATGTGGAAGTGGTTGCAAATGTAGTACTCAATATAACAAGATTTTGGGATGAGTCTTTTCATTTTATATATAAATTTATATATATTGAAATATAATTTTTAGGTAAGCATCAGGGATAAAGGACGTGCAGGTTGTACATTGCTTTTGAACTAACTGCAAAGAATTCTGGGAAAATAAACCTCTTTATATTAAAAGATGTGTTGGTTTTTATTTCGTTACTTATATCCTGGGTCAGCACTAGAGACACCGACCTAGTAGTTTTCCATAAGAGAAATACAATCCTGCATGTCCCTGTTTAGATCCCTTTTCAAGATGAAGATCTTTGCTGATTAAATCAATTGAAAACAGCCTGGGGCACATGGTGGAGACGGCAGCAGGCTGAGTTGACCTGACGCATAGCTTCCCAAGCTAGTGGATGGTTCAAAAGTGTCAGAACTACTTGGAGAAAGTTGCAGAATGCAATGGAATCATTGTAAAGGTGATGGCATTGTACTCTTCTTTTAGTATCACCATCAATATAGATTATTTAAGATTTATTCCTTTTTGTTTCTTGCTCTTATTTCCCTGCCCTTTTTTCGCTCTCAATTGTGACCCAGGACTGCCAGATTAGAGAGTGGGTGGCAATATGGTTTAAATGCCCTTGTGTGGTCACCGAGACCACCTTGCCAAATTGCTGCCATTGAGGATTTGCATGTAGTTATAGTATCTAGCTTGATGGTGGATATCACTGTCCGAAAATTCACAGATGTAAATTGGTAAATCCTGGATGTGCACTGCTGTCTGCTACACTGGCTGGCCTCTCCTAAATGAGGAGTCTCTTTGGTTATACTGATCTGTGCCAGAAGTGAGAGTTGTTTCATCCCACGACTGATCACGCCTCTGCAAGCGAGATATCCCTTACAGGTACGGTATCAGGCTCGATCAATGATTACATATGGAAAAACGTTTGGTAGGGTGAAAGTTAAGTTTTTCTTCAGACCTACAAGCTCTCAATTGGATATTCTCAGTATAGGGGTTTTAATGCAGCACACACCTAAAATCACATAAAGCACCTTTAAAGTGTCAAAAAAGCAAAATCAGAGACTGAATGGGTACCGCTGTTCTGTCAGTTCCACAAATTTCTACTTATTTTAAAATCGTGCAGGTTGAGACCAACGTCCCTCCTGCCTGCACATTTAAACGAGGATCAGATATTCTGGCTATATTTATTTCCTGTTCCTCAACTCCTCAAGGCATTATTCATCTTGTTTACCAACAAAAGGGTGCTCCCTCTTCTACCCCTGGTTCGTTCCTCGATATTTTAGATTGTTACAAATGAGAGGAGTATTATTCTTAGTTAAGAGCTCAATTATAATATACAGAGAAAAAAACATAAAATACTTAACGAAAGGGCAGGAAAACAAGTAGCACAAGGGCAATTTGATTCACATGGTCCCCCTTACTACTGCCAATTGAACAGTGACATTGACAGTCAACCTCAAATCCAACACTTCACAGAGCATGGACCGCTCTAAGAAAGAATCCTAAATTTGCTGAATCTCTGGAGGCTCTGCTCACATACGTTTCTTAGAGTAAAATTGTTAGCAAAGCTGTTGCAAGACGAAAGAGATTAAGAATACATTTGCTGACATTCCGGACATGATCAAGCAAGGTGGTAACAATTCTGTCATCAAGGAAACCAAGGACAAGACTGGCTTGCAAGTGGATGTCTTTAAGGATTTAACTTCTACTAATCCAAACAAATCCTTGAACGGCAGTGAAGGAATGATGTGTTGGAATGCAGCTTAGACTATCTTGAGAACTGTGATGGGAGTAAAAAGGAATGTCTATTAGGGGTTTTTGATGCCCTGGAATTAGGCAAATCATTGATATCTCATGTAGGCCAGCTGTTTCATGATACGATGCCAGCAACTGAAACCACTATAGATCTCACTCTAGTTATCTAGGGGATTCATCGTGAACCAATCGAAGCAACTAACTGTCCTACTGAGTTGTACAGACAAATACTCTATTTTGTGCAACCCTATACGTGTGAAAAATTATAACTTCTGATCCAGTCCAATATTTCTCAACAGCTGAATTGATATTGAGAGCTGATATAAATGATGCATACATTCGAGGCCCTGGAAATGCATGTAATTATAGCACCCAGATAGATTTAATTTGATGATTAAGACCTCTAAATTTAAACTCTGCCTTTTGGCTGCCAAACAGAATAGAATTATGATAATAGACTCGAATGGAGTGCAGTTTAGGCTGTAAGCTTTAGTATATATTTCACTTGGTCAAGAAATGTTATTTATTCTAAAAGATGCCAACCGGTTTAGAAAACTCTTTGCCTATGACAACGCAAGTAGAGTTTATGTAATCTGATAGAGACTTCTAGCCATGGATTCCTTACCTTAGAACATGGGTACTAACAAACATTTTTCCAACAGCCACAAAGTTTAGTTTCTGATGTGACTGAGATCCTCATTGATGCTAATGTGGTGGCAGTCATGAAGGGAACATTTAGGGGGTTGGGTTGTGGCAGTGTGATGGGTGTAGGGCAAGCGAAGAACATACATCTAGTGTCTGAATTTTACAATTTGAAACCAGAAAACTTGGGTTTAATCTCAGCGTCCCACTCTACCAAACTGCCTGATCCTAGGCAATTGTTTTATTTCACTTACCTTCCTTTTTCTTCGTTATCGCATATAAAGAACCTCAAAATGCCTGACTTTCGGGATCTGCACTGTGCAAAACCTTCTCGTGTGTTTAATTTAATAAACTATAATGTTGTTCATGTATAGTGGGTGCCCAAACTCCCCAAAGAGTGCACATAAGAACTGACTTGCCTCTTGGTTCACTATTGGCATTGTTTTCTGGGTGGGGGAAGAATGTTTGTTTCTGAATTTATGTTTGAAAACGATCACTTAAAAAGAAAATCCTTCTCAAAGCACTGATGTATTCTGATGTACTAAGCTGAAATGTTATGTTATGTTATTATGACTTCTAGAGCGTACGATTACCATACGGTGTCCTGGCGCTGAGCACTGATAACCTAAGATAACAGAGAACTAGAACTGAGAGAAGAACCATGTTTTAAGATTTTTCCTAAAAAAAACTGAAATCAGAGGGGTTTCTCAACATGAAAGGGAGTTCATTCCAGATTTTGGAAGCACTATTTACAAAACTTTTACCTCCCCAGTTTACTTTTTTGAAACAGGGAGTTTTCACTAGCTTAGCACCAGTAGATCTAAGATTTCTGCAAGGGATACACCAAGAAAACTTATTTTTAAGAAACTCTGGACCAATCCCGTTCAAGGCTCTAAACACAATACACAAGGCCTTAAAGCGAGATCTCGGGTAAGTTGGGAGCCAGTGCAGTTTCTTTAATTCTCCCTTGACTGAAACAGTCCTAGGAGTCCTGGTCAGCAGTCTGGCTGCAGCATTCTGAATGGCCTGCAGCCTAATTTGATGTTGTATTTGCATATTAAGATAAAAACTATTACAATAGTCAAGGCGTGACAGTATTAATGCAGTCACCACCGTTCTCAGACTCCCCTTGGATAGAAAAAACCTGATTTTTCTGATCATTCTAAGCACCATTGAGCATCCCGACGTCCCATTACTCACCTGGTCCCCCATAGTAAGTTTGTCATCTATCACCACACCCAGATTTTTGGCTTTCCTGGAAGGTGAGGGACAAAGACCAAGATTGACAGGCCACCAATCAGGCGTCCACATCCGAGGATTGTTACCAAATCTCAGAACCTCCGTTTTAGCTGAATTCAATTTGAGGCAATTTGCCGACATCCACATAGAGATGGATCCCATACAATCTGAAAAACGTGCACCTATTTCCTTTTCAGCTCCCTCCATCACAGACAACACAATTTGTGTGTCGTCTGCGTAGGAGGTGAGTTGGAACCCAAAAGATCTAATAATGCCAGCCAGGGCTGCCACATAGATGTTAAAAAGTGTGGGGCTAAGAGCTGAGCCCTGCGGCACCCCACATGGCAAGGAGAAGGGTTCAGAGATGTTGCCATTTAGTTCGATTGTTTGTGACCTGTCCTTCAAGAAAGAGTTTAACAAATTCCAGGCTCGACCTCCTATCCCGATCTCTGATAGCCGATTAAGTGATACCTCATGGTGAACGGTATCAAAGGCCGCGGAAAGGTCCAATAGGATCAGCATCGCATTCCCTCCCTTGTCCACAGCCTCTCTAATCTCCTCTGTAGATTTAAGAAGTGCTAGCTCAGTGCTGTGAAAAACTCTGAAACCGTATTGTGAGGAATCCAGAGAGTTGTTAGACTGGAGAAAATCACTAAGTTGCCTGTTTATAGCTTTTTCTAGTATTTTGGCTGGCAGGGGAAGTCTGGAAATAGGACGGTAGTTGATTGGGTCCTTGGGGTCCAAAGACAGTTTTTTCAGTAATGGGAGCACTGAAGCTTTTTTCCAAAGGTTAGGAAAGATTCCAGATAGAAATATATCATTGAACAAAGGTGTCAAAACCCTACAGATAGTATCCGCAATCTGCTTAATGATCCATGTAGGACAGGGATCACTCGGGCACCAGATTTTATACTGTTCAGTAATTTCACAGTGTCCTCTTTTTCCAGAGGAAAAAAATAGTCCAAGGTACTCTCGGATGGGTGGGAAATTTCCAATTTTAAATCAGTCTGATTTTTATCAATCGAGTCTGACAGAGACAGAAAAATTGTTTCAACTTTCGACTGAAAAAACACCCCGACTACATTACAGAAGTCAGGGGCAACAGGATTGTTTGGTGTCCTGGGTCTGGACAGTTTAATAACTGTTTTGAACAGCTCCTTCGAATCAGATTTAGCTTTAGTTATTTGTAAAGAAAAAAATTCTTTCTTAGCTAACATAAGGGATTGCTTATAGTTGGAGATAGTTAATTTAAGTTCTATTTTGTCAACCGTAGCATAGTTCTTCCGCCATATCCTTTCAGCACGTTTACATAATATTTTTTTTTCCCTGAGCTCACCTGAGTACCAAGGTGCGGTAGGTGAAGCCCTTTTAGGCGTCCATTTTTTAGGGGGTACTAATTTAAGACCTGCATCATCTATCCAACTGTTGTACAAACATGTTGCTTCTTCAATGTCCTGTGGAGCTGTATACATTGAATCATTAAGGGAAGATTCCAATTGTTTAGTATCTAGTTTGCCCCATGCCCTAGTAGTAATCTCCTTGTTCTGTTTAAAACCAGTGAAACGCCTCCTAGAGCTAATTAGTTCAAACTTGACCACAAAGTGATCAGACCAGGTGATCGGAAGGGTGGAGATATTAACTAGGTCACTATTGTTTGAAAATATCCCATCTAGGGTATGACCTTTCATATGAGTAGGAAAGGAGACCAGTTGTTCAAAGCCACCTATGGACATGATGTTGTTTAGTCTGGCTGTGTCCGGATCCTCAGGTTTCTCCAAATGAAAGTTGAAATCTCCAAGCACTACAAATGATTGTTGACTCAGCCCTTCTTCTAATAACAGACTCAAAGAGTCCAAAAAGCCATTCTTCCCACCCGGCGGACGATAGATTAAAATCCCTTTAAAAGGCTTATAGAGTGCTGAAAATATCTTAAAAGAAAGAGCTTCACACCCTTGATCGTAGACAGGCACGAAGTGTGGAGTAAGCGAATCATGATACATCACCGCAAGCCCTCCGCCCCATTTCTGGGTTCGATCAAGAGTATAGCAGTGAAAGCCAAATGGTCTGGCTTTGACCCGGTCCGGACCAGAGGTGCTGTCTAACCACGTCTCTGTAATAAATGCCCATTTAATGTTATCCTCCAATAAAAGGGCACATTCCATAGAGTGCTTTACTAGTGACCTGGCATTAAATAACATACAGTTCAAATGAGTATCCCTTCCATTTCCCCCAACCGAAACCTGAGTAGTTTCCCTATGTTTAATAGGTAAGTTTAACATCGTTGGAAACGGTGCCAAACACTCATTGCACACTAAGCTCCCCCTAACTATGTCTGAAAGTGTATTACTTTCATAGTAGGTGCCTGGAAACAATTTATGACAATGAAAACCTTTGTCTATCTGATTCCGCATGTGAAGTTCCTTACTAGTATAGTTCCTTCTATCCGGTATGGGGAGGCCAGGGGGACTGGCCCTGTGCACGGCACGGCCCGAGCGCAGACTGGCTTGCCTTAGGCGTGCCAGCGGCGTGCCCGCACTCCTTAAGTATGCCCCCCTGAACCACTAGACCGCTAACAGGAGAAGTGGTATCGTTCTCGCCAGGAGCGGAGCTCCAATGAAAGTGCAAGTGCTCAAACACAGTTCCCTTCCTGTCAATTTTAAAAACAAATGCCGTTTCCAATCAAAGTTAAGTTAAAAGCCATGGTTCTGCATGTTAGTGAAATGCACTTTTTTGTGTTTTGAAGAGACCTTATCATAATTTTTTCACTTTTTCTGCAACATGTCTTTAAAAATGAAGGTGTTCCTAAAGTACAGGACAACCTAGTTACTTCCTTTCTTTAACTTCAATTAACGTTCAAATAAAGGCTTGACTGTTTATTTAACATCTTTTGAATCCTAGTGCTGAGTCAGGTAAATAGCAGCTGCTGTTGATGAGGAGGCCACATGTGAAGGTCAGGAGTGCCCCATTTGGCCCGGGCCATACTTTGAGAATCACTGCCTCAGAATTATCCCCAGGCATCATACTGGATCTGGAAACTTTTTTTTATGAGCGGTACCCCTGTGTGTCAGTAGGTGGCATTGTTGGGCTCTGCGTGGTGTCAGTGTCCGTACCTATATAGACTCTGAGGTCAATTATTTTATTTCAGCGCCAGTCAGTGCAGATCCGGAGAAGATTTACCCCAGTCAATTTTTTAATGACTTAAAAAAATATATATCTTTTCTTGTACCTTTCTTCGAAAATTTTCGAGGCAGTTTCTCTTGGTGTGGAAGATATATCCGTGAGGAAGGCTGCTTTTAAGCTTTTTGCCGCCCTTCATTGTCAAATGTGGGTGACTGACCCACACTTCGTCTGCCTCTGGTGCCGTGAGTGTGACCGTGATGCCAAGACCTGTTTTGATTATCACACCATGTTCCCCAAGCCCTTGAGGGAACAGTACATCAAGCTCCTTGCTGCTCGACGTGCTCGGTCGTGGAGCAAATCCAAGTGCTTGTCGTCACACGCAAAGTTGTCTGGGTATTCAGGTAAGACCCACTGGTTCAAGAAGTTGAAGAGGTCTTTGACTTCGCCTCGTCCATTGAAGTCTACGGAGAAGACTAGGGAGTGTCTGCATTCAAGGCCTTGCTCCTGCTAGAGCACCTTCGGGCCCATGGGTTCTGAAGGGGCCCCCACTGGTCTTCTGCCAGCCGGTTCGCCCCCTGCATCAGTTGGGCTCCTTGGATCCATGGACTGACCCGGACCAGCACCAGTCAGGTCACTTCGACCTTTCTCAGGCCCCCCACTACCAGTGTCCATGCCTCTATCCCCATTCTCATCACCGACTCGGATACAGAGCCAGATGGGTGTCGTCTGACTCCGGCGTAGACTGGAGGCGTTCCATTTAGGCCAGAGCCTGTGCCCTATTCTTATGGGCTAGGATTTAAGGAGGATTGGAGGGGCTTCTGCAGCCCCTAGGTGTCACTGAGGACACCCTGTGTGAGGATTTGGCAGATGCCAGTGGTCTGAACATCTCCCCAGACACTGGCTTTGCGTCTCCTCCTACCGCGGCTATGGAGCAGGGTACCTCTTTCGCAATGATGGTGCCTCTTTCTCAATGATGGTACGAAGGGCGCTGAGGCCCTGAACCTTACGCTGCCCTTGGTGGCAGTCAAGAGAAACGTCTTTACAGAGGTGCTTCAACCGGGAGTTGCCCCCATAGAACCATTACTCTCATTGAATGAAGCCCTAACAGACATCCTACTCTGGGTCTGGTACAAGCCCTGCACAGGAACTCCTGTGAGAAGGACGATTGCCTGCTGCCATCACTTCGTCCCAGGGGACCCCAACTTCCTCCCTCGGTGCTCCTTTCCGGAAAGCTTGGTTGTCCAAGCCTCCACCTCCAAAGTAAATTGTGGCACATTCCCTTCCACAAAAAACGTCCAGCACACGTGCCCCAAAGTTTGAACTGTGAAAACAAGAGGTATGCAGTTCCTGTAGAGGGAGAGTAGGTATGGTCCTTACCTGGAGGGGCACTCACGGGGAATGCTCCTATAAGGAGCAAGAGCCCTCACACACCCAAGGGATGTCATGCTACATCATTGGGCAGGTCCTCGTTGGGCTGGCACTGCAATGCCCAACGGGCCCTACAGGGGGGCCCCTTGCCAGAGATCTTTTACTTCCTATCATCAGCCAAGATCGCAGCTGTAAGTAATAGCAAATGCACATGAACGCATGCTGAGAATAACTGCGTGACAGGCACGTCACATACTTACTACATCACCTTACCCCTCTAAACAAACGAACAAAACAACTGGAACCGCACAATAACAAAGCAAAGAATCAATACATTACAAAATCCTTAAATCTAGCAGTGTCATTAACATCACGTTGCCGCCCAGTCTCCTGTGTACCTGTTCAGCCACCACAGCTGAACTTGATGGAAAACAAGGCCCATTCTTAGCAGGCTCATCATGTCCACCCTGATCCAAGGTAACAGATGTGGGCTGCGCCCACTGCTGTCCAATCAGATTCCAAGACAAGCCTACTCTTTCTCAGTATAATGTTGGCCTGCTGGTCATAAAGTTTCACAAGTTGATGTTTGTTCCACTATCCCTTACTTTCAAGGAGTGCAGCACCCACATCAACTCTGACAGGAGCCGAGTAAATAGATTTGCAGCATAGACGTCTTCTAGATTCACAAAATTGTGCATATACCGCCGTCTAGTGGTTGGAGTCGGAAAGTGCTTTGTATTGTATTTTTTTTTTTTTTTGCTTTGGGAGGTTGCGAAACCTGATCCCTCTGGTGAGGCTACAACCACCATCGTGTGTGTGCAGGCTCTCAGATTATTTTTTCCGCCATGGAGATCGGAGGTACCCCGAAGACTTCGGTGAAAAGACAGCAGCAGACGCATGCAACAGAGGAGGCCCACCAGAAACTCCAAGGAAATCGGTGGTAATAACAGAGTTGCATGAGGGGTTGATCTTGAGCAAAGCAGCTTGTTTGGCGCTGCTCACATTATTCCTCATGCCGCAGGGCAAGTACATTTTTTGTTGCCTTTTACAAAACTGTCCCCAGACTGTTAAGGGGATGCTCTGCACAGAGCGAATGCTTCATGCACAAACGAGGTAAGAATTTCCTCTTGAATGTATGATGGCATCATGACTGATGAAATGCTCCACGCACAAGCGCAGGACTTAAAAATGTAAGCCGCATTTATTAAAAAAAATATTCGGAATATATACTAGTCGGTCGAACCTGCCTGTATTTACAGCACCGTGTTGGTACGCATGCAGGGTTCTGGCACTGCATTTCAAACGCACAAATAATCAAAAGGCTTCATGGGAAGGGATTATTTCCCAGTCTTTACTTCATTTTCAGACACAGCTGGAACTTAGCTCAATCGTGCGATACACTTATAAGGTAAAAGGCGTAGTTTTACTTAAAGAGAAAATGATAAACTCTTTAAACGGTTGCCAGCAAAGCAGGGTGCTTAATTCCCTACTATCTAGCCATAACAAACATTTATAACAAGCATTTGCAATGCAATAGGTCTCGCATTTACGTGAGTTTGAGCTATTGACATTGCAAATGACAATGCCTTTTATTTTTGTTTTTTGAACATAAATAAAAGGCATTGTCATTTACAATGCCAATAGCTTAAACTCGTGTAAATGCGAGACCTATTGCATTGCAAATGCTTGTTTTAATTTGTATTAATTGTATGTTACTAGAGTTTAAGCTGTCGTGGTATTCAAAGCATTTTAAGGGACCTATTGATTATATTCTCTAGATGTATTTTGGTTAATATTTTATGTGGATCTCTTTGGAGTTCTGTAACATATATAAAAAATTAACTTGTAACTGACGCATGGTTTCTAGCTTTCAGGGATCAATCAGAGTCCAGAAAAGCTCCGCAGATCTTAGTGGAGTCCCAGGGGTTCTCGGTGATCAATTATATGTGGAAACATGGATTACAAAAGACTTCTTTTGGGAATATGTAGGTTCGAAAGTATAGTTTGCTAAAATCTCATCCTTCCGTACATTTCAATTTAACATATTTGGCGGCAAGCGTTGTACTGAGTTTTTGTGTAACAAGAGTATCGGGTCAAGTGACTCCGGATTGTACGGCTGTATGTAATTTTGCACCATTAAAAATATATTTATATACATATTTGGCGGTAAGCGTTTGATGTAGAGATGAGCCCATCAATCATTTTGGAAGATATTTATTTAAGTTTATATTTTAGAATCTTTTTCAGTCTGTTTTGACATAGTTCGTAAAACCAGCTAAATGGTTTCTGGATCGGAGCATTTGCCTGTCTTACACTTCTAACCTCTAGATGGCAGTATTGACTTGGCAATGGTGCTCCTCTGCTCCCTACAGAACATAATAGGGAAATGGCTGATATGAAGCAGAGTTGTAAAATATTATGTTGGATGTATTTATCCTCCCCGCTATTGTGAACCTGTCTAGTTAACTTTCCAAGAAGCCGTCCCATCATCCTAGGGACAGAAGGCAGCGAAAACAAAGCTGTAATTGGCAAAGCAATGTATGTCTAATGAGGTGGTGGCATATTGCGGCGACCTTTATAACAAGCAGGAAGTGGGATAAGGAAGGGGGTGGCAAATGGTGTGCACTTTCGCGGCCGCTTTGATGTTCTCAGTGGCCGCGCGGCTCACTGAGAACATCAAAGCGGCCGCGAAATGATCACGCAGGCTGCCAAATGGTGCGCGTGCACGGCGCACATGCACTGTAGTTGGCGGCCTGAAAGCACTGGTTTGCACTTCCAAATCCCCCTTTTACAAAAGCTCTCGCGAGTGCAGCGCTAAAGCGCTGGCTCAGGCGAGACCTAAAAAGCACCAGAGACCCTGTTTTAACTAGCGGCAAAGCCAAACCTTTTGGTTTGCACATAGCACAATTCTCAACACGGGCCCTGTCCCCCCTCCCTGATACACATAGCATCAAGGAGGCTTCCAGCATTCCACTGTAAAAGCCATAAAACTCTCCTGTTCCCGCCGAACAGGAGGCCTTCATGTCGACCTCTGAGGCATCATAAATCAGGGCCTTATCTCCGGGAAGCGCATTCCTGAGCGGCCTTGCTAAACAGGGCCTCTAAGGGGGTTTTAGTTTCTCAATAAAGGCGTACATAAATTAAAGCACTTCATTACGTTTTTTTATCCTCACCTTCCCAAAGGCCAAAATTTATTGTAAGGGTTTTTCCCTGAAAATCCCAAAACCATGCTACATCACATATAGCAACCATATGGCAACTTTGAGCAGTTACTAAAGCACCTGGCTATAATAATTCACTGCAAAGCTTTTTCGCGCAAGCAGTACAAGACAAAGCATTTCACGCAGGCTTCACAGCTATGCTGTACATAAGCCTCAAAGATTGCACTACCAGAAAGCCGCTGATAACATAACACAGCGACGAAGAACAAATAATTCACGGTAAAGCATAGGGCATTCAATAAATGAAAGCCTCATTCATGCGCAAACAGGCAGGCGCTTGCAAAATGGCGCTAAGTACTAATATGCGCACAAGTGCAGTGTTACCTGCTGAGCCACTACATTCAAAGAAGTTGCAATAGTAGGGGACCTTGTACATTAAGCCTATTATACCAAAATAACACATATCAGGATACTCTATGGGAAATACAGATGCGGTTTATCGCACACCCATAAAACAACTTGTGCTATATAACATATAGCACACACAGTTACAAAACATGGGGCAATAAATAGCTCAATAACACAGGTAATATGCAAACATTTACCAGTGAATACAGCCACTTCCAAAGAATTTACAATCTTGCTGCACAGCATTGCAACAGGCAAAATCACAGAGGTGCCTGGTACCACAAGGTACAAATGCGCGCAGTTTCGCACCATTACCTACAGAGCCCCTACAAACTCTAACGTGGCAAGGCTTTGTTAATCAAGATCAAATTGCATCTAATCTTGCACGCAGAAATACAGGGGCTGGGCCTACATGTAGACAAATGCATAGAGCCATGCACCTTCCACTTTGTAAAATTACACCCATAAAGGGCAGAGTAAAACCAAAAGATTCCGGGTTTGCATTTGTATGCACCCAAGATATATACAGTCAGCCCTTAAAACATCTCAAACATTTGAATACATCCCCACATAATAACGCATCAAAGAGGGGATAGATATATATATACATGTATGTATGTATGTATACATTCTATGCATATTGTCGCATATATATATACATCTAGGTATTCCAATGTTTAGGGATATATATGTATATATATCCAGAAGGAAAACACTCCAAAGGTAGAAAATATATATATATATAGATACATAGGTACATAAAGGTGTAGGAGTGTGGACGGTTTTCATATATGGGTGTGTGTATATATATGTATATATATATATATATATATATGTGCATATATATACTTGGGCCTGTAGGGGTATATATGTGTATGCATGCATGCATGTACACGCCACTTACCAGTAACACTCAACGCATGGCGCCTGTGTAAAATATACAGCACACATAATTTTCTGATACAGTGCTGCAAATATGACACTATACGTACTTTAAACGCACTGTTACTTCTAAGGGGCAATTAAGTCTCAATCACCAAGACTCAAACCCCAAAATACAAGTACATATCTACGCACGCTACACAGCATTTCATTCACCAATGCAATATGTACTTGCAGCACAACATCATGTTTGCTTCAATGACAAAGGTGAGTCAGCTTCACTAAATGGGCTGATCACCATGATATGGGTGGGCTTACCACAACCACACATCTCACACACACTATGGGTGTGGCGAGCTCACAACCACACTCATCTCACACACACACTATGGGTGTGGCGAGCCCAAATGGTGGAAGTCTTCTCCTACCACGGAGACTGATCTTGGCACCAAGGGAGCCGGCAACTCTTCAAGGGGAGTTAACCGCGACTTCCAAAACTAAGGCCGGCAACTGGGGTTGACCGCGACCTTTTATGGACACCGTAAGGGAGCCGGCAACTCTTCTATATGAGTTAACCGCGACTTCCAGAGGTATCCCATATGGCCGGAAACTGAGGTTGGCCGCGACCATAAAATTCGCCAAATACGGTGGGGGGGTAACACCCTACCACCACATGCTGCACCTACACAGATTAATACAAAAGACAAACTAATCAATACCTCTAACATTGCATATGCCTACCATATAGAAAGGCAGGTTAACGGGGATAATGTAAGAACACATTCCTCGCATCTGGCACGCCGGATAGGGCCTCCTACTCATCACAATATATAAAGGCAAACGCAACACACACCTTACCAGGTTGTGTTTACGTTACAACTACCATTAACAATTCATAAGTGCAAAAAAAAAAAAAAATACAGGGCGCAGTTCTTCAGGCTTCCTGACTACATGATAAAAACTGCACACAGTCTGCACACAGCACACTCAAATGTTACTCTCTCTCTCCCTTCCGCGTAATCACAAGGGAGGTCGATACCAATAACAGCAGGCATTAATTAGACTTATACAAATTAGGAGACCATTCGCAGGTGTTAGCCAGAAGGCCCACTGTGCACAATGCACTTCAAGGGCCGTAACCTTCATTAAAACCAGGGCCAAACGACGTCCAAGACAACATCTTGCCTCTACAAGTCAAGCTTTGGGATACCACATGGGTGGAGTATTCTTCAGGAAGAGAATATAGGCACACGCATATGTGTGCTTCTACAGCAAAATATATATATATTAGATATATAGCTGGTATAGCTTAAGGTGCGTTTATGGCACAAGGCATATAATAGTGTAAGGCCTTTTCTTTCCTCTACCCTCCATTGTCTCCTGAGGACATAAACAGGACGCATAAGCATGTAATAACGTCCATGTTCTACGAGACCATAACGACGAAAGGGTAATAAAAAATTTCAACAGGTCAACAGGATACCCACACAGTTGTCTGTTGCTTCCAAGGTGAGCATCAAACAAAAAATACGTACTCGCGTAAATCAGCCAGGCACCCCAAAAAACCATTAAGCCATATCTACATAAGTCATTAAAAACCAGCCCATTGCCTCAAACATAAATAAATAAACAAACAAACGAGCTAGTGGTTGGTAAAAAAACAGATAAAAAAAAAAGTTAATAAAAATAGCACTCGCAGAATAAAGCGAGCAAGTCAGGTGTTAACCTACACAAGGATGAATGGGCCGATAAAATTTAAGTATTTTCAATACAACATCCAGTCGGTTTGTGCCTGATCACAGCTAAACTATTTTATAAACAAAGGCAGATATATACACAAGGGAGTTCATATATGGGTGCTTTCCTCAAAGGAAAGCCATATGGATACTTACTAGGTACACTCAACATAAGAACTCCTGTTCTCTCACAAAACAACAGGTGGTACTCAAAACCATTTGTGTTTTTTTTAGTATCCTAGGGGAATCAACTACACTTCACTCCCCCCTCCACACTTACAAAATACCGCTACACAATCGATGCACAATTTTGTGAATCTAGAAGACGTCTATGCTGCAAAACGAAATTATTACTTACCTGTAAGAATTGTTTTGCAGCCTAGACTCTTCTAGATTCACATAAAACCCTGCCTCCTCCCCGGTGAAGGAGGAAAATGAAAATAAATAAATAACAAAGTAAATAAAAGGAGAATTCAAACATAGTCCCTACATAAGCATAGTACATAAGTACTTCCAAGGGCTAAAAAATTGATAAGCCTATACATCTCTTTTTAAACATTACATACGTAATATATTAAAAAAATAGAATAAAAAATGCAGCAACTAGGCGGCATATTGCCTATTATATCAACTGATGCCCCCTCTGGGAAGAGGACACACCTAGCTACCTATATATAAAAATAAATAAAGAAAAGATAGTATATAGGTATACCTATGTATGCATATACGTGTATATAGAGGTATGTACATATCAATATATATAAATATATATATGTCACATTTTACAAATCTTCAAAAATCAAAGGGGAGTGGATCACTAGTCCCAAAGAACCAGGGTGTGCACGGACAGTATAAGGTACTGTAAAAAACCCTCAATCACGTTATACTGGGATCGATGTTAGCGGTATATCTTGGTTCTCCGCTTCGTTATATGTAACGTGACAGCATCATCATTGGGTTTTGCTGTAATGCTTTCTCCACCTGGAGAACATACCACTGGTTATATTGGTAGTGATAGTAAATGAAAAAATAGGGAGGGAGAGTGAGTCTTAGTGAAGTGATTAGTGGTGAAAAGGTTGTACTTTAAAAACCCGCAGAGCCAGAATTTTTTTTTTTTAATCGTACTGGATGTCGGGGGATTCGTTGGTCGTTGGTGTGCACTCAGGGGTGAGTTAGGACCCTGTGCATTCTTTACAAAGTGTCCATAAAAAGGTCGACATGTTTCAGCCCTTATTCTGCCCCGGAGGGTCAGGCGGGCTTTCTTCAGGACCTGGGTGGTGAAAAAACCTGTATATTAAAAGGTCTTTATGGTGAAAAGGGTTGGGTTAGATAGTCCCAGAAAGTAACTGTTCCATTGAACCTATAATTATTGTTCCGAATAGTATTGGAAATAAAGGTGTGATGGGGAAAGGAAAACAGACCTTATTAGAGCAAAGTGAAAGACATTAAAATAAATTAAAAATTGTCTATAGAAAGCAGGCAAAAAGGACATTGCTGATTATACCTTAGATGCATTTTTATCTATAACAACTAAAAAATGGCAATTCTTTTGTATTGAGGTGAAATACTAAGGTTTTTTTCACTCTCTATGGCAAAATTCGTCCCTCCTTTCAGTACTAGTAAGAGTAAAGACATTCCATCTTGTCATATGTTGTGCACTTAGTAATTGTTGTAATAATACTAATTTCTTGTAAGCGTAAACAAGAAAACCCGCAGTAGGGTTTGGTCAAATGGTATGTGCGGTAAGAATATTGGTGGCATGAATTAATCTGAAAAAATATATATATATATATCTCCCCACGATATGGGAAGGCATGCTGATTCACATATGGATGTTAAAAAATATATGTAGAACAGCCCATACAGGTAATTTGCTACACAGAAGTGTTGTGTCACAGGGGGACTCTATCGTGCTTGTTCACAGTTCTATACATGGCACGAGTTCTTGTCAGACAACCTCGAGTCGCTTTGATGCTTAAAAAGAGGTTGCTCGATGTAAGCTCTATCGCGCTTGTTCACAGTTCTGTACATGGCACAAGTTGTTGTCAGGTAACCTCGAGTCGTTTGGTGCTTAGCAAGAGACTGTACGGGATTGATAGGTCAAATGGTATGCGCACTAAGAATGTTGGTGGCGTGAGCTGAACTGGTGATAACCCCCAGGTTATGTGGAAGGATGTTGATTCACATATGGATGTTAGAGAGTTGTGTTAGACAGCCCATATAAGTAGTGGGGCAGTTTGGGGAAGTGTTGTGTCACACGAGAGCTTCAGCGTGCTTGTTAACGAATTGATACATGTCACAAGTTATTTGTCAGAAAGCATCTAATCGTTTGGTGCTGAGAAAAGATGCTGTGCAGGGTAGATAACATGAGCGCCAATTATTAGGTGGCTCTACAGGAAGGACTGGAAAAATACAAACACGTTACTCAAAAACGCCTACAAATTACCTAAAACAATGGAAAAGACCGTACCTGTTTCCCTTGATTGCGGGCAACAGCGGGTCTTGTTAGGGCGGTCGCAAGCGCTCTTTAAACAGAAGGAGACAAAGGAGATGGAAGATTTATCAGGTATAATTTCTAGTAATACGTTACGGTTGCTCCGTGATGTGAAGCGTCGTCTCGCTGACCTCTTCGGCGCCGAACTTCGGTTCTGTGCTGACTCTGCCCTCGGTGACCCGGTACTGGGAGGGGAGTCTAGGCGCTGACGTTATAAGGGGTGAGCAGGGCATAGAAATAAAAGGCGGACTGACCAAACATTTCAGTGTGGAATAAACTGCAGTGCCTCGTCTTATTAATGGAAAAACGGAAGTTTGGCAAAAATGTAGAGGTTAAGTCCACGTGTAAGACGTGTTACCTCATTTTAACCATATCGTTGTGAATAAAACACTTAATTAGTGTCTCTAAAGCATCACGTCGTTGTTGACAGAGCACAATAGATTGTATAATGGAGAAGGTATTCTATCACAATGTCATGTGTTATTTCTTTGTAGATCTACGAGATAGGGGGTAGTTCCGTGACTCGTAGTGGGTCTCGGCTAATGTTTCATCAGTAGCGCTATCCAGCATGGAAGGTGTATCTAGGTCAGAAGTGACTCAGTGAGAGACACATGTGTAGTTTGTCAATAAGGTTGTCGATAAAGTTATATTGTGACGGATTCTCATTCTCTCAAGACACTCAGCCAGGGTATGTCATCGTTCAAACCCTGTGTGTTGGTAGATAGCCGGTGGACCCATCTTTGTTCTTTTTCGAACAATACCTTTTCGGCACGGTCATTCTTGAAGGTTAGAGTTTCGAGAATCACCCAACGGAGATCATTGACAGTGTGTCCCAGTTCCAGGAAGTGGTTGCTCATCTTGGTGGTGCTCTTCTTGCACTTGATGTTGCTGCGATGTTCGCAGAGTCTCTGTTTTACCTTCCTGCAGGTCATTCCGATATATCGTAGGCCACATGGGCAGGTGATCATATAGATGACGTGGGTAGTGTTACAGTTTGTGTGAGTTCTCATAGTCCATTTTAAATTGGGTAACAACTGTAGGTTCTTCGTTGCCGTTGTTAGGTGGCAAACTGAACATGACCCACATGGAAAGTGTCCCATAACAGGATTATTGTGCCAGAGCCCCTGTTGTATCTTCACAGTTGGTTTTTCCAGGGGTCTCGTGTGTACGAGTATATCTTTTAGGTTTTTAGTCCTTTTATTGGAGAACCTCGGTTTTGGCCATTTTAGTGTTCCCGAAGTTAAAATTCGCCAGTTCTTGTTGATGATCTTTTTTACATCATTTGTTACTGGACTGTAGGTACTCACACATGTCATTAAATCCGTTGTTGGTTCTTTGATCGTTGTTTCTAGTAGGGTCTCTCTGGGTTGGTTCCTTGCCCTCTTCTGGCATTTTTTAATTATATTCGTGGGATAGTCTCTGATTTGTAATTTCTCACTAAGGTCTTTCGCTTGGTCTTTGTAATCTGTGGTATTACTACAGTTCCTCCTGAGTCTCAGGAATTGTCCATAAGGAAGGTTTTCCCTCAGTGGACGCGGATGGAAGCTTTTGTATGATAACAAGCTGTTCTTGGCCGTTGGTTTGAAGTAGGTTTTAGTCTGTATCTTGTCTCCTTCGATGAAGATGGTGACATCGAGGAAATCCAGTTGTTTAGAATCGGCTGTGTATGTGAATTTTAAACACTCATCCCTGGTGTTGAGCCATTGATGAAATTTGCCCAGAGATTCACTGTCTCCTTCCCATATCATGAGTACATCGTCTATATAACGCTTCCAAAAAAAGATGTGACTTAAGAAGGGATTGGTAGGGTCATGGATATGGGTGGTCTCAAAGTCACTGACATAGAGGCCCGCTACGCTCGGCGCAAAGGTACTTCCCATGGAAGTACCATGGCACTGTTTGTACAGGACTTTATCATATTTGAAGTGGTTTTCTGTGAGTGCTAACCTACAGCATTCGAGCACGAAGTGTCTCGGTGTTCTATGTTCCCATTGTAGGTTGAAAAGTAGTGTCTCTAGCGTTTCCAAAGTTTTCTGTTGTGGGAGGCTGGTATATAAGCTTTCTACATCCAGCCCCACTAGTAGCATGTTGTCCACTGAGTATTGTAGATTCTGTAGGAGATTAAGGAGATGTTTCGTGTCTTTTAGATATGTTGGAGTTTTTTGCACTAATGGTCTTAGATAGTGATCTGCGAATTGTGATAGAGGTTCTAGGAGAGAACCAATTCCAGAGACTATTGGGCGTCCAGGTGGTGGTCGTCGTTCTTTATGGATCTTGGGTAAAGAATAGAAGTAGGGCATCCGTGGTGTTTTTGTTATAAGGAAGTCTGCTTCAGTTTTAGAGATCCAGTTGTTGGTCTCTGCCTCATGGACCATGATTGCGACGGTGTTCTGTAGGCGCGGAGTTGGATCTGTGTGGGTGACTTGGTAGAATTTTTCATCAGACAACAGTTCTGTACATTGCTGGTGGTACCCTTCTTTGCTGAGTAGTACGATACCACCTCCTTTATCCGCTGGTTTGATCACGAGTTCTTCATCCTGTCGTAGTGTGTCTAATGCTTTTTGCTCAGCGTTGGTGATGTTCATAAAGGGTTTTTTTGTTTGATCCTTTAGATCTCCCACTTCTTTCATTAGTGCCTGTTCAAAGGCTAGTATTTCAATTGGAATCTGGTGATTCAATGGGCAAAAGTTGGATTTGCGGCGCAGTGTAGTATCGCCGTCTTTGTGTACTTCATCCTGTTTGTTGAAAAAAGCTCTCAGCTTGATTTTCCTGCAGAACTCGGCCATTTCGCACTGGAGTCTGACGATGTCTAAGGGTGGTGTAGGAACATAGCTAAGGCCTTTGTTAAGAACATTTTCTTGTTCTTTGGTAAGTATTACATTAGTAAGATTGAAAACTAAGTTGTTGCGCTCGTCCCTGGTTTGGCGCCCGTCATGCTCCTTGTGTGGACTTGGCGTTGTTGGTCTGACCAGGTGACTCCTTTTCGTCTTGATCTGTTGGTAGTTTGGCCTCTCCCTAAAAAAGGAGGTCTATGGTTGTAGTTCATTCCCATCTCAGACATTGCTGGGGGGCCCATAGGTGGAGGCCCTGGATAGAAAGGGTTGATCCAGCCTGGAAGGTTGGGATTAAATGGAGCGTATGGCATTTGGGGTGTTGGTGCGCCAAAATGGGGGTTAAACCAGGTGTTTGGTCTTCTTCTGTTTTGGCGTCTATTTTGGCCTCTATTTCTTCTCGGTGTATAGCTGTCCTCACCGCTCCAATCAGAACCATTATTGGTGGAACCCATACTGGAATTGCTTGAATTATCAAACGTATCGTCTGGGATTTTGTAATCTTCTGCGCTAGAAGGATGCATCCTTTCCATAGAAAACCTCTTTAGATCAAATTCACATACACAGCCGATTCTAAACAACTGGATTTCCTCGATGTCACCATCTTCATCGAAGGAGACAAGATACAGACTAAAACCTACTTCAAACCAACGGCCAAGAACAGCTTGTTATCATACAAAAGCTTCCATCCGCGTCCACTGAGGGAAAACCTTCCTTATGGACAATTCCTGAGACTCAGGAGGAACTGTAGCAATACCACAGATTACAAAGACCATGCGAAAGACCTTAGTGAGAAATTACAAATCAGAGACTATCCCAGGAATATAATTAAAAAATGCCAGAAGAGGGCAATGAACCAACCCAGAGAGACCCTACTAGAAACAACGATCAAAGAACCAACAACGGATTTAATGACATGTGTGAGTACCTACAGTCCAGTAACAAATGATGTAAAAAAGATCATCAACAAGAACTGGCGAATTTTAACTTCGGGAACACTAAAATGGCCAAAACCGAGGTTCTCCAATAAAAGGACTAAAAACCTAAAAGATATACTCGTACACACGAGACCCCTGGAAAAACCAACTGTGAAGATACAACAGGGGCTCTGGCACAATAATCCTGTTATGGGACACTTTCCATGTGGGTCATGTTCAGTTTGCCACCTAACAACGGCAACGAAGAACCTACAGTTGTTACCCAATTTAAAATGGACTATGAGAACTCACACAAACTGTAACACTACCCACGTCATCTATATGATCACCTGCCCATGTGGCCTACGATATATCGGAATGACCTGCAGGAAGGTAAAACAGAGACTCTGCGAACATCTCAGCAACATCAAGTGCAAGAAGAGCACCACCAAGATGAGCAACCACTTCCTGGAACTGGGACACACTGTCAATGATCTCCGTTGGGTGATTCTCGAAACTCTAACCTTCAAGAATGACCGTGCCGAAAAGGTATTGTTCGAAAAAGAACAAAGATGGGTCCACCGGCTATCTACCAACACACAGGGTTTGAACGATGACATACCCTGGCTGAGTGTCTTGAGAGAATGAGAATCCGTCACAATATAACTTTATCGACAACCTTATTGACAAACTACACATGTGTCTCTCACTGAGTCACTTCTGACCTAGATACACCTTCCATGCTGGATAGCGCTACTGATGAAACATTAGCCGAGACCCACTACGAGTCACGGAACTACCCCCTATCTCGTAGATCTACAAAGAAATAACACATGACATTGTGATAGAATACCTTCTCCATTATACAATCTATTGTGCTCTGTCAACAACGACGTGATGCTTTAGAGACACTAATTAAGTGTTTTATTCACAACGATATGGTTAAAATGAGGTAACACGTCTTACACGTGGACTTAACCTCTACATTTTTGCCAAACTTCCGTTTTTCCATTAATAAGACGAGGCACTGCAGTTTATTCCACACTGAAATGTTTGGTCAGTCCGCCTTTTATTTCTATGCCCTGCTCACCCCTTATAACGTCAGCGCCTAGACTCCCCTCCCAGTACCGGGTCACCGAGGGCAGAGTCAGCACAGAACCGAAGTTCGGCGCCGAAGAGGTCAGCGAGACGACGCTTCACATCACGGAGCAACCGTAACGTATTACTAGAAATTATACCTGATAAATCTTCCGTCTCCTTCTGTTTAAAGAGCGCTTGCGACCGCCCTAACAAGACCCGCTGTTGCCCGCAATCAAGGGAAACAGGTACGGTCTTTTCCATTGTTTTAGGTAATTTGTAGGCGTTTTTGAGTAACGTGTTTGTATTTTTCCAGTCCTTCCTGTAGAGCCACCTAATAATTGGCGCTCATGTTATCTACCCTGCACAGCATCTTTTCTCAGTACCAAACGATTAGATGCTTTCTGACAAATAACTTGTGACATGTATCAATTCGTTAACAAGCACGCTGAAGCTCTCGTGTGACACAACACTTCCCCAAACTGCCCCACTACTTATATGGGCTGTCTAACACAACTCTCTAACATCCATATGTGAATCAACATCCTTCCACATAACCTGGGGGTTATCACCTTATCTCCAGTTCAGCTCACGCCACCAACATTCTTAGTGCGCATACCATTTGACCTATCAATCCCGTACAGTCTCTTGCTAAGCACCAAACGACTCGAGGTTACCTGACAACAACTTGTGCCATGTACAGAACTGTGAACAAGCGCGATAGAGCTTACATCGAGCAACCTCTTTTTAAGCATCAAAGCGACTCGAGGTTGTCTGACAAGAACTCGTGCCATGTATAGAACTGTGAACAAGCACGATAGAGTCCCCCTGTGACACAACACTTCTGTGTAGCAAATTACCTGTATGGACTGTTCTACATATATTTTTTAACATCCATATGTGAATCAGCATGCCTTCCCATATCGTGGGGAGATATATATATATATATATATATATATATATATATATATTTTTTTTTCAGATTAATTCATGCCACCAATATTCTTACAGCACATACCATTTGACCAAACCCTACTGCGGGTTTTCTTGTTTACGCTTACAAGAAATTAGTATTATTACAACAATTACTAAGTGCACAACATATGACAAGATGGAATGTCTTTACTCTTACTAGTACTGAAAGGAGGGACGAATTTTGCCATAGAGAGTGAAAAAAACCTTAGTATTTCACCTCAATACAAAAGAATTGCCATTTTTTAGTTGTTATAGATAAAAATGCATCTAAGGTATAATCAGCAATGTCCTTTTTGCCTGCTTTCTATAGACAATTTTTAATTTATTTTAATGTCTTTCACTTTGCTCTAATAAGGTCTGTTTTCCTTTCCCCATCACACCTTTATTTCCAATACTATTCGGAACAATAATTATAGGTTCAATGGAACAGTTACTTTCTGGGACTATCTAACCCAACCCTTTTCACCATAAAGACCTTGTTAATATACAGGTTTTTTCACCACCCAGGTCCTGAAGAAAGCCCGCCTGACCCTCCGGGGCAGAATAAGGGCTGAACCATGTCGACCTTTTTATGGACACTTTTTAAAGAATGCACAGGGTCCTAACTCACCCCTGAGTGCACACCAACGACCAACGAATCCCCCGACATCCAGTACGATTAAAAAAAAAAAAAATTCTGGCTCTGCGGGTTTTTAAAGTACAACCTTTTCACCACTAATCACTTCACTAAGACTCACTCTCCCTCCCTATTTTTTCATTTACTATCACTACCAATATAACCAGTGGTATGTTCTCCAGGTGGAGAAAGCATTACAGCAAAACCCAATGATGATGCTGTCACGTTACATATAACGAAGCGGAGAACCAAGATATACCGCTAACATCGATCCCAGTATAACGTGATTGAGGGTTTTTTACAGTACCTTATACTGTCCGTGCACACCCTGGTTCTTTGGGACTAGTGATCCACTCCCCTTTGATTTTTGAATACTTGAAACTAGGAAGTCGAGTGGATTAGAAACTCTTCCTTCTCCCTCCTGACTGATTATCATATAACATTTTACAAATCGACAAGTGTCCCTGCACTCTCAGCCCTATAAGCAATCAATATTATACTTATTCAACAAGCAGACAGAATTGCAATGCAGAAGGGGAAAAAATAATCTGAGAGCCTGCACACACACGATGGGGGTTGTAGCCTCACCAGAGGGATCATGTTTCGCAACCTCCCAAAGCAACAAAAAAAAATACAACACAAAGCACTTTCCGACTCCAACCACTAGATGGCGGAATATGCACAATTTTGTGAATCTAGAAGAGTCTAGGCTGCAAAACAATTCTTACAGGTAAGTAATAATTTCGATTTGCCCTTCCCTACTTGGACTGGACTTTTGATAAGCACTCACTCACCCTTGTGTATATCATGGCTGTAAACATTGTGTCTTCTGTCAAAATGCTGCTTCATTTTGATTAGGTTGGAAATAACCTTTGAAACAACATCTCCCTTACTTGCTCCTCACTTACTTTCAATGTTCTCGACTTGTTTTTCCATCCACATGGGAAAGAGAGTTGTTTGAGCACTTCTGCCCCTGAGCAAAGAACATAGTCACCCCTGTGATACAACGTGGTCTAATTTTATAGGACCACACCTTGTGTTTTAGAAACAATTTCACATCCGGATTAGAAGATAACAGTTTGTACTCCCTCCTTGAAAAGTCTGTTACCTCTCGACTAGACCATTAGAGGACGGGAAGTACAAAGCTACCTGCAAATTAGTGATATCATATTTGCAACAAAAAAAAACTTACCCTCCGAGGTGAAGTTTGTATCGTTGTCAGTGACGATGCTTCTGGGAGCACCTTCTAAGCTAAACAACTGTTCCAAGAACTTCATCGCTGAATCCATGTCAGGTGACCTGACAAGGGAAAAGCACGTCCGCTCTGAAAAGTAGTCCATGACCAAAACCCAATACCTCATGGGGTCAGGTAGCATCATGTATGTCCCAGAGAAATCTGGACCCATTTTCTCCCACGCGACACCGGGTATGACTGAAGGTAATAGGGTTTTGTGCACCCTGCAGTGTTTGTCTGGTAGCAAGCATTCAGGGCACTGGTCTGTCATGAGTTTAACTTGGGACTCCATGCCCAGTCACCTGTAATGCTGTTTAATAAGCACAGTAGATTCGGTTGCACCCAGGTGTGCTTGTGTGATGATAGCATTATGCAGTTTGGAGGGAGACGCATGCAAGTCACCCCTCCACAGTAGACCATTCACTACAGACGGTTCATCTGCCACCTGACCAAATGACCTCAATTCTCTCACCAGATCTCTCTTCCCCGGCCATCCTTGGACAATGTACTCTCAGACCTTATTCAAGGTCTCATCACTGACAAGCAGCCAACCCCTCGGATTCATTCACATCTGCACCATATAACCCACTGACCGCATCGATCGATGCAACACACACATCCTCGAAAACGCAATCCTCGTTCGTGACATCGATTAGTGTGCGTGATAGGCAGTCTGCCCAAATGGGTTTGCCCTCTGGAACCTGCTTGATTACAAAAACTAATTCTTGGAGTTTGGATACCAGCCCGGTAAGTCTGTCTCGCAGGTTGTTGCCTGAACCTGCTGTGAACATGTGAACCAATGGCTTGTGATCTATATTCAACTCAAACTAGCCGCCCCACACATACATCTTGAATTTATGAACAGCCCACGCACAGGCCAGAGCCTCGCGTTCAATGGTGGTGTATTGTTTCTCATATTGTTAGAGCGACCGGGACGCAAAACCCCCGTGTGACCCTTCCCGGAAACATTCTGACTCCAGACAGCTCTCAGACAGACCCCTCTGGCTGGCATCTACAGTGGCGATGGAGGATTGACCCTCCAAGGCACTCCGCGCCGGAGTCATCGCAATGAGGGCCTTGACCTCATCGAAAGCACCTCCGTCTTCGGACCAAAGACCTTTTTGACCCTTCCCGAGCAAGGCTGTCAGAGGTTCTACGACTCGCGCGTATCTCGGAACGAACCGAGTGTGCGCTCAGCAAGGCCGAGTAAGAAACGCGGGGCATCCCGGTCCGAAGGAGCCTTTGTTCCTTCAATGGCTCTCGAGCGAAAATGTAGGCTTGATTCTGGACGCAGATGACTCACTTGTGGCACACTCACACTTATCTCCGCTGACCGTCATGCCCCTTTGTGACAGAATGGTTAGCACCCGTTTCAAAATGTGACTGTGTCCATCCAAGGTGTCTGCACAGATCAGGACATCGTCCTAAGAGGTCTGAGATTGCCGAACAGATGGTCAGTGAGCTTTTGACATACCGGAGACTCAGCAGAGAGATGACAGCCTGACAGCCTACACACTGCAGCCTCCGTGGAGAGGCCCTGGGCTGATGAGGCTGCACCCCACTTGCTGCAGTCTCAGTGGAGAGGCCCTGGACTGATGAGGCTGCACCCCACTTACTGCAGTCTCCGTGGAGAGGCCCTGGGCTCATGAGGCTGCACCCCACTTACTGCAGTCTCCGTGGAGAGGCCCTGGGCTCATGAGGCTGCACCCCACTTACTGCAGTCTCACTCAGTGGAAGGGTCACTGGCTGACTGAATGCACCCCACTTACTGCAGTCTCACTCTCCTACGCCGACGATACCCAGCTGATCCTCTCCCTCACCAACGACCCCGCCACCGCCAGAGCCAACCTTCACGAAGGGATGAAAGAGGTAGCCGAATGGATGAAGAACAGTCGCCTGAAACTGAACTCGGACAAGACGGAAGTCCTCATCCTGGGATCCTCACCCTCCGCCTGGGACGACTCCTGGTGGCCCCCCGCCCTAGGCAGCGCACCCCAACCAACAGACCACGCACGCAACCTGGGCTTCATCCTGGACTCCTCCCTCTCCATGACCAGACGAGTCAACGCCGTCTCCTCGTCGTGCTTCAACATCCTGCGCATGCTACATAACATCTTCCGGTGGATCCCCACCGAGACCAGGAAGACGGTCACCCAGGCCCTCGTCACCAGCCGTCTGGACTACGGCAACTCCCTTTACGCCGGAACCACCGCCTAACTCCAGAAGAGACTCCAGCGGATCCAGAACGCCTCAGCGCGACTCATCCTGGACATCCCCCGTCACAGCCACATCTCCGGACACCTGAGAGACCTGCACTGGCTCCCGGTCAACAAGAGAATCACCTTCCGTCTCCTCACCTACGCACACAAAGCCCTACACAACCAAGGCCCAGGATACCTCAACAGCCGCCTCAACTTCTACGCTCCCAAACGCCAGCTTCGATCGACCGGCCACGCCCTCGCCACCGTCCCCCGCATCCGAAGAGCCACCACAGGGGGACTGTCCTTCTCCTACCTCGCCGCCAAGACATGGAACTCCCTCCCGACCCACCTCCGCCTGACCCAGGACCACCTCGCCTTCAGGAAACAACTCAAGACCTGGCTGTTCGAGCAGTAGCAGACCCCCCCTCCCCTAGCGCCTTGAGACCCTCTGGGTGAGTAGTGCGCTATATAAATGCCTTGATTGATTGGAAGGGTCACTGGCTGACGGAATGCACCCCACTTACTGCAGTCTCACTCAGTGGAAGGGTCACTGGCTGACGGAATGCACCCCACTTACTGCAGTCTCACTCAGTGGAAGGGTCACTGGCTGACGGAATGCACCCCACTTACTGCAGTCTCAGTGGAGAGGCCCTTGGCTGATGACGCTGCTCCCCACTTACTGCAGTCTCACTCAGTGGAAGAGTCACTGGCTGACGGAATGCACCCCACTTACTGCAGTCTCACTCAGTGGAAGAGTCACTGGCTGACTGAATGCACCCCACTTACTGCAGTCTCACTCAGTGGAAGAGTCACTGGCTGACGGAATGCACCCCACTTACTGCAGCCTCACTCAGTGGAAGGGTCACTGGCTGACAGGCATGCACCCCACTTACTGCAGTCTCACTCAGTGGAAGGGTCACTGGCCGACGGGCATGCGCCCCACTTACTGCAGTCTCATTCTGTGAAGATATGGCATCCCTGTACCCCACTTACTGCATTCTCAGTGGAGAGGCAACAGCTGACAGGCCTGCCCCTGGTGCAGATCGGAGCTTCCGAATCCCCTCTACTTCCACGGACGGAGTGATCTCGCAGTCACACACGCGCACACACACATCACACGCTGGTGGGGCCCATTACACCAACATTCATCCTACCACTCTTATCCGTGCCATGTATAAGGGAAAACACTTTTCCGATACCTATCCAATCTGCCTGTACTTTGAGGTCAATGCGACCAGCTAGTTGCTTGTAAATCTAGCAAGAACATTTCATACAATAGACAAATAAATTCAATAAAACACAACAAGAAATAACCAACCGAGACAGAAATTAAAACAAATTGTTCATTTATCTAAAATTGTAGGAAAAGCCAATTCAATGCAAAATTCATTTCTCTCATATTTACCTATTCTGTCTAAATGTCAGATCCTAAGTCAGAACCGGTCCTCTGTAGAAGAATTAGAGTTTTCTGCCGTCATGTAGAGTCATCGTCCTCTCAGTCAGCATAGGGACCTCGGATCATCAGCTCGGGAAGAAGTGGAGCTAGACCGCTCTAGTCTGCTCATATTTATACTAAATTTACATTCTATAAAGTTACATTACTTTGTTCAGAACGGATGAATGGCGGAAATAATGTCATCTTGGTACTTTTTTGATATTATGCGAGATTTTCTCACGCATAGATTGTCCCAAATAATGAATAGAAAATTGAATGTTCATGACTAATTTCGATACATTTACGGATGTCTCTACTGGATAAAATTTGTTTCAAATGATGGGATCATAACAAGTTCGTGTAGTCAATATTTCAACTTTTGCAACTTCTCCGTCTTCCAGGGGCTCTTGGCAGATGTCCCGGACTTGTCATCATGCTTATGGCTTTTCAGTTCATCGGAGGTGCAAGGTCACAGGCAGAGCGAAGCCTTTTTGTAAATTTCCATCTACTCGAGTGCAGGCTACAGATGGTAGCCATTTTCGGGTAGGCCACATTGGACAACTTAAGCAAAAATAAACATAAAACAGAATTACTGCACGGAAATGATTATACAGTGTTATTCCCCTGCTAATACCTTTATGTGTGTGTATTTATCTAGCCATTTGCGACATCTAAAGCCATTAATGCATATTAATTATAAGCGCAAACACAATAACATCACATAAGCAACATCGATTTCTGTCAATTTGCTCACCAACTTAGTTCACTTATTATTATAGCCATGCAATAGCATTCCCACGTGTAATTCTCTGGTTAATAAGGTTGATTAGTCAACATTTGACAAACTTTTAGTACTTAATAATTAACCAGTAGTACTTTTAGTTATAACATGCGAAAATGAAACAGGTATTCGGATTTAAAGTAAAAACCCTGCTCCATCAATCCCCCCTTTGGTGATATATAATCACCACAAAAATCAAAACCCCCCCAAAAAAATCAATTTAGTTTCCCCTTTTGGAAGAATTCAAAATATCTTCTTGTTCTTATTCATGTTTTTAAACCCTAGTTTCCATCTCATCTTCCTTTTTAGTTTCTATATACATGCTTTCTCTTAGCTCTTCTAATTCTATTTCTTGTGGATCTCTTTCTGGTTTCTTTTGTCTCCTTTTAACATCTTCTTTTGTGTTTTTCTTTTTATTTCTTCTATATCTACAACACATACACCCTAATCTAAGGATCAATAATGCAACAATTACACATGTTAATTTGTTAATTGAAATAATATCTTACCAAATATGGTACTACCTATCTTAGCTACAAAGTTCTTAATAGCAATCATCTTATTAGCCATTTTAGTCCAGATACTTTCAGCTTCCAGTGGTACTAATTCTTCATGTAAATCAGTAATATTTTTGATATAAACTTTTAGATCTTTACTTTCGTCAGGAATGTAAGTGCAACAATGTTGAACTTTCAGCATTCCACAGACTCCACCCTCTTTTGCCAAAAGAATATCAAGGGCAAGTCGATTTTGCATCGCCATAGCACGCAAAGCAACCATTTCTGTATTAACCAAAAGAAAGCCTCCAGCGGTGCTTGTTGACAAGCGATCCACCACTGTTGACAGCTTCCGAATGCCAAATGCATTCAAAGAAATTCCCACTGCTGGAATTAAAGCTCCAAAAATATCTCCTACAATTTCTGTCCATGTTTCTCTTCTATAACGTGTTAATGTGTTAGAATGTTCAGCATCATCTACTCTATCCATGTGAAAAATCTTTGGAAAGACCAGGCCAACATAACATGTACCAAACCAATGGTCAGGCAAACGGTAATAAGCCTTGTTCCCACAAATATAATACACTCCCGGGAAAACTGGATCTTCTCCTCCTCTAAATCCCCATCCGGTTGCAATAAAGTATGTATCATGGCACTCACTAGTCCCTATGAAATAATAATTATACTGGGATCTCTTCCTGGTAATGCACAGTTTTCCTTTCTGTGGGGCATCTATAGCCATAGTTGGACTGGCTCCATTTTTCAACTCCTTTTCTTTCTCAATATCCCACATTGTATCACTCATTTTATGCCCTTCTGCTTTCTTGTGCATGTTCAATCTTCTTCTCTCAACCATGTCTAGAAAATTCTTCTCTTCTCCTTTCAAACTGCAAGTTAAATTATTTCTAAAAACCTATTCTTTTTTTTTTTTTAAATAATTTTTATTGTTTGCAGTTTGAATACATCGATAGAAAAGGCATCAGCATATATACATGAAAAAATAAATGAAGAAATCAGCACAGAGTACAAAAGGATAAAATACCAACCAATAAGACTTATAAAAGCAGATTTTTTAAGATTTATGAGTCTAATTCGAAGAGCTAATTCGAAGAGCTACCCGTCATCTCCCTCCATGTTGTAATCGGGGCCCACAATTTCCTACCAAAATCTCTCTTTCTCTTGCCTTTCTGCTCATATAAACGACTCTCTATATTATGGATACTCAGCAGTCTTGCGAGCCACATTTGGAAGGAGGGGGCCAGAGTATCTTTCCAACCTGACGAGGTTAAAATCCGTAAAACCGCCACCGAAATAAAAACCAGCGCTTCCTCACTTTGAACCAGTTTCTGCTTATGATCACAGCCCAGTAACATCAAGGTAGGAGATAGATCGATCTTATGACCTAGCAGCCCCTCCCAAAACTTACAGATTTCTCTCTGTATTAGAGACAATGAGCTGCAATAGAAAAACATATGCAGAAGGTCAGCTTGCCCAGCATTACATCTGGGGCATCTATCGTCCCCCCTAACCCCCCATGCGAATAGTTTTGCAGGGGAATAATAAAGATTGAATACTGTTTTATAATGTTGGGCCCTCAAATTGGTGGATCTAAAAACTTCTTTATTCAGGGATATGGCTAGGTCTAGATCAACATCCGGATCTCCCAGTTTCCGAGCTAGGCCTACCTCCATTTTTTCTAGATCGTCTTGTAATTCCAATACAAATTGCTTATAAAGCCCTTTAATTTTTTTACACCCGGCCAATAACAGTTCTAATAATGGGGCCTCCTCCATTAACAAAGGCTTTGGTCTCAATGCCTTTAAGCACCGAGTGACTTGACCATACAAAAACCAATGCGTGACCGGAATGCCAAACCTTTGTTGAATGGCTTCAAAACTCAATGGTTCGTACACACCCCATATATCCCCGAGGGTCCTAATGCCATAATTCTTCCAGATCGATAAATTCCTGTCGGCTCCGACATACGGAAGTAAACTTGAGTTATACAGGTGGAGATAACGGTTGACTTTTGGGATTTTGCAAAATTTGGAGGCAGCCTTCCAAACCTCCCAGACCCCTTCCAGAATCTTCAAGCGGGGCCTTTTATAGTACCTACGGTCCACTTCCCGCCACATCAACCCCCTTGCCTTTTCCCCGATTAACACCTCAAAAATGGACGGTAAATCCTGAGCTGGTGAAGTAATGACGCCAGAATCACTCTCTTGTTGAAACAAAATAGACATTTGTGTCATGAGACATGACCAATGATATAATCTCAGATTAGGGAGAGCCAAACCTCCCCTTTCCCTAGGCAGTGACATAAGGTTAGTAGATCGTCTAATCCTACCATATTGCCAGATAAATTTTATGAAGATAGATTCCAATCCTTTAATTGTAGATTCATCCAAAAATAATGGTATAGCTCTAAACAGGTAAAGGACTCGAGGAAAAAAAGACATTTTTAAAACATTTACCCTCCCAATCAAGGAGAGATGCAGGACATCTATCCTTTTTAACTATTTCACTATAGATTTCATAAGAGGAGGGTAATTTTCAACTATTATTTCCTTAACTGATGCATTGATCTTGATCCCCAGATAAATTGCGGAGTCAACATATCTCGGATCACTTTTAGCTATATTCCTAGTGCAGATTATTTGAGTTTTGGACTCATTTAAAAGATAGCCCGACCGCTTACCAAACTCTTCTGCTATTTCAACCAGGACCATGAGTGCTTGCTGGGGGTTAACTGTAATAATTGCCAGATCATCGGCATAGGCCAAGATTTTACTGGTATGGCCATTACAAACCACTGGACTGATCCTGGAAGACCCCAAAATTTTCTGGATTAGAGGGTCAATGTATAAGGCAAAGAGAATCGGGGAGCAGGGGCAGCCTTGCCGAGTACCTCTCCTGATATCTATCCTCTCCGAGCTCTCACCCATAACTACCACCCTTGCAACCGGATTCACATACATTGCTTTGAGAGCTCTAATAACTATCTCCCCAAATCCTCTACCTTCCAATAGACCCCAAAGGAAGTTCCATACAACCCTATCAAAGGCTTTTTCCGCATCTAGCAGGATCATGGCCATCTCCCCTCCCCCTGCAACCTGAGTGTCGAATATCGCTATAGCTCTTCTAATATGATCGGTAGTGCTACGACCCGGAATAAATCCATGTTGCCAGGGGGAGACGAGACCACCAATGATCCTGCCGAGCCTCTTAGCCCAGACCTTTGAATAAAGCTTGGCGTCCGCGTTGATAAGCGAGATTGGGCGATAGGAGCCAAGTTTCTCCAGGGGTTTCCCCTTCTTATGAAAAACCACAATATTGGTTTCCTGCCATGAGGCTGGGACCACTCCAGTAAACATTATTCCATTGAACAGATCAACTAATAATGGTATAACCACTGATTCCAGACATTTATAAACCTCCAGGGGGATCCCATCAGGGCCGGCGGCTTTACCGGAGGCTAGCTCATGCAAAGCCTCTATAATCTCTCCCCCGCTGATATCTCTATCCAGTTCCTCCTTTTCTAGGGAATTAAGACGGGGCCAATATCCACAACCTCACCCCCCTGATTACCATCCCGTGTTTCCTCGTCATACAGGTGTTGGTAAAAGTTTTTAAAAGCCTGTAAGATCTCCTCCGTCTGCGTGAGTTCCTGACCATTTACTTCAATCCTAGAGATGATATTCCTAGCCCTCCCCTGCCTTATTTGTAAGGCTAGAACTCTGCCAGCTAGCTCACCTGTCTCATAGCGCTTGGCCTTGGTAGTCAAGTACTCTCCTGAGGCTTTCTGGGAGATCAACTTGTGTATTTCTGCTCTATTTTTTAACAGTTCACACTGGCTCTTCCTACTGTCCCCTCCCCCAACTATCTCTCTCATATGCTGTTCTTCTGTGTCAAACAAAATACCCACTAATCTTTCTTCTTCCTTCTTATCCTCCTTCCTTATCCTTGCTCCAAAACTTATCGTTTCCCCCCCTTAGGGCCGCTTTAAATGACTCCCAGACAATATTCCTGGATGCGCTAAATCTATTGTCAGCGAAAAACCCATCTGCCCAATTCAAAATGTGCTCTATATATCTCACGTCTCCCAGTAATTGTCTCTCAAAGGTCCATCTAGTCCTGACCCGTTCAAAACCGGGCATTTCATATAACAATATCAGCGGGTTATGATCTGACAATATTTTTGGTAATTTTATTATTCCAACCCTACTAATTTCACTAGCTGAAATAAAGAAATAGTCTAACTTAGTGTACTTCTGATAAGGATTTGAAAAGTAAGTGTAGCCCGGTTTTAGAGGTTCCTTTGTATCCCAGACATCTATCAAGCCATGAGAATTAATAAGGGCTTTTATTGCCCTATAGACCTTTGGTTTTCGACCCTGGTACAGCCCCAAATCACTCCAGTCAGCTGAAATATTAAAATCACCACACATGATTATGGGGGTAGGCCAGGAGGCTAGTTCTAATTCCATTGAGTCAAAGAGGTCCGGATCGTCTTCATTTGACCCATAGACTACACAGAGGGTTGGACCACATACTAATTCGACCAAAACCCATCTACCACAGACATCCAACTTGGTCCTTCTAACCCCTCCCAAATGTCTTTTGGTTAAGATCGCGACCCCCCTATTATTTGAAGTTTGAGTAGAACAGGCTGCTAACTCGAATCCACTGAGAAACAGCAAATTCCTCTTTGACCAAGGAAGGTGGGTCTCCTGGAGACAGAGGATATCAATTCTATTACTCTTTATAAAATGAGCCAACCTTGTACGCTTCCTCCAGTCATTCAGCCCGCCTATATTTAGAGAGCAAACTCTAACGCAAACCATCTTGACCCAATATTAGAACAACATAATTATCCTGCCTTTCGGACTGCTTGTGCTTCCATATCATTGATGCCAGAATCTGACCACAAAAATAAACACGATAGAACAAACTGCATTTTAAACCCTTATTCTCCCCCTCATTAACCGCCATACCCCCAACACCCTTCAACCCTCCCAGATCTCCCTCCCTTCCAAAGAGGATCCTACCCCTTCTGCCGACCCACCCCCAAACCCTCCTAAGTGAAGCGCTCAGAATTAGTCTGAGCATGTGATGGTGCTGCAGTATGGGTATGTGAGGACGTTCACTAAGAAACAGAAACAATGAGCCCCTTTATATGTCCTTACTTTGATAGTAGCTTCCTATTTTATTAAATCAGGACACACTAAAACTCAAGCCTCCGCCTAAGTATTTCTCCGACAAGCTCAGTCCAGCACCTAATCGACTTTCTTGTCCAAAGAAAGCAAAAACTCCTTTGCTTTAACTTCTGATGAGAAGAAAAAGGTTCTCCCATCAAATATCACCTTTAGCTGAGCCGGATTGATAAGATAGGCTTGAATCTTCTTCTCCTGAAATGGTTTAATCATTTCCCTCAAGCGCCACCTTCTTTCCACAGTCGTGTGGCAATAATCCGGGCGAACAAAGAAGGAGAATCCATTGCCACTCCGTCTAGCATCCGGTCTGGCTTTTTCTGCAATAGATTGCCTCAATATAAAGTTTCCCAAAAAAATTAATACTGCTCTGGGTTTGTCGCCTTCTTTAGCATTGGTCCGAGGCTTGAAAGGGGTGCGATGAACTCTTTGAATCTCATTAGCCCAGTTCCAGCTTGAAAGTTCTGGGAATGCTTGTTCAAAGAGTTTGATGATGAATGTCTTTATATCCGACCCTTCCAAACCCTCAGGGACCCCCAGGACCCTCAGGTTATTCCTACGGAGCCTGTTCTCCATCTCCTCGACTTTCCACTGGAGATCCGTTACCTGAGAACATTGGGCATTGACTTTACACATTGCCTCAGCTGCCTCCGCCTCCGTAGATACCACCCTCTCCTCCAGATTCGAGACTCTGTCCGCCGTATTTGTACATGTCTTTGATAGTTTCCTTACTACACCCTGAATTTTCCTCATGGCGGCCTGTGCCTTACGGTTATCCTGGCGTGTTTCCTCCCTGTGGGCAAGAATCTCCTGGTGGATGGTTTCCAAGAGAGAGCGTTCAGAGCTATCCCCGGCAGGTCCTCCCTGTAAGGCTAAGTCAGGCGTATGATCCCAGGTCAGTTCTCTAGAAGAGTGACCTGTTTTCGAGGGCTGGCCCTTAGCCAAAGGTGGCCGCACACTGGTTGACGGGATGCCACCCTCGAGTTCAGATTCTGATTCTGAGCCTAAATAAGAGCTGGGTTCTTCTTCTTCGGACCACTCGGCCCCATCTGAGACAGAGAAATAATATTCGCTTGGCACTTTTTCCCTATCAGAGGAGGTTCCAATTGGCGGAGGCTCGGTACTCTGTTATTCCTGAACCTGGTTGATTATGGATAACACCAGCGCATTCTCCTCCTAAATCCGGGGGGGCTGAGGTGGCCTCCAGAGACGCAGAAGCCTTGAGAATAACTTCGATATCAGGAGGTGGTTTACTTAAAGTATTTACTTCCGGTGGACCAGTAGAAGTGGTGGGGATAGAATGCTCCTCTGAGATAGGGCCTGGAAGAGTGTCAACTAATAGGCTTACACCTGCCCCCGCTGCCTTAGACCCCCTCTCCTTTTCCTTCCCCACCTTAGAAAAAATATCTGCAATTGATGCTGCTGCAAGCCTGGTCCTTCCTGCCACTTGTTGTTTTTTTTTCCCCTGACCGGCAGAAATTTGGGGTCCTTGCGAATCATCAACCACCTCTGGCTCCTCTCTTTGTGATTTTTTCCTTTGAGGCACTGCTTTAGCACCAGCCGCTTTAGGCATGATCCACTGACTCGCCTGACAGCTGCCGTAGGATCTCTCCGGCCAGAAGCTGCGCGCCGGCGTGATCCTGCTGTGTACGTCCCGCCGCTGACTCGCCTGACAGCTGCCGTGAGATCTCTCTGGCCAGAAGCTGCGCGCCGTCTCTCCTCGGAGCCCCAGCAGCCTCGCTAGCTGACTCCGCCCCCTCACAACACCGCGGAACCCGTGGATCCCGCAGGCGGAGGAGAAAGCAGCAAACGCGGCCAGAGCAAAGCGAAGGACTCGCCCAGAGAGCCGACCACCGGTGAGCGCAGTCGGCATTACAGAGATCGGCAAGAGATCGGCAAGTACTGCACTGATGAAGCCGGGACGCCGCCACCACCGCTGTGCTACAGGTTTGACCTCCTCTGGGCTAGAACATAGCCCTCACTACCCTGCTGCGTCGACCTCCGTTACGGGGCCGCCATCTTGCTTCCCCTCGCTTACTTGTTCTAAAAACCTATTCTAATGTTAATTCTTTGATTTCTAGAAAAATCTCACCTAAAGTGTTAGCATTCTTTGCAGCATTCAGTGCTTTATTCATAGGCAACTGCCCAAGAATATTATCTATATTAGACATATTGTAATCTAATTTCCCTAACTGATAAAATATACTAATCAACACACTACAGGAAATTCCATACGTAGCCGGAAGATGATAAGTCACTCCTTCCGAAACAGATGCAGGTAATTGCATGCAGACGTAGCAATCCCTTACTTCCATTGTCTTTACGTACTCCATACAATAATTTAGAAAAAACATTGCTAGAAAAATCGTTAATTGACCTATCCTTATGTATATGCATGTTGCTAGTTTTAATCGGTACTATTTTCTGTGGACTTTTCCCTATATTAGTTTTGTTCTCACTATGACCTTCTAAAGTGTCTATAGTGACTCTAAATCAAATCAATAGAGCAAGCACGCTCCAGAGCAGCATTAATAAACCTGTACAGCAGCAGCACATTTTGCACCATCTTTTCAGAAAGGTACATCTACTTTTATTCTCAGTGTTAGCCATTTTGTTAATTTGACCGTGTCTTTTGACTTAGCCTCTTCTACTCCTCTACCGAACTTTTAAGGGCAGCAAGTACCCAACAGATTATTACAATCTACTAATTTTTAGTATTTCTTTTTCTTCTCTTCTCCAAGTGATTCTCCTTGGATTTACTCAATTTGGATTTTCATCACTTTTCACTATTTCTTCATCATCATCAAACTGTATCAGGTCCTGAACATCCGTCTCTTCTCCAATGTTGGACAAGATAACTCTCTGGATTCCCACAGCTTCTTCTTCAGCAACCTCCTTCAGTAAAGCCTCCTCTGGACTTCCTTGGCTGTCCGCCTCTTCTCCTTGTTCAGGCAGTGCCACATACAGCCATTCCGGTGACTTGTACCTCTGGTTTGGTTTCCTTATTCTTTTAGTTCTCTCAGGTATCTTTGTTTCCTCTTCTTTGGTTGGGTTTTGACTTGACACTTCGTTCACTTGTTAAGCTTTCGAAGAGTTAACTCGTGTCAGTCTGTACCTTAGTCTCTTTATCTTATTTGGCCAAAGATCTCCTTTAGCATTTCTCTTTTGTTTTCCTTCTTTATTGTTTCTTTCTCCAAGCCAAGTTCTCTTTCTCAGAACTCGTCCTCCATGTATCTCATGGTCACTTTCCTCAGACTCTGTCTCAGTTGCCTCTTGTTCATCAACAGCTTTCTTTTCTCCAACAACTTCCTTTTCTCCAACAGTCTCTTTTTCCACCAATTGAGATTTCCCTACTTCTGTCCCTCCTCGGGTCTCCGACACGCAATTTTCTTGCTGTCTACTTGTCCCTTCACCTAGCTTATTGTTGATGTTCCCTACACCTCCTCGGGGTTTTTCCGCAATCTGTCCCTCTGTCTTTGTCTGTCCCTTCTTTTTCTATATTTCTCTCAGGTGGAACTTGTCCAATTTCCTCTTGTGATTCAGGTGTTTCTTCTGTTGGAATGTTCTTTTCTGTCTTTCTTTTTGTGTTGGTCACTGTCAAATGGAACCTCAGGTAATTCTTCTGAGTCTGAACTTGTTTCTGCAGTTTGTACTGTTCTCTTCAGAACCTCTTCTGGTGGGATGAAAATTTCCCTGGACTCACTTTCCCCACTCTCAGGATTCTTTTTCCTTCTCACTGTCTCACTGTTTGCATCATCACTGGAATCTGATTCTTCAAAGTATTCTTTTCCAGTACCATCTCTTGGATTTGGAACTCTGTGTGTGACTTGCATGTATCCAATTTTTCACACCAGCACACTTCACAGCAGTCGTTGTGGTCAAGATGACTTGCCTTGGCCTTCCCCACCTTGGAACCAGGCAATTCCTTCTTCTGTGGACTTTTATCCTTACCCAGTCCCCTGGGCTCAGATCATGGGCTGGTTTCTTTTCAAGTGTGGTGGTGTCTTCTCCAACCTGGTGAAACACAGAATGAACTGCGTCAGCCAGGCCTTTGCAGTAATCCAAAATCATGTCATCAGTTATAGTCATCAGCTTGTTCACTGGTACATATGCATGCCTCATAGCACGTCCCATGATAATTTCATGTGGACTCAAACCTGTTGTTCTGTCTGGAGTAGACCTAATGGTCATCAGGACTAGAGGCAAGACATCAGGCCATTTCATTCCTGTGGCTAAGCACATTTTGCCAATTCTGTTTTTGATGGTACCATTCATTTGCTCAACTACACCAGAAGCCTCTGGTCGGTAAGCACAATGCAACTTCTGCTGTACACTCAATGCTTCACAAATTAGACTCATGATTTCATTATAAAAATGTCCTCCTCTGTCTGATTCAATGGTTACTGGGAACCCATACCTTGGGATGAACTCTCTTAACAGTAATTTGGCCACTGTTATCCCATCATTTTTTCTTGTTGGGTACGCCTCCACCCACCTGGAGAACAAACAAACCACCACCAGGACATACCTCAATCTGTTGACTGGGGGCATTTCAATGAAGTCTATCTGCATTCTTGTGAAGGGTCCTCCCTCCCTGCCTATTGTTCCTAGGCTCACCACTGTTTTCTTTCCAGGATTGAATTGCTGACATATCAGACATCTCTGGCAGAGACTTTCTGCTATCAGTCTGAACTTTGGACTGTACCAGGTTTGCTTAAAGGCTCTTATCATAGCATCCCTCCCCAGGTGTCCTTGGCCATGATACATCCTTGCCATTGTTGACAACAGGCTATTTGGCATGACTGGTCTTCCATCCCTATAGACCCACACATGATCTTTTTCTCTAGGTGCACAACCTGCTTTCACCCAATCTCTCATTTCCTCGTCTCCTGCCTCAACCTGCAACTGTTTTACTTCCTCCCATGTTCCCACCTCATCAGTGAGCATTAAGGAACAAGAAGACATTTCTCGCTCTTTGCTCCTGTTAATCGAATGATTGTTTCTTGCACAGTATTGTGCTATGTCATTGGCGAACTTGTTACCCACTGTTACAAAATCATCACCATGAGCAGCATATTTTACAACTGCTAGTTCTTTAGGCAGCTGTATCGCCTCTAGCAGTTTTCCAACCACTTCAGCATTCTTTATGGGAGTTCCACTTGAGGTCAGGAAACCTCTTTGTAGCCATAGCTGGCCAAAATCATGGACAACTCCGAAGCCATACTGGCTGTCAGTCATCACAGTCACTCTCACATTTCTTCCAATTTTGCAGGCTTTTGTCAGTGCCACCAATTCTGCCACCTGAGCAGATTTAACTCCTTTCAAGGGTGAAGCTTCCACTACTCCTGAAACTGTACATACAGCATATGCAGCACTCAACACTCCATCTGTTCTCAGACAAGATCCATCCACAAACAACACATGATCACTTTCAGGCAGTGGCAGATCTCTTATGTCTGGTCTTGGCTTTGTACAATAATCTAGTACATCCAGGCAATCATGATCAACGTCATTTCTCACTCCCACACATTCAGCATCAGGCAACAGTGTCGCTGGGTTCACATTCACACATCTCTCCAGGCTTACATTGGTTGCACCAAGAATGACTTTCTCATATTTAGTCAGCCGACTATGAGACATGAACTGTGTCCGGCTCCTTGTTAAAAGGATAGCCACATCATGAGATACGAATACCCTTACAGGATATCCCATTAGGATTCCTTCACTTTGTTCCAGACTTTTGCAGGTAGCAGCTACTGCTTTCAGGCAACCTGGCAAACCCACAGCTACTGGGTCAAGAGTTGCTGAGAAATAGGCAATTGGCCTCCTCAGACGTCCATGTTTCTGGATTAACACTGAAAGTGCACATCCATTTCTCTCACTACAGTACAGCTCAAATTCCTTTTCATAATCAGGCATTCCTAGGGCAGGAGCTTCACAAAGTCTGTCTTTTAACTCTCTGAATGCAGCCATTTCTTCTGGGTTTAGTTCTAATGGGTCTTTCACCTCACTTTTGGTCAATTTAATCAATGGTTTGGCAATCAGGGAAACGTTACTTATCCACTGACGACAGTAACCCACCATTCCCAGGAACATTCTCACCTCTCTTTGTGTCATTGGGGCTCTCATTCCTCTAATGATTTTGATTCTGTCAATAGTCACTTTTCTCAGGCCTTTCTCAATATTGTGTCCCAGATACTGGACTTGTTTCTTACAGAACTGCAATTTGGCTGGAGATACTTTTAATCCTCCATCTGCCAGGTGATTCAGTAATGCAATTGTATCTACTTCACAAGCTTCACGTGTTTTTGATGCCACAAGTAGGTCATCAATATATTGGACCAAGACTGAATTTTCAGGCATTGTCAGACTTTCCAGAGATGTCTTTAGCAATTGATTAAATATTGAAGGACTCTCTGTATACCCCTGTGGAATTCGGCACCATGCCAAAATCCGTTCTCCAAATCTAAAAGAAAATATTGGCTGGCTGTCATGATGCAATGGGATTGAAAAGAAAGCATGACACAAATCAATTACCGTATACCATTCTGCATCATGGGGAATCTGATACAAAATCACTGATGGATTTGGCACAATAGGACAACATGGCACAACAATCTTGTTAATCTTTCTCAAATCCTGTACTATTCTGAACTTTCCATTAGGTTTCTTCAGTCCCATTATTGGCGAATTACATGGGCTGCTCAATATTTCTCTTAACACCCCTTGCTGGATCATTTTTCAATTAAGGGTGTTATTCCTTCAATTATTTCAGGTGTCAATCTGTATTGCGGTATGTTTGGGTAAACCACTCCCTCTTTTACAGTAATCTTTACTGGATCTATATTTCTCATCAGACCCACATCTTCTCCAGTAAAATCCCAAACTGCTGCTTTCACTGTCTGTTTCAATTCTGAGGGTAATGCATCTGGATTAAATATTGCATATGTTCCCAAAGCCTCACATTCTCTGTTATCCATGGTCATTCTGTATATAACATCCTCATCAGGTGTCTCAAAGGTTATTCCATCTGGAGTACAGAAAATAGTGCAATTCATCTTGCACAGCAGATCCCTGCCTAACAAGTTCACAGGACTTGTGTCACACACCACGAATCGGTGCATGTCTGAAAATTTCCCTATTCTAACCCTTACTGGTTCAGTAAGTAGAGTTTTAATCTGTGTGTTGGACACACCAACCACTTGGATTGCTTCGTCCGAGAGAGGAAGATTCTTTATATCAGCTGACCTGACAGTTGATCTCGTGGCCCCTGTGTCAACTAGAAAAGTGACACTTTCGCCATTAATTTTTCCATCTACAAAAGGCCCTGCCTGGTCTATTTCTAGAGTTGCGCCAAGTACACACTCTTCTTCCTCTCTTCGGCAACGTCAGAAATCTCCCTCGGAGTCACTTCCCTCATTCTTCAGCCAGTACTGAGAAACTGCGTTTGCGCGTTTTGGTTTGATTACCTGCTCTTCATCGTAGAATCCCGACTCTTGGCTGTACTTCTGGGATCCTCTTCTCTGGGGCAAGGGTGGTTTTGGCACCTGGTTTTGCTGCTTATCAGCCTTCTGCTGTTGCCGATGCTGACCACACCCCCCACTCTGCACCTGCGAATTCAATGATGGATTATCGTCATTAGTAGACGGTGGATTCTTACACTCTGATTTCCAGTGCCCTAATTTTCCGCAGTTGTGGCATGGAAACTTTTTCTTGGCTTCCTCGATATTCCCCTTTCCTTTTCCTGGACCAAACCTGGGCTTATTTCCTGGGTTATTTGCCTGTTCAACCAGCTGAGCTTCCTGTCTTTCTGCAACTTTCACCTGTGCCCACATTGCCTTTTCTTTTAGTTTTCTCTGCTTTGCCTCAATCTCATCACTGAAGTATTTTGCATGTCTCAGAATCTCATCAATCTTCTTACTCTGCCAGTTTACGGTGTGCTGCCGTATCATTTCACTGATTTCAGGCCGCAACCCGTACACAAATCTATACACAAAATGACTCAGACCCTTGTCACCCAGGTGTTCATCTCCACTGAACTGCTTAAAAGCTAGTATCAGTCTTTCATAGTAAGCATGGATTGATTCTTTCAATTCTTGATGTGTTCGATCTATTTTAACCCAGTCTTGTCTCCTTGGGGGGTACTTTATTTTTCAGGAAGGCCATAACCTGCTCGTACTTCTTCATGACCTCCGGGTCTGGAGCTCCTGTTTTTGGATCTCTCGCGTATTCCTTAGTGGGCCAGTCTATGACTATTTTACATTCTGCCCACAGGTCTGCTGGTACAATTATATCAAACAGACTATTCAGGTCAATCCACAGTACTTTTGACAGCTTTACAAATCTGTCGACCTGTCTGTACCACTCAACGCTTTTTTTTCCTTAGTCGAGGGAAATCATTCGTAAATGATAAAATACCCTGTCTGGTCCATGGGACATGTACGTACCCACCTCCTGGAATCTCTCTCATGGGATAAGCTTTCACTGCCTTCTCTTTTTCTTTCAGAGGAAATGCTGAGTAAGTTCTATCTGCCCCATCCTCTCGCTTTCGGTACCATCTGTCTTTCCATCTTTCTACATCTCCCCATTTCTTCAGCAAGGCAATCATTTCCTTAATCTGTCCTGTTCGGCCTGCATTGTTCAGATTCTCAATATCCTTGTCTGAAAAATCCACTCGGGAAGGCTTCTGTAAAGCTTTCACCTTATCCATGTCAATTCCCAATTCACTGGCTATTCCTTTCAACCTGTCATGTATATTCTTTGCTCTCCACGTGATACTCTTACATAGGAAGAGGATCTCCCCTTCCTGATAATCCTTCAGCGTTTCTGTAGGTATTGTTCCTACTATCATCTCTTCCATTTCCATACGTAGCCTAGCTACATCAATTCCCTGTGACTCTTTCTCCTTTTTCTGTAAAGTTTTCAGCCAATCATTCAAATCCTCAGCAGTTATCACAGATTTTTCTGCACCCCCTGGTTCTGTCACTCTTTGTGGTTCTAAAATTGATCCTCTGTTCCCCTCCATACATCCAGAATTCAAACTTGAGTTAGCCTGCACACTCAATTCTCCTCCACCTATGGTATGTCTCCACTGATTTTCTCCTGTTCTCCACTGGGTTTCTCCTGCTCTCATTTCTGGCTGCTCTGGAGGAACAATCAATCTATTGCCCACATATGGTACCGTCAATCCATTCTCACCCGTCCTCTGCTTGTCAAAAATCGGCATAACCGGGCCTATTGTCACAGGCACTGTAACTGCCTCAAGATTTTTAGTCAGTTCTCTGATTTTCTCTGTCAGTTCAAAGGTAGTTCTTGCTAGTTCTCTGGTCTTTTCATCCTCAAGTTCATTCTCTCTTTCTATCTATCTTTCTATCTCTCTCTCTCTTTCTATCTCTCTCTCTCTCTCTCTCTCTCTCTCTCTCTCTCTCTCTTTCTCTCTCTTTATCTTTCTCTCTCTCTCTCTTTCTCTTTCCGCCAGAGAACAGCTGCTTTTCAACCCAGGGGTGGTACCCTCTGTTTTAATAATCCGCAAGGTGTCTCTCATCGGGGTCACTGCTGTCCCTACCTCTGGTTCTCGTCTATACGGGGGTGGTCTTTTATAGAGCATGTCATCTAAGACATCATCAGACTCATTTGCCCCATATCTCCTGGGTTCTACATTATGTTCTTTCTCTGTATACTTTCTCTCTCCTGATTCCTCTGCCGTTCTTACAGGATATAATCCCTCGGTCATACTGGCATCTCGCCACCTTCTCATCCGGTCATGATGGGTTTCGCGATCATACTTTCGCCCAAACATGTACCTATAGCTACCTCCACCTCTCTGCTTTTCTCGTTCATGCATTTCATCTTCCCATTCAGTCAACGCCTCAAACTGCGTTGGCCTAGGCCGAGGCTCTAGATTCATCATCTGTTCCCGTAAGTTCCTCAGTATGGCCAGATTAAATGAACTATGTTCCGGGAATGCTAACACTCCATCGTCCTTTGTATATTTCACCCAGTTATCTAGCCAAATACAGGTATGATACCCATACTTTGCAACCATGAAGGATGCTGGGGTTCTTATCGGAGGCAATAACTGTCCTTCCCTTGTCACTATGTCTTTATCCTTGTCAAACCAATTCTTCATTTTACTAAGCAAGGATTTTTTCTTCTTTTCCTCAGCGTGGTAATACATCTTTCTTACTTTCCACTAGCTGTTTATTCTTTCTACAACTGTACGATCTCTTGTCCAATTGTAGCGCGACTCACACCAACGCACCAATCCTGGAGCGTCTACGTCACTTACTCAGTCCGCGAATCCCAGCGCGACTCACACTAACGCACCAATCCTGGAGCGTCTACGTCACCCTGTATGTCTCTCAATCCTAGCACGGCGTACACTAGCACACCAATCTCCGTGCTTCCACTGTTCCAACCCACTGTCCAATCACAGCGCGGTTTCCCTGACGTCAGCAGTCGCTGCAGTCGCTTCTGCTCCTGTCTCCTGTCTCTCGTCTACCCCTCCTTTACAAGACTACTTGGTAGACTTTGTTTCAACTTCTACGAGTCTGTTAGTTACAACATACAAACATCTCCATTGTCTGCTTCGCTAGCCACAGAACAGCAAAAGACCTTTCCCACGAGAATTCTGCCTTTCCCGAGAGCAGCGCTTACCTCTGCCCTACTACAGAATCGTTACTTCCGTTGATAAAGTAGCACATCCCTCTACTTTACCCTTCTAACAAGCATCAATTAACTGTTTCCCTCCGGAATGTTCCTAAGAGTCTCACAATTAACCAGAATGCCTTCTCATTCACGCACTTTCATACCAGAAAATGTAGTACATTCATACAGAATTCTGTCTTTCCCGAGAACAGCGAACAGTCTGTCCTACTACAGAATTATATCACACGTTAACAAAGCAGCGCTTACCTCTGCCCTGTCCTTCTAACAAGCTCCGAGAATACCTATTACTTCTCCAGCGGTAAGCTTTAACGGAATACCTTACGGATCCCTGGGACCTAAGAACAGAGTTTCACAGATAACCTTCGCTATCATATACACTTCTTTTACACAGAAAATACGTTTCTAATGGCAACACACGGCGATGTCACCTCGTCGAACCCAGACAATGCGACGTGAAACTTCAATTGTCACACGTTTTCCCTGTCTGCATACAGGGCCAACAATCCCGCCTTTTTCCGAGAGCAACACTCCCTCTGCTCTACTACGAAACTGTCACCGACTCCCTACATCCCAGAAGCCGTGCACAATACATAAAACTCAACATGACTTCAACATATAGTGTTAGTACAAATATCAATCAATAACCAAGAAGCCTATATACACGCAATTTCGCCAGATCAAGACAATAGCTAACCATCATTCTGCTACCAAGAAACTGGTGCAGATCGGAGCTTCCGAATCCCCTCTACTTCCACGGACGGAGTGATCTCGCAGTCACACACGCACACACACATCACACGCTGGTGGGGCCCATTACACCAACATTCATCCTACCACTCTTATCCGTGCCATGTATAAGGGGAAAACACTTTCCGATACCTATCCAATCTGCCTGTACTTTGAGGTCAATGCGACCAGCTAGTTGCTTGTAAATCTAGCAAGAACATTTCATACAATAGACAAATAAATTCAATAAAACACAACAAGAGATAACCACCCGAGATAGAAATTCAAACAAATTGTTCATTTATCTAAAATTGTAGGAAAAGCCAATTCAATGCAAAATTCATTTCTCTCATATTTACCTATTCCGTCTAAATGTCAGATCCTAAGTCAGAACCGGTCCTCTGTAGAAGAATGAGAGTTTTCTGCCGTCATGTAGAGTCATCGTCCTCTCCATCAGCATAGGGACCTCGGATCATCAGCTCGGGAAGAAGTGGCGCTAGACCTCTCTAGTCTGCTCATATTTATACTAAATTTACATTCTATAAAGTTAAATTTCTTTGTTCAGAACGGATGAATGGCGGAAATAATGTCATCTTGGTACTTTTTCGATATTATGCAAGATTTTCTCACGCATAGATTGTCCCAAATAATGAATAGAAAATTGAATGTTCATGACTAATTTCGATACATTTACGGATGTCTCTACTGGATAAAATTTGTTTAAAATGATGGGATCATAACAAGTTCGTGTAGTCAATATTTCAACTTTTGCAACTTCTCCGTCTTCCAGGGGCTCTTGGCAGATGTCCCGGACTTGTCATCATGCTTATGGCTTTTCAGTTCATCGGAGGTGCAAGGTCACAGGCAGAGCGAAGCCTTTTTGTAAATTTCCATCTACTCGAGTGCAGGCTGCAGATGGTAGCCATTTTCGGGTAGGCCACATTGGACAACTTAAGCAAAAATAAACATAAAACAGAATTACTGCACGGAAATGATTATACAGTGTTATTCCCCTGCTAATACCTTTATGTGTGTGTATTTATATAGCCATTTGCGACATCAAAAGCCATTAATGCATATTAATTATAAGCGCAAACACAATAACATCACATATGCAACATCAATTTCTGTCAATTTGCTCACCAACTTAGTTCACTTATTAATATAGCCATGCAATAGCATTCCCACGTGTAATTCTCTGGTAAATAAGGTTGATTAGTCAACATTTGACAAACATTTAGTACTTAATAATTAATCAGTAGTACTTTTAGTTATAACATGCGAAAATGAAACAGGTATTCGGATTTAAAGTAAAAACCCTGCTCCATCACCCCCCCTTAATGTCTCCGCTGAAAGGTCTAGACTTCAGTTTCACTTAGTGGAGAGGCCACATGTATGTAACTGTGCACCCCACTCAATTTAGCCTCACTCGGTGGAAAGGTCACGGTCTGCACCCCACTTACTGCAGTATCAGCGGAGAGGCCACAGCATAGAAGCCCTGAACTCTTCCTGCCTTCTTAGTAGAGAGCCACTCACACTCGGCAGAAAGGTCGCAGCCCACCTATTACTGTCTCTGTGGCAAGACCTCCATCCACAGTGAGGTTTCAAGCTGTTAGGACGTCACATCTCTAACTGCAGACTCACTCACCAACGAGCCTACAGGCTGGTAGCGCTACATCTCTCTTCAGTCTCACTGACGAGGGCACAGACTGGTGCCATGCACCTCCTCTCAGTCTTACTTAATGACGAGGACTGGCAGCCATGCATCTCCCCCCCCCCCCCCCCCCCAGTCTCACTGCAGAGGCCACGGACTGGTGCCATGCATCTCCCCTCAGTCTTACTCACAGACCAGGACTGGTAGCCAGGCATCTCTCTTCAGTCTCACTCACTGCAGAGGCCACGGACTGGTGCCATGCATCTCCCCCCAGTCTCACTGCAGAGGCCTCAGACGGGTAGCCATGCATCTACCCTCAGTCTCACTCACTGCATAGGCCACGGGCTGGTAGCCATGCATCTCCCTTCAGTCTCACTCACTGCAGATGCCACGGACTGGTAGCCATGCATTTCCCCGAGTCTCACTGCAGAGGCCATGGACTGGTAGCCATGCATCTACCTTCAATCTCACTCACTGCAGAGGCCACGGACTGGCAGCCAGGCATCTCCCTTCAGTCTCACTCACTGCAGAGGCCATGGACTGGTAGCCATGCATCTCCCTTCAGTCTCACTCACTGCAGAGGCCACGGCCTGGTAGCCATGCATTTCCCCGAGTCTCACTGCAGAGGCCATGGACTGGTAGCCATGCATCTACCTTCAATCTCACTCACTGCAGAGGCCACGGTCTGGTAGCCATGCATCTCCCTTCAGTCGCACTCACTGCAGAGGCCGTGGACTGGTAGCCATGCTTCTCCCTTCAGTCTCACTCACTGCAGAGGGCACAGACTGGTAGCCATGCATCTCCCTTCAGTCTCACTCAATGCAGAGGCCACGGACTGGTAGCCATACATCTCCCTTCAGTCTCACTCACTGCAGAGGCCATGGACTGGTAGCCATGCATCTCCCTTCAGTCTCACTTACTGCAGAGGCCACGGACTGGTAGCCGTGCATTTCCCAGAGTCTCACTGCAGAGGCCACGGACTGGTAGCTATGCATCTGCCTTCAGTTTCAATTGCTGCAGAGGCCACAGACTGGTGCCATGCATCTCCTCTCAGTCTTACTTAATGACAAGGACTGGCAGCCAAGCATCTCCCCCCCCCCCCCCCTCCCCTCCAGTCTCACTGCAGAGGCCACGGACTGGTAGCCATGCATCTCCCTTCAGTCTCACTCACTGCAGAGGCCACGGACTGGTAGCCATGCATCTCCCTTCAGTCTCACTCACTGCAGAGGCCATGGACTGGTGCCATGCATCTCCCCTCAATCTTACTCACAGACCAGGACTGGTAGCCATGCATCTTCCTTCGGTCTCACTCACTGCAGAGGCCACGGACTGGTGCCATGCATCTCCCCCAGTCTCACTGCAGAGGCCTCAGACTGGTAGCCATGCATCTACCCTCAGTCTCTCACTGCAGAGGCCATGGACTGGTGCCATGCATCTCCCCCCAGTCTTACTCACAGACAAGGACTGGTAGCCAGGCATCTCTCTTCAGTCTCACTCACTGCAGAGGGCACGGACTGGTAGCCATGCATCTCCCTTCAGTCTCACTCACTGCAGAGGCCATGGACTGGTGCCATGCATATCCCCCAGTCTCACTGCCGAGGCCTCAGACTGGTAGCCATGCATCTCCCCTCAGTCTTACTCACAGACCAGGACTGGTAGCCATGCATCTGCCTTCGGTCTCACTCACTGCAGAGGCCACGGACTGGTGCCATGCATATCCCCCAGTCTCACTGCAGAGGCCTCAGACTGGTAGCCATGCATCTCTCCCCCCGTCTTACTCACAGACCAGGACTGGTAGCCAGGCATCTCTCTTCCGTCTCACTCACTGCAGAGGCCATGGACCGGTGCCATGCATCTCCCCCCAGTCTCACTGCAGAGGCCTCAGACTGGTAGCCATGCATCTCTCCCCCCGTCTTACTCACAGACCAGGACTGGTAGCCATGCATCTACCTTCCGTCTCACTCACTGCAGAGGCCACGGGCTGGTAGCCATGCATCTCCCTTCAGTCTCACTCACTGCAGAGGCCACGGACTGGTAGCCATGCATCTCCCTTCAGTCTCACTCACTGCAGAGGCCACGGACTGGCAGCCATGCATCTCCCTTCAGTCTCACTCACTGCAGAGGCCATGGACTGGTGGCCATGCATCTCCCTTCAGTCTCACTCGCTGCAGAGGCCACGGCCTGGTAGCCATGCATTTCCCCGAGTCTCACTGCAGAGGCCATGGACTGGTAGCCATGCATCTACCTTCAATCTCACTCACTGCAGAGGCCACGGACTGGTAGCCATGCATCTCCCTTCAGTCGCACTCACTGCAGAGGGCACGGACTGGTAGCCATGCATCTCCCTTCAGTCTCACTCAATGCAAAGGCCACGGACTGGTAGCCATGCATCTCCCTTCAGTCTCACTCACTGCAGAGGCCATGGACTGGTAGCCATGCATCTCCCTTCAGTCTCACTTACTGCAGAGGCCAGTGACTGGTAGCTATGAATCTGCCTTCAGTTTCAATTGCTGTAGAGGCCACGGACTGGTGCCATGCATCTCCCCTCAGTCTTACTTACAGACCAGGACTGGTAGCCATGCATCTGCCTTCGGTCTCCTCACTGCAGAGGCCACAGACTGGTGCCATGCATCTCCTCTCAGTCTTACTTAATGACAAGGACTGGCAGGGATGCATCTCCCCCCCCCCCCCACCCCCCCAGTCTCACTGCAGAGGCCACGGACTGGTGCCATGCATCTCCCCTCAGTCTTACTCACAGACAAGGACTGGTAGCCATGCATCTGCCTTGGGTCTCACTCACTGCAGAGGCCACAGACTGGTGCCATGCATCTCCCCCAGTCTCACTGCAGAGGCCTCGGACTGGTAGCCATGCATCTACCCTCAGTCTCACTCACTGCAGTGGCCATGGACTGGTGCCATGCATCTCCCCCCAGTCTTACTCACAGACAAGGACTGGTAGCCATGCATCTACATTCAGTCTCACTCACTGCCGAGGCCACGGACTGGTAGCCATGCATCTCCCTACAGTCTCACTCACTGCAGAGGCCATGGACTGGTGCCATGCATCTCCCCTCAATCTTACTCACAGACCAGAGCTGGTAGCCATGCATCTGCCTTCGGTCTCATTCACTGCAGAGGCCACGGACTGGTGCCATGCATCTCCCCCAGTCTCACTGCAGAGGCCTCAGACTGGTAGCCATGCATCTACCCTCAGTCTCACTCACTGCAGTGGCCATGGACTGGTGCCATGCATCTCCCCCCAGTCTTACTCACAGACAAGGACTGGTAGCCAGGCATCTCTCTTCAGTCTCACTCACTGCAGAGGGCACGGACTGGTAGCCATGCATCTCCCTTCAGTCTCACTCACTGCAGAGGCCATGGACTGGTGCCATGCATATCCCCCAGTCTCACTGCAGAGGCCTCAGACTGGTAGCCATGCATCTCCCCTCAGTCTTACTCACAGACCAGGACTGGTAGCCATGCATCTGCCTTCGGTCTCACTCACTGCAGAGGCCACGGACTGGTGCCATGCATATCCCCCAGTCTCCATGCAGAGGCCTCAGACTGGTAGCCATGCATCTCCCCTCAGTCTTACTCACAGACCATGACTGGTAGCCAGGCATCTCTTCAGTCTCACTCACTGAAGAGGGCACGGACTGATAGCCATGCATCTACCTTCAGTCTCACTCACTGCAGAGGCCACGGACTGGTGCCATGCATCTCCCCTCAGTCTTACTCACAGACCAGGACTGGTAGCCAGGCATCTACCCTCAGTCTCACTCACTGCAGAGGCCATGAACTGGTGCCAAGCATCTCCCCCCAGTCTTACTCACAGACAAGGACTGGTAGCCAGGCATCTCTCTTCAGTCTCACTCACTGCAGAGGGCACGGACTGGTAGCCATGCATCTCCCCTCAGTCTTACTCACAGACCAGGACTGGTAGCCATGCATCTGCCTTCGGTCTCACTCACTGCAGAGGCCACGGACTGGTGCCATGCATATCCCCCAGTCTCACTGCAGAGGCCTCAGACTGGTAGCCATGCATCTCTCCCCCCGTCTTACTCACAGACCAGGACTGGTAGCCAGGCATCTCTCTTCCGTCTCACTCACTGCAGAGGCCACGGACTGGTGCCATGCATCTCCCCCAGTCTCACTGCAGAGGCTTCAGACGGGTAGCCATGCATCTACCCTCCGTCTCACTCACTGCAGAGGCCACGGGCTGGTAGCCATGCATCTCCCTTCAGTCTCACTCACTGCAGAGGCCACGGACTGGTAGCCATGCATCTCCCTTCAGTCTCACTCACTGCAGAGGCCACGGACTGGCAGCCATGCATCTCCCTTCAGTCTCACTCACTGCAGAGGCCATGGACTGGTAGCCATGCATCTCCCTTCAGTCTCACTCGCTGCAGAGGCCACGGCCTGGTAGCCATGCATTTCCCCGAGTCTCACTGCAGAGGCCATGGACTGGTAGCCATGCATCTACCTTCAATCTCACTCACTGCAGAGGCCACGGACTGGTAGCCATGCATCTCCCTTCAGTCGCACTCACTGCAGAGGCCACGGACTGGTAGCCATGCTTCTCCCTTCAGTCTCACTCACTGCAGAGGGCACGGACTGGTAGCCATGCATCTCCCTTCAGTCTCACTCAATGCAGAGGCCACGGACTGGTAGCCATGCATCTCCCTTCAGTCTCACTCACTGCAGAGGCCACTGACTGGTAGCTATGCATCTGCCTTCAGTTTCAATTGCTGTAGAGGCCACGGACTGGTGCCATGCATCTCCCCTCAGTCTTACTTACAGACCAGGACTGGTAGCCATGCATCTGCCTTCGGTCTCCTCACTGCAGAGGCCACAGACTGGTGCCATGCATCTCCTCTCAGTCTTACTTAATGACAAGGACTGGCAGGGATGCATCCCCCCCCCCCCCACCCCCCCAGTCTCACTGCAGAGGCCACGGACTGGTGCCATGCATCTCCCCTCAGTCTTACTCACAGACAAGGACTGGTAGCCATGCATCTGCCTTCGGTCTCACTCACTGCAGAGGCCACAGACTGGTGCCATGCATCTCCCCCAGTCTCACTGCAGAGGCCTCGGACTGGTAGCCATGCATCTACCCTCAGTCTCACTCACTGCAGTGGCCATGGACTGGTGCCATGCATCTCCCCCCAGTCTTACTCACAGACAAGGACTGGTAGCCATGCATCTACATTCAGTCTCACTCACTGCCGAGGCCACGGACTGGTAGCCATGCATCTCCCTACAGTCTCACTCACTGCAGAGGCCATGGACTGGTGCCATGCATCTCCCCTCAATCTTACTCACAGACCAGGACTGGTAGCCATGCATCTGCCTTCGGTCTCATTCACTGCAGAGGCCACGGACTGGTGCCATGCATCTCCCCCAGTCTCACTGCAGAGGCCTCAGACTGGTAGCCATGCATCTACCCTCAGTCTCACTCACTGCAGTGGCCATGGACTGGTGCCATGCATATCCCCCAGTCTCACTCCAGAGGCCTCAGACTGGTAGCCATGCATCTCCCCTCAGTCTTACTCACAGACAAGGACTGGTAGCCATGCATCTCCCTTCAGTCTCACTCACTGCAGAGGCCATGGACTGGTGCCATGCATATCCCCCAGTCTCACTCCAGAGGCCTCAGACTGGTAGCCATGCATCTCCCCTCAGTCTTACTCACAGACCATGACTGGTAGCCAGGCATCTCTTCAGTCTCACTCACTGAAGAGGGCACGGACTGATAGCCATGCATCTACCTTCAGTCTCACTCACTGCAGAGGCCACGGACTGGTGCCATGCATCTCCCCTCAGTCTTACTCACAGACCAGGACTGGTAGCCAGGCATCTACCCTCAGTCTCACTCACTGCAGAGGCCATGAACTGGTGCCATGCATCTCCCCCCAGTCTTACTCACAGACAAGGACTGGTAGCCAGGCATCTCTCTTCAGTCTCACTCACTGCAGAGGGCACGGACTGGTAGCCATGCATCTCCCCTCAGTCTTACTCACAGACCAGGACTGGTAGCCATGCATCTGCCTTCGGTCTCACTCACTGCAGAGGCCACGGACTGGTGCCATGCATATCCCCCAGTCTCACTGCAGAGGCCTCAGACTGGTAGCCATGCATCTCTCCCCCCGTCTTACTCACAGACCAGGACTGGTAGCCAGGCATCTCTCTTCCGTCTCACTCACTGCAGAGGCCACGGACTGGTGCCATGCATCTCCCCCAGTCTCACTGCAGAGGCCTCAGACGGGTAGCCATGCATCTACCCTCCGTCTCACTCACTGCAGAGGCCACGGGCTGGTAGCCATGCATCTCCCTTCAGTCTCACTCACTGCAGAGGCCACGGACTGGTAGCCATGCATCTCCCTTCAGTCTCACTCACTGCAGAGGCCACGGACTGGCAGCCATGCATCTCCCTTCAGTCTCACTCACTGCAGAGGCCATGGACTGGTAGCCATGCATCTCCCTTCAGTCTCACTCGCTGCAGAGGCCACGGCCTGGTAGCCATGCATTTCCCCGAGTCTCACTGCAGAGGCCATGGACTGGTAGCCATGCATCTACCTTCAATCTCACTCACTGCAGAGGCCACGGACTGGTAGCCATGCATCTCCCTTCAGTCGCACTCACTGCAGAGGCCACGGACTGGTAGCCATGCTTCTCCCTTCAGTCTCACTCACTGCAGAGGGCACGGACTGGTAGCCATGCATCTCCCTTCAGTCTCACTCAATGCAGAGGCCACGGACTGGTAGCCATGCATCTCCCTTCAGTCTCACTCACTGCAGAGGCCACTGACTGGAAGCTATGCATCTGCCTTCAGTTTCAATTGCTGTAGAGGCCACGGACTGGTGCCATGCATCTCCCCTCAGTCTTACTTACAGACCAGGACTGGTAGCCATGCATCTGCCTTCGGTCTCCTCACTGCAGAGGCCACAGACTGGTGCCATGCATCTCCTCTCAGTCTTACTTAATGACAAGGACTGGCAGGGATGCATCTCCCCCCCCACCCCCCCAGTCTCACTGCAGAGGCCACGGACTGGTGCCATGCATCTCCCCTCAGTCTTACTCACAGACAAGGACTGGTAGCCATGCATCTGCCTTCGGTCTCACTCACTGCAGAGGCCACAGACTGGTGCCATGCATCTCCCCCAGTCTCACTGCAGAGGCCTCGGACTGGTAGCCATGCATCTACCCTCAGTCTCACTCACTGCAGTGGCCATGGACTGGTGCCATGCATCTCCCCCCAGTCTTACTCACAGACAAGGACTGGTAGCCATGCATCTACATTCAGTCTCACTCACTGCCGAGGCCACGGACTGGTAGCCATGCATCTCCCTACAGTCTCACTCACTGCAGAGGCCATGGACTGGTGCCATGCATCTCCCCTCAATCTTACTCACAGACCAGGACTGGTAGCCATGCATCTGCCTTCGGTCTCATTCACTGCAGAGGCCACGGACTGGTGCCATGCATCTCCCCCAGTCTCACTGCAGAGGCCTCAGACTGGTAGCCATGCATCTACCCTCAGTCTCACTCACTGCAGTGGCCATGGACTGGTGCCATGCATATCCCCCAGTCTCACTCCAGAGGCCTCAGACTGGTAGCCATGCATCTCCCCTCAGTCTTACTCACAGACAAGGACTGGTAGCCATGCATCTCCCTTCAGTCTCACTCACTGCAGAGGCCATGGACTGGTGCCATGCATATCCCCCAGTCTCACTCCAGAGGCCTCAGACTGGTAGCCATGCATCTCCCCTCAGTCTTACTCACAGACCAGGACTGGTAGCCAGGCATCTCTTCAGTCTCACTCACTGCAGAGGCCACGGACTGGTAGCAATGCATCTCCCTTCAGTCTCACTGCAGAGGCCACGGACTGGTGCCATGCATCTCCCCCAGTCTCACTGCAGAGGCCACGGACTGGTAACCATGCATTTACCCTCCTGCTTAATCACAGACAAGGACTGGTTGTGAGAAGTTGGCCTGATATATGCTGTCCACTAGTTATAGTGGGCACCCTGTATCAGTCCAAATAACCCCTTATTGATTCTAGGTTAAAGACAACCTTTATTGAAAGCTGTCCTAGTGGTAGCTATGGAGAGCAGCCTTCAGGCTAAGTCTTGAAGGAATGTAAAGCAGCTTGTTTTACCAGTCTATAATCTCTTGAGTCACTAAATGAAAGATATCCACACCAGGTATATATATAAAATGTATGTATTTATTACTAAACACACCCTCCTAGTCTCTTTATGAGACTAGAGGTCAAAACAGATAAGTTACACTTCAATAATCACAGTAAAATAGCACAAATACACGTCAGGCCCTAGGGGCGAGCCAAACCATATACTAAAATAGTGGTATAAGAACCACGACTTAACTAGACACAAGTCCTAGAGCCTGTAGAATCGCTGGGATCCCAAGGAACCGCCCAAGGTAGTGACACAGGGGACCCACGGGGGCCATGTGCAGTGTGTAAACACAGCCACGAGCTCCCGTTAGCTTCTATGGGGAAGGTCGCGGTTAGATTTTTAAAGTTTAGGGACACTTAGAATTGAGCCAGGACCAAACCCTTTTGGACTTAGGAAGTTCTAGGGCTAGCACCCACGGGAGCACCGGAGTACTCGTGTTACCTCACCCAGGGAATCCGGGTGCATAGGTGTCTCTTGGTGTCGGGTCGCGTCGTAGATTTCAATGGGAGCTGGCGAAGAAGTGCTGCTGCCGTGAAGATGCGAAGTGTCCGAAGAGATCCAAGCCTGGATCGAAGATGAGAAGAACCTGAAAGCAGAGGGGACAGTGTCTGGGTCACTTGCCAGTGACCAGGAAGGCGATGAGCAGATGCCCACCGATGTTGGGTGATTTCAGGTGAAGCTTGACTCTTCAGCCACGAGGACCAGGGGGCGTTGAGAATGACCAGGAGCTGGATTCGAGCTGTCCCACGAAGGATGTTGAGTGCTGCAGCGTCAGTGCCCGGATTGGACACAACAAGCCTTGGCAACAGCAACCCACGCAGAAACGAGAAAGATGCTTCGGTGCAGACCAGCAAGGTCTGTGGGACTCACCACTTAGATGGGAGTCAGGTCGCGTCTGGCGCAACCAGGGAAGCCCAAGGAAATGCAAAGTTACCCCTCAGGGACCCACCAGTCAACGGACCAGGGATCGCGAAGGGACCTCGAGACAAAACACAAAATGGCAGCCCACGGGTCACTCGGAATGGCCAGGCCGACAATCTTCAGTCGATTCAATGCTCGAGGTGGGGGCTACAAGTCAGCCCAAGCACGACTTCGAGAAGTCAATGCACTTGCAGAAATGCACGGTGACCAGGGGTTCCGGTTCCATGCTACTCACGAGGGCTGCGGGTCTCAGCTTTGCTGGGGACTCGGGTCGGCCTCTGAGATGTCTGGAAATCCTCTTCCTGGGCTGCAAATACTTCGGAGTCCGGCGGGAGCTTCGATAAAGCAGACCGCCAAATTGATTCGTTGGTGCCTGCCAAGCAGGGGAGTCACTCCTTGACCCCAAGGGAGATTTCTTCAGTCCTCTGGTCTTGAGCAGAGCGTCGAAGGTCCAGGATTCAGCTTCAGAGCTTCGTCCAGGGTAATCTAAAGTCCTAAGGACAGGGGTCCCATACTTGTACTAAGGTAGGGGGTTGGACATACTATGGGGACCCACCTATAGGAGGGTTTGGAAAGAGGGGTGGCTACACCCATTTCCTTTGTCCAGTTTCGCACCAGAGCAGGGGCTGGAAGCCCCTGAACCGGGTTGAGCTGGACTATGCACAGGGACACCAAATGTGCCCCCAGTGCAGGACTTCAAAGCACTCAGAGAGTGCTCCCACCCAGCCCCAATATACAACAGCCTGTCTGGGAGGTGGTTACACCTCCCTGTGGCAGGAAACTTATTGTCCAGGCCTCCCCCTGCCGGAGTTTCAGTCAGCAGCAGGAGGCCAGACCCGTGTCTGTGGCTGCAGCATCCATTTTGTGATGCCAGGGCTCTACTAAGTTTGTACCGGGTATACCAGTGCTGTCATGTCTCTACCTCTAGAAGGGTGGGATCATACTCTCGCACCAGTTACTGGTGTGGCGGAATGATTCCAAGGTGTTTGACACCAAACACGACATGTTTCCGTGCAGCCAGTCCAAAGTTAGCATTTACCGTTTGGTTATAATGTACTTAAGAGTATATGGTCAGGCTGCACTACAAACACCATCAGTGAAGGGTCTCCGAACGCTGCAGAGGGGCTCTGCTCATGCAGAGGCACCCTCTCACATAAGAACCAAGCACTCTGCCTTCAGGATTGATAAGGCCTGCCATAGGAGTTTTTTACAGGTTTATATGTGTGTATATAGTGATATAGGTAACCTATATCACAGTAAGTGGTGCATGCACCACCTTACCCTGGGTGCAGTAGCAGACCTGTGGTGTCATTTTGCGTGGCTGTCCAGGGGTGGCATAATACATGCCTCAGCCCCTGGTAGGTGTCTGGAGTACCTATGCCCTGGGTACATAGTATAACATATACTAGGAACTTATAAGGGCACCTCGGATCCAATCTGAACTGTAGCTAAAGTACATGGAATCATTTTAGAGAGGAAGCAGCTGGGCTGGGGCCCTGATTAGCAGGGTCCAAGCCAGACTAAAGTTGAAAATCAGTGAAACACCAGCAAAAAGTGGGGGTAAACATGTGAAGCAGATCCTACTCTCCTACACTGGTAGCCAGGCATCTCTCTTCAGTCTCACTCACTGAAGAGGGCAGGGACTGATAGCCATGCATCTCCCTTCAGTCTCACTCACTGCAGAGGCCACGGACTGGTAGCCATGCATCTACTCTCAGTCTTACTCACTGACCAGGACTGGTAGCTATGCATCTGCCTTCAGTTTCAATTGCTGCAGAGGCCACAGACTGGTGCCATGCATCTCCCCTCAGTCTTACTCACAGACTAGGACTGGTAGCCATGCACCTGCCTTCGGTCTCCTCACTGCAGAGGCCACAGACTAGTGCCATGCATCTCCTGTCAGTCTTACTTAATGACAAGGACTGATAGCCATGCACCCCCCCCCCCCCCAGTCTCACTGCAGAGGCCATGGACTAGTGCCATGCATCTCCCCCCAGTCTCACTGCAGAGGCCACGGACTGGTGCCATGCATCTGCCCTCAGTCTTACTCACAGACAAGGACTGGTAGCCATGCATCTCCCTTCAGTCTCACTCACTGCAGAGGCCACGGACTGGTGCCATGCATCTCTCCCCAGTCTCACTGCAGAGGCCACGGACTGGTGCCATGCATCTGCCCTCAGTCTTACTCACAGACAAGGACTGGTAGCCATGCATCTACCCTCAGTCTCACTCACTGCAGAGGCCACGGGCTGGTAGTAGTGCATCTCCTTTTAGTCTCACTCGCTGCAGTGGCCACAGACTGGTAGCCATGCATCTGCCTTCAGTGTCACTCATTCTCCATTTCAATCTCATTCACTCCACATTCTTGACTTTTGACTGTTTCCTAACTCATTGTGTCTGTGAGAAATGTATAAATCTCTACGCCAGGAAGTGGTGGGTGTGAAACTTCTATCTGTAACCGGATGTCATGGCTTTAAGTCAAATGAGAAAACAGTGAAAGCAGAGGGCTATATTAAAATGACACAGAAAGATAGTAACAGAAGAAAACTTGCTGCTCTGGGTCTGAGGTGTGAGTGCTGTGCTCAGAAGTTAATACTTGAACCCTGCATTCAGGGCGCTGTTAGTTTTACTTCTGAACACAGACTAAAGTATGAATACGACACAAAAAATGATATTTGGGGTGAGGAGTTGGCCTAACATCTAGGGCGGTCGACCTTGAATCTGGAGACCTGGGTTCGAATCTCGACTGACGCTGAACATCCTGTGATTCTGGGCAAATCACTTAATCTCCCCGACCTAAAAAATATGTGTCCTCATGTAATGCAACCGGTGCTATGTAAAGCGTTCTGATACCCGATTTGGGTCAAGTTCGCGCCACATAAAACTCTCTAAAATAAAAAAATATTTCCAACTGTGCACTAAGGAATAGAATCACAAAGTGTACACTTGGAGACTGGATCCGGTGAACTCAGGACTTGGTGGATGGATGCAGGCCATAGAGTATGTTAGACCTGTCAATCTTAGGGTGGTCTTCCTCCCCAACTTTTTGCCTTCCTTCTCCATTTTTCTAACCTCTTTGCTGCTGGCCTGAGGACTCTAAAACACCTTACCACTGTTTTCCAGTGTTAAAGTGCATGTGAGCTCTTCTCTAAACATGATAATATTGGCTCATCCCCAATTGGCATATTTAATTGACTTGTATGTCCCTATTGTAATGCACCTCATGTGCCCAGTGCTGTAAATTAAATGTGAATAGTGGGCCTGCAGCATTGCTTCTACCACCAACTTAAGTAACCCTTTAAACATGCCCTAGGCATGCCGTTGCAGAGCCTGTGTGTGAGGTTTAAACTGCCATTTTGACCTGGCAAAAGAAACCTGTTGCCAGGCCCAAAACTTCCTTTTTAATACATGTAAGTCACCCCTACTGTAGGCCCTGGACTGCTCAGAGGGCAGTGTGCAATGTATATAAAAAGCAGGAATAAGTCTCAACTGTCCTATTGAAAAACTCTTAAATTTGTTTTTTACTGCTAGCAATTCCTATATCTCCTGTATGATAACATTGGGATTACCTTATTAAATTTTATAAGTGTAATTTCCAAATGGAAAGACAAAAGTGAATCAAGTTTGGTGTCTTTGAAATCCTCATTCAAAGTCTAAACTTATGGAGAAGTTTGATTTTAGTTTACAATTTTGAAAATGCCACTTTTAGAAAGTTACCATTTTTTTGCCTTAGACATTTCATGCCTGCAGCTTGTCTCACATTACTGGAAGTAGTTGACAGTTGGGCTTTGTGTATTCCTCATAGACAACCACACACAATGGGAGCTTTTTGTGACTGCGTGGGCCATCACTGGCAGGATCGGAGGAAGAAGATGGGACCAGCCTCACTTACACTTGAATAGGCTGTGACCTGTCCCCACACAAAAGGCTGTAGTTAGTCTGGAGCCAGTGCAGGGAAGGCAGGGCATCTGTGCATTTGAAAGGTATGCCTCTAGAAGCAGCCCCACTTCAGAGGCACAACTGTATATAAAAGAAGGACCTCAGACACCACCACTTCAGTACACTTCTAGACCCGTGGATACTCTGTCAAGATAAAAGACCACACTGCCGTTATCCTGATTTGGTGTGCTGATCTTCTGCCCTCTTGCTTGGGTGAGAAGGACTGCACCTGCGTCTCTTGAACCCAGAGTGACTCCAAGGGCTAGTTAGCTAGCCTCCTGATCTAAAGCCTCAGGGACATAACCAGCTTCTAATGACCTTGCACCTGCACATGGACTTGTCCATCTGTGAGTTTAGCCTGCCAACTGGTGCCACCCCACTCCAGTCCTGGACCCTTGGAAGTGGGCCTAAGGTGCTTGCCGGCAGAACTGAGGCATCTTCTCTGCTGAGCCGCGCATCCCCGAGCAGAAAAGATGCATCTCCTTGGCAGAGCAGTGCATGCCCGAGCTCAACCAATGCATCGCTACTGTGGGGATTGAACCTGTCTCAAAGACCTGCAATGCCCATCTGTCCTCGAACAGACTCATTGGGTGGCGCAGTGCATCCAGAGCCCAGGTCCTTTCATCTTTCGTCGATGGCAGCTCTTCAGATCCGACGCATGCCACATCTCGGACACCAGGCTTGGCATTGCAAGCCCCATCAATGGGATCCTTGATGACAACTCCACAGGACCGCCAAACGCAACCTTGCTGCATCTCGGACCCGATGCATCGAGTCGGCTGCGCACTGCATCTTAGATACGGATCCATGCAGCACACAGGATTTAAGGTTCTCTGTTTAGTCTGCCTAACTAGGTCCGTGTAGCCAGCCTGCACTCCATCGCGGTCAGCCTGAACTTGCGACTTTGTCCCGCTCTGGCACGACCAGAATATCCTCAATTGGCACTTTGTGGCACGCTTTTCACTAAAAACTCTAAAATTCCATATCTTCAGTTCTACTAATTGGATTTTTATCGTTTTGGTCTTGTTTAGTTTCTTAACTACTACTGTATATTTTTTAATCCGATGCGAGTTCCTTTTGTGGTGTGTTTTCTCTGTTTTACTGTTTGAAGTGTTGCACAAATATTTTACACATTGCCTCAAGGTTGAGCCTCACTGCTCTGTGCCAAGCTACCAATAGGATAAGCACAGTTGATATGGGGTTTGCTTTTGCCGTTCCCTGACCAGGATTGTGGTTGCTGTGGTTCCAGGACTTACACCCCAGTCAACCAACAACTCAATTTCTTACACTGATTGTCAGATGTTAGGATTGGACTTGTGTTACACAACCACCCCACATAAAGAATTGGAGATCAATTTTGTTTTTTCAACTCTCCTTGATTGGCTTCTTTTGGCTTTTCCAAATCTACTTTCATTTCTACTACTGGACTGTCTGAGACCATACCTGCAGCAATGGAGTTTGAGCTGGCCAACCTGGAAAGCTACAGAGTGGTTGAGCTTAAACAGTTCTGCCAGGAAAAGGGACTACAAACGAAGAAGGGTTCTCCAATTTGGAGCTTCAGAGAGCTCTGTGGGCCTGGATAGAGGTCCATCAGGTGATGACAGCCACAGATGAGCAAGAGGATGAACATGAAATGGAGGGTCAAGACCAGTACAACAGCCCTGAAATGCAGTCTTCAGAGGAGGGGGGAGGACTCATCCCCTTAAGTGGAAAGCAGGAAGCAGTGTTTCATCGCATGGCCTATCCCCAGAGGAGCTGGCGGACAGGAAGGAAGAGAGGGAGTTTCAGCTGCAAATGGGCAAATTAAAAATGGAAGAGAAACTTGCTTTGGAGCGGTTGGCTTATGGAAGGAGCCTGAAAAAGCTGGTATTGAGGGGAAAACATGCAGATTCCGGCAATGATGGCATACGTTTTATAGTAACTGAAGGAGACAGAAATGTTCGCATCTCCAAGTACTTGATGCCCAGTTATGTGGCGGGAGATCACATTGATTAATTAATTTATTTTACGCCTAGGAAATAGCCCTGAGGGTGCACAAGATCTCAGAAGAGCAACTGGAGGGAGGCGGTTGTGGAAACACATGTCTACCATGGTATGGGACCCCCTACTTACTTTGGAGGTTAGGGACAAAACCAGGTACACTCCCAGGAAAGCCATCTTGATTGCTAAGTTTGGATTGGCCACTTAAAAGTACCACCAAAGGTTCAGGGACATTCTAAAGCTTCCCAACCAGTATTGGGTAGATTTTGTGGATTACTGCAACAAGGCATTGAATGGTTGGGTGCGGGCAGCAAAGTTAATGATTCCAATGGGCTGTACAATTGGATTATGGGAGAGCACATGTTCAGTATGTGAGTTGCGTCGGCACCTAGTGGACAGTAATCTAACTGACCCCAGAAAGCTTGCTGAGGAGCAGAAACTCTGGGCTAGCACCACAGTGGCCAAAAAGGGATCTGGGGAGACAAAGGTGGTCAGCGGTCCCCCTAGAAGAAAGAGGGGGGTTAAAACGTAAAAATAAAGAGTTCTCTAAAGGCCCCCAAAATAATTTCCAAGGGAGTAGTGGTAGAGCTTAAGAAGAAGGGGTTCTTAGACAAAAAGGCGGGTGGGTTTGTACCCCAATGCACAGGGTGCTACAAGTAGTAACACTCCAAGGGCAACTCCTGATGTCCTAAGAGGGCACAGCCCCCCACTGGTGGGAAGACACCAGGGTTGACGAGTGTACCCTTGTGGAGGAGGTAGTTCCAGTTAGCTTTGGGAGCAGACAGAGGCAACCCTACTTTCCCTGGAGAATAAGGAGATGGTGCTAAAAGCCCATATGCCTGCCAATACTTCTAAGAACAGGCAGTGGGTGACCATCAATGGGTGGAGCCTCTGAGAGAGATAGGAGCCAGCATGACTACTGTAAAGTGTCAGCTGGTGTCCTTCGTGTAGGTCCCCCGTAAGACATTCCACCAAGGTATAGTCGCGACAATCATGAGAGCCATCTACCGGTGTCTCTGGTTCCCTTCGAGTGGGAGGGGGTCTCGGGTTCTCTAAAAGTAGTTTTGAGCCGTGCCATGCCTGTAGAACAAAACTTGGGCAATGAACTGGAGCACACCATATGGAGGGATGTGGGCTCAGGTCACACTTGGAGATGATGGGATTGCTGAAATGGGTCTGTATAACCACACGGTCCATTGCTTCCCAGGATGGGAGTCGAGGGCGTCTGGAGCCTGGAACAACTGCCTAGACAACTGCCAAGAAGAAGAGGGGCAAGGAACGAGTGAAACCAGCTCTGACGTTCCCACGGTCGAGGTTGACTGGGCACCTGAGGAGGATGCTTCTAAGCCAACCAGTGAGGACATTGCTGCCCTGGATGACTTGCTTGAGCTTGCTGGTTGGCAAGTTGAGGCTGGGCCCATGAGAGAGGAATTCTGCAAGGCGAAGAAAGAGTGTCCCTTTCCAGAGGGCTTGAGGTGGCAAGCTTAGGTCCAGGCCGCAGGTGACACCTCTGGAGATCACCTGATCTATTGGGAGAATAAGCTCCTATATAGAGAGCCTTAGGTTCTTGGATCTGGGAAAGCCGGTGTGCAGGTGGTCCCCTAGTGTTACAGGACTTTCCTACTACGTTTGGCTCCTGATGTATCCTCTAGTAGGACATCTGCTGCTCATTTCTAATGGCCCCAGATGAAGACGGACTCAGATGCATTCTGTAGTTCTGTCCCACCTGCCAGGCCAGTGGGAAGTAGGGTTACAGCATTACCTGTCGTTGGAACACCCTTTGAGAGGGTTGGACCCTTGTACCCCTAGACAGCTTTAGGAATCTGGATCAACCTGATCTTGGTGGACCCTGCCACTCAACACCCAGAGACCATCCCTCTGAGGTCTGTGAATGCACCTGCAGTGGGTGGGCCCTGATGGGACTTGTTACCCAGTTGTGGTTCCCCAAAGTGGTAGGGCTTGAAAAAGGCACCAACTTCATGTCAGCGGACATGAAGTCCATGTGGGATGGGTGTGGGGGTAGCCTACAAGTTCACCACAAACTATCACCCCCAAACCAATGGGTTTCTGAAGATTCAACAAGACCTTGAAGGGCATGATTATTGGCCTACCTGAGCCCATGATACATAAGTGGAATGTTTTTTTACTTGCTTTCTCTTTGCCTTCAGGAAGGTGCCACAGAAGAGAGTAGGGTTTAGCCCTTTGAACTCCTCTATGGCCAACCTTTCAGGGGACCTATTAGCCCTGTAAAAGAGGGGTGGGAGTGAGCTCCCTTGAAACCCCCTCAGGATAGGGTCCGCTAAATGCCGGCTCTCCGCAACCAGATGCACTGCTTCTGGAAAAAGGTGAAAAGCAATCTTGAGGCCAGTCAAGAGGTTATGTGACTCTGGTATGACCTGAAGGCCACTCTGGTAGAGTTTGAGTCTGGCCAGAAGGTGTGTGGTCTATCGACCCTGTGGAACCCAGAGCTCTCCAGTAGTTGTGAACAGGCCCATATGAGGAGAAGGAGCGAAAGGGGGAGTCCACCTACTTAAGTGTGCTCCCCATATACCGCCTCGACTTTGACTCAACCTTGAGAGGTCCGAAATGAGCATGCTCCTGGTGATAGATGAGGGAGTGGAAGAGCGAGCCTCTCCCTGAACTTATGTCTGCTCAGGAACATGATGGGTCCGTGGAGGGTGTCAACCTCTCCCGTACACTCACCCCAAAGCAGCAGAGTGACTTTCACCAGTTACTGGGACAGTTTGCGTCCATGTTCTCCCTCAATCCTGGGCTCACACTCTTGTGCATTCATGACATCTATGCTAGAGACAGTTCACCTCTTAAAAACAAAATGTACAGGTTGTTAGATAAGATGAGGGCCAGTATCAAGGAGGAAGTCTGTAAGATGCTGGTGCTAGGGGTGATTTAGCCCTTCAACAGTCCCTGGTCAAGTCCCGTTGTGCTGGTACCCAAGGCTGCCCCACCAGGTGCCACTCCAGAACTTTGGTTCTGTGTGGACTACTGGGGTCTCAACTCCGTCACGAAAACTGATGTACACCTCATCCCCTGAGCTGATGAGCTCACAGACAGGCTGGGCACTGGCAAGTTCCTCTGTACTTTTGATTTATCATCGGGGCACTGGCAGATTTCTCTGACTGAAGGGCCAAAAGAGAGGTCTGCTTTCTCATTCTCTGAAGGCCACTTTCAGTTTCGGGTGATGCCCTTTGGTTTGAAAAATGCACTTGCCACCTATTGCGTGGTGAGTTAGATGGGTGATGTAAGAGATGGGTGTATACATTTTTGTATTTGGCACTCAGTCACCCAGGAGTGCCATGTCTTCTAAAATCTTCCTTTTGGGGACCAGTTTCGAGGATATCTTAAAAACAGCAGACTGGTCATCATGTCCACTTTAATGAAGTTCTACTTTAAACCAGTGCAGTGGCATAACGCAAAATGATTGGGGTCCCTGAGCACCCAGATATTCATTGCTGTAGGGCTCAATGGTGGCCCACTAAAGGGCTGGGGGACCCCTTGCACCGCAGGAAGCTAAGTTGGGTTTAAGTATGTTTGAAACACTACCAGTGCTAACGTGATGTTTTACTTAGATAATGAATAGTTTCATAATATGCACAATACTTTTAAACTTTTAAACTATGTTACACGATTTGCTAAGTGCAGGAATGAGATATCATTTTTGTTTCATTCTTCTGCTGCAGAAAAAACATTTATGTTTAATAGTAGGTGAATAAGAGGATTTAAAGGCTATCTTCTCCGCAAAGAAAGGACAAACGAATTACGGAGCAGTACTATACACTGTTATGGATGCTGCCGTTGGGTATTGGCGTCAAGGCTGTTATGGCATGTTTATGCATTCATGGGAAATGTCTTTTTTTTGCTGGGTGCTGTGAGAAATTGATAAATAAAGTGAAGTATAATCCTCGCTCCGTGTCCATTATAGAATTGAAACTTTCCTTCAGGAGAGCTAGGAATTTCTTCATTGTGCTGCAGAAGTGTGTGACCCTGAATACCATGGACTTGAGTCTGCCCCTAGCCCTCATGAGGGGCCTGTTAATCTTGGTGTGTACTGGGATAAGAACTGGGTTCGGATTTGTGAGGCACATCTACACCTCTGAGTTAACAGTGGAGGGAGCTCTATTTGCAGTTTAAGAGTCCAGATAATGCTTCCCTGCTTGTTGTCTGTATGCACAAGACCTAGTTGATGAATCGGCCGACTGTATGATTTGTGAGTGAATGATGGCTTCAGAGTCCATTTGATACTGTCATTTGTTTTGCTAACCAGAGCTCACGGTACAGAGCTCTTGACATGGAACCTGCCCAGTTGTCATGTGTTTTAGGTAGGCCCAGGGAGAAACGCTGCGTTTTAACAATTTATATGTTTCCTAACTTGCCTTCCTTTTTAACACGATTACTTTTGACACATATTTGCGTGCGTGACAATGCATGATTCATTTCTCTGAAACAAAATCCACGCCCAAGTTGAATTTTGTTTTCAGCGCCGGTCCGCGCAGCTGCTCGAGGACGGCGCTTCCCTGATACATTGTTTCTCCTTCGAGGTGCACAGCCTGGAAAAGACTTTTGTTCGTGACTAAAAACCCCTGGGAAACACTCAGTGCCCCGAACTGCTTGCTATTGTTAAGTTCGGATCCAGAAACAATTGTAGCGAGTTTGCTACCAAGCCACGGATGGCGAACATTTCTTTCTTTTATTTTTGTTGCACCTGCCCTTAAAAAAGGGAAACAAGTGCCTCTGACTTAACAAGACTGCCCCTTTTGAGCATCTCCAGCTCGGCCAATAAGAGCTAACTCAGTATTTGTAGGTCTTGCTATTCCCGAAGAGACTTCTGATATTTTAGCTCAACCCTGCAGATATATGTGTAAGTATGTGATAGTGCACTTTGATACACCATCCAGCTTCCAGTGGGGACTACAAGCTCCAGAACACCCAGCTCCCAGGAGGGAGGTGCCAGCAGCATTTTCGCGCTAAAAAGCACCAGCAGTTACCGCGGCGCGGGACGCGCGCTTTGATACACCATCCAGCTTTCAGTGGGGGACTACAAGCCCCAGAACACCCAGCTCCCAGGAGGCAGGTGCCAGCAGCTACCGTGGCGCGGGACGCGCCCGGACGAAGCCCGGGCCAAGGGCTGGCCCATCCTTGCCCGTCCGTGACAGGAAGAGGCAGGGCAGGGCCATTCCCCTGTCATTTGCTTGTTGGGACCTACTTCTGATGCTGCTCAAGGTACTGTACTGTATTGACTAAGGACATCGCAGCAGTATATCAGGGCCTGTTGTATAGTATTCAGGTTTGGGAACTCGATTTGACTACTGCATTATTATTGCCCTATACACGTATTTTAACTGTTATATTTACCTCTTTTACAAATAGCGAGTCAAATGGCTTTTTGCTTTCCAATGGGCAAAAGAAAAACAATGGAGGGCATAGGGGGGCCAAGCGATCTTATCGGTCGGGCGGGAAAAGAGAAAAAGGCCAGGAAAGTTCCTAAGAAAGTAGCTAAGAATAATAGCTGTGTCATGGATAGAATTGATAATCTTATTATAGAGTGTGAGGGGATAGTGGGTGCTGATCTTCAGGTTTCCACCGATGCTACAAAACCAACACCCCCAAAAGTCCTTACTCCCTCACGCCCCACTATTGTTCCACCAAAATGTTCCAGAAACCACAGCGTAAGGAATTAGCTGATTCCCATGAGACAGCACAGCCAGGATCTTCTCCTCAGATACCAGACTCCTCTCTTGAACCCCCTATTCTTCCTGTCCAGGACATAGTATCCCTTGTAGATCCTGTAATCGTTTGCACAAACCGATTTGCAGCTCTGACTGATCCCCATGAGGAAGTATATCCTGCACACCCTATTATAACTTCGAAGAAGAGCCAAATTGAGATAGATGACGCAGTTTTTATTCCCCCACAGTCTTTTTACCACACGGTAAAACTCCTTTGGGAGGAGGTTGGGTTCCTAAAAACAACAATTGAGGAGTTAGTGGCTACTGTTAAACTCCTAGTTTCCAATAATGTATCGCATATCCCAGCCATCTGTGTTTCCTCTAACTTGCATTGTACACCAACACTAGGAGCCCCAAAAGACAGCGCCTTGCCGCTGGCCTCTGCTGTTTCTTTACAGTGAACCGTTGAGCCCCAACCCATTAAGTCTTTAGGCCTATCTCGAATCCCCCCCCCCCATACTCTGCAAAAACAACTCTACTCACAAGCAGTCGCTAATCGTAGAAGGTCAGGCAATGTTCCATTTACTCCCCCCTCGGGTGGGAAAATATCTTCCCAACAACACACGGAATCACCCCGCCCCACCAGCCACGCTCAGTCAGTTTTTATGGTCAATGTCCCCAAGATAGGCACGAAAAATGAGAACACTGAGTCTCTGATAAACAAGTCCATACACTGGCTGCGTCATATCAGGGGTTGCCGCTCGTTGATCAGGAAAGACATAGTCTGAGCGAGGAGATGTACTTTTAATAACCAATCGCTGGATTGTATCGAGTTTACCTTGATCAATCCAGACTTAGCAGAAAATCTTTTGGCTCTGGAGTATAGAACTTCTTCTCCTGATTCTTCATCTATTCAGGTCAGGCGTTTTCCCGTATTTACCAGGGCCAGGATCAATGACAGTGTGCAGTTACCATCTACCTCTAGAGGGTCCCCACTTGAGGCTGTGGATTGACTACAGCAGTCCAAACAGCTTAGGCAGGAACCACAATCTGCCATAACCACTAATACTCTAAACGCGCCTCATACCCTTGGAGCAAACCCCATTCCTGACGATCTTCCAACTCTGCATAAATCCAACATCCATTGTAATAACCTGATCAACAGTCCAAGAGATCAAGGGTCGGCAACTCTAACTAACACCTTCGCCCAACCATTGGTTCCACCACAATCGATAAGCCAAAACTTTATCTTTAATAAAACTTCAATATCTCAACTTAAGATTCTTTCATGGAACATTGCAGGTCTTTCCAGTAAAATGTCGCTACCTTACTGGAACGACCTGATCGAGGAACACCATATCTGCATGTTCCAAGAAACATGGAGTCTAGCTCCACTATACAAATCTGGTTATAGTTGCTTCTTCAAATCTGCTGTTTCCAAGGGGAGGGGAAGGCCTTCAGGAGGCCTCATTGTCTGGATTAAGATCGATATGGGTTGTCAAGTCACTGAACATCATTGTGATAACCCAGACATTATGCGACTTTCAATCAAGGGACATAAATGTGGTAAAACCGTGGAGTTGTTTAATGTATACATAAGAGGTACACCTGGGGGCAAATCATCAAACATTGTATTGTCCTTAGAACAGGAGTTAGCTAACTGCCGATCAAATTCATGTGTTATGATTGGGGGGGATTTTAATTGTACTTTTGAGCCACTAGATTCTGAGGACCTGATGGGACAAGAAGCTGAAGACACTGAATGGGGTGTCCCAGCATTAAACATACCCCCCATTAAGAAATGGTCTCAAATTGCAATCCAGATTTTGGCATTCACACTAGAATTTGGGTTACGGGCCGTGAACGGTAGAACTTCTTCAGATGCTATAGGAGCCAACACATTCAATAGAGCCAAATGCCCCTCACGAATTGACTACATATTAGTTGACGTGAGGTTATGGAAAATGATACTGGACATGGAAGTCCTCCAATCCTCTGATAGCGATCACAATACATTGAGCATGACCATAGATAGTCCCTGGGCTCCTCCTCTTTCTTGTAATCAGTCTTTAGTACCTCTTATGATTACCAAAGAGTTAGTACCCTCAAATTCTAGAAGGACCCTTAAATGGCCTACAGTTCTCGCCCAAGAAGCATTGACATCTGGCATTAGCCATGCCTACTACTAGAGATATCGGAGGCCCCCGGGGGACTATCAAAAATCCTGGATTTACATGACAACTTGATAGCCCAGATAGGAGCATATTTTATAGTAGTTAACACAGGAAAACCAACAGGAAGAGTCAAAAAGTGCTATACCTGGTACAATGGGGACTGCAGACAAAAAAAGAAAGTTTTAATTCTGGCAATAAAAAGCAAAAACCCCCTTTTAATTAGAGAAGCTAGAAAGATCTACAAAAGCGCAATCTATTGTGCGAAATTGGATTGTGATGAGTCATTCTGGCAAGACTTAAAAGGTGCTAGTACAGCTAGAGACCCTAACCTCTTTTGGAATAAGGTTAGCGGTTTGGCAACAAAGATTCTGATGTAATCGCATATCTCATTACATGTCAGGACTGGTTTAATCATTTTGAGAACCTTTACTCTACATCGGTCTCTTCCCACCGTGCGGGGACACAAGAGCTAACAAATTTCCATACTATTATACATTTTACAGCTCTCTTCACACTTGAAGAAGTTGAGATGGCCATAAAGAAAATTGTCCCAGCTAAAGCCTCAGGACCAGATGGCCTCCCAGGAGACTTTTTCTTGCAGACCCGAGCAACTGGGCAAACTATGTCATGCTCTTAATTAACTCAATTGCAAGAGGGAGTGCAGTACCAGAATCTTGGAAAGGGGCTGAGGTGGTACCCATTTTTTAAAAAGGATCAAGGGATGACCCTGCAAACTACCGACCAATCAGTTTGATTGATGCGATGCAGAAAGTAGTTGGCAGGGTGGTATTGCAGAGAATCCTTCGATGTATAGATGAAGAAAACATTCTTTCCCAATACCAAGCTGTCTTTAGGGCATGTACAGGGACAATGGACCACGTATTTAGGTTGTTTTTAATTTATTGGAAGGTGGTCTTGATTGCCAAAGGTAGCCTTTATTTGGCATTTATTGATTTAAAGACCGCCTTTGACCTAGTCCCTCGTGATCGGCTATGGCATCTATTGGAGAATTGGGGATGCCACCATTATTACTGAACATCCTGACTCTCCTACATGAGAGCACTTATGCCCAAGTGAGGTGGGGGTCCCAGGGACAATTAACAAACAGGATCCCTGTAAATAGAGGGGCTGTGTTTTGGCTCCCACCCTGTTCTTTTTATATATGAACGGGGTGGTGAGCTACCTGCAGGAGTTTCAATCTGACGCCCTGGCAGGTGAAAGGGTCCCCACTTTACTTTTTGCAGACGATACGCTACTTATCTCTAAAACGCCAGCAGGGCTCCAAAAGCTCCTAGACAGATTCTATACTTTTTGTGAGGCCAGGGGTTTGATTGTGAACACCTCTAAGACAAAGCTTATGACATTTAACCCTTACAAGCCATATAGAGACAATTTTACCCTAGATGGTACACGCTTGGAAAAAGTCTCAATGCTCGATTATTTGGGAATAAGACTTTTTTTTGTTGAAAGATTTTTTTATTGTTTTCCAACACATCAATACAACAATCAACTCTCTCAATCCCCGCCCATTCAGGAAATACCCCACATATACCAGCATTTCCGCTCAACCTTCCCACCCGGTCCCTTCCCCCCCTCCCCCTCCCTCTGTCAGTGTGCCCCCATCTTCTACCCCGGTCCCACTCTCGATGTGTCCCCTCCCCCTGGTCAATGCAATACAGGGGCCCAGCCTCTCCCTAAACCAACAGGACCTTCCCGCTAGCCCAGCCCAAAGTGTAGGCGGTCAGGGCCCGCCGTCTCGCCTCGACTACTCCCCGCTCCCCACTACCACTTCCCCATCAGACCCACTCCCCTCCACCCCCGACTCGGACATCAACCCCTGGAGTTCTACCACCAACGCTTCCCATGCCCGGGCCGTCGCTAGCGCTTTTTCGTCATCTCGCCGGAGGGCCAGTTGCACCCGGAGCGTGCCCTCAGCCCCCGCCCAACGCGCCAGTGCTGACCTCCAGCGCAGGAAGCTGGGTCCCCCCCGGGATTTCCAGTGCAGAGTCAATTCCCTCTTGGCCATTATCAGCCCTAGATCATAAAATTTGCTAGTGACCTTCGTGCGACGAGTGTGGGGGAACCAAAGCAGCAAGCAGGTCCCCATCTCCGGTGCAACGGAGCGATCCGTGACCTGGTTCAAGCAATCTACCACCGCTTCCCAGTAGTCACCCAACTGCCTACAGGACCAAAACATGTGTCGAAAGTCCGCACCGTCCACCCCGCACCGCGGGCACTGAGAGTGCGCTCCTTCGAAATATTGCAGTATCTTGGCCGGTGTCAGGTATGCTCTGTGTAATGTGAAAAACTGGACTAACTGGAACCTGGCATCCTCGTCCCCTTCCATGCCCTCCGCACCAGTGTGGACCATGTAGACTCAGGGATCTCTTTCCCTAGGTCCGCTTCCCACTTTTCCCGCAAGGCGCCCAAGGGGAGGAGGCTCTCCGTCGATAGCCGGCGATAAAGGCATGTGATGGCCTTAGCCGTCCCCGCCGCCATCACTACATATTGGCAACCCGCGGCAGTCGGGGGCTCCGACAGCCCCACGTTCCAATGCCTCTGGAGGCTCGCCACCAAGGCCGCATGAAGCAGGAAGTCTCCCCGCGGAAGCCCATACGAATCCTGCAAGTCTTGGAAAGGCAGCAATACTCCCTCTCTAAATAAGTCCCCCACCATCTGTACCCCCAGTTCCTCCCAGACCGCTAATCCCGACCAATCTCCTCCATGCTGGAACGCCGTACACATCCCCAGGGGGATCTCCGGGGCATAGGGGTGAACTATGGCAGCCCTTCTCTGGCATCTGTTCCAGCATAACCTGAGGGTACGTTCCTCCATGGTGAGCTGGGCGAGGTCCAACCTCTGGTGGAGGACTATAAAGGCCAGCACGTGGCGCGGGATTAGTCTGCCCTGGGGGCCTTCCGGGCCCCTGTACTCCCTGGCCACCGCCTGCGTGAGCCACTGAAGCTGGGCCGCCAGATAGTACCATTCGAAATCCGGAGCCGCCAAGCCCCCCTCCGCCCGTGGCCGCCGCAAGGTGGTCAGCGCCACTCGACGCCTTCCCGAACCCCAAATGAAGCTCGTAATTAATACCCGCAGCGTCGCAAAGAACGACGCCGGGATCCATATTGGAAGGGTGCGAAAATAGTAAAGGAGCCGCGGCAGCGCCACCATTTTCAGCAGCGCCACCCTCCCAGCACACGAGAGCGGGAGCGTTTTCCAAAACCCCATGCTACTCCTTAGGCCTCGAAGCGCTCTACCCACATTCCCTTCCAGCAAATCAGTCTGGGTATGGTAAATGTTAACCCCCAGATAACGGAGACAGCTACCTTCCCAGCGGATATGACCCAACGCCTGCGGGGGCTGTCCCCCTCGCGACAACGGGAACAAACATGTTTTACGCCAGTTGACTTTAAGCCCAGACAGCCGACCAAACACCTCCAAAAGGGCAACCGCTCCCTCCAGTGCTCCCGCAGCATCTGCCAAGAACATCAGCAGATCGTCCGCATAGAGGGAGATATAATGCGTATCCTCTCGCAAGGAAACCCCTACATACGCACCCCCTCGTCGGGCATGAGCCGCCAATGGTTCAATGGCCAGTGCAAACAGCAGGGGGGAGAGGGAACACCCCTGTATCGTCCCCCTCCGGACATGGTAGGAGGCCGATATGGTGACCCCCGTCTTCACTCGGGCCGTAGCCTCGCTATAAAGCAACGTGGTCCAGCGCACAAAGTCCTCCCCCAAGCCGAACTCCCGCAACACTCGATACAAATAAGGCCATTCCACACTATTGAAGGCCTTTTCTATGTCGACCGACAGCGTGCATGCCTCCGGGAAGACCTCCCGGTCCAGTCCCATCACTCGCATTAACCTTCGCACGGAAGTGGCAGTGCTGCGTCGAGGAATAAAGCCCGCCTGATCCGGGTGGATTAAGGCGGCCATATGACCCAAAAGGCGCGACGCCAGTACCTTACTCAATATCTTATAGTCTACCGTCAGCATGGAGAGCGGCCGATACGCCGTGCGCGCGTCGGCCTTCCCTCTGGGCTTTAATAAGGGTATCACAATCGCCTCCCGAGCAGAGGTGGGTAAGCACCCACGTCGCCAGGCTTCGCTGTAGAGGGCCTGCAGCTGCGGGGCCAACAGATCCGGAAACGCCGCATAGAACTCGACAGGCAACCCATCTGCCCCCGGGGTTTTCCGACGTGCCATGTGTCTAATCGCCGCCCGAATTTCGCCCAGCGATATGGCACCGCCAAGTTCTTTCCCAATCTCCGGGTCCAGTCGAGGTAGGCGGGCCTCCAGCAAGAAGTCCGCTAGGCCCTCAGGCTCCCCCTCCATGGTACTATCATATAGCCCAGCGTAGTATCCGGCAAACTGCTGATTTATCCCCTTCTGGGAGTAAACCGGGGCACCCCCCGCTTCGGCCAGGGAAAGTATCGGTTCTCCCCGGGCTGCCGGGTTCGCTAACCACGCCAAAAGGGATCCCACCTTATCGCGCTCCGCGTGCGCTCGCATTAGGTAGCTTTTATGGTCAAAGCATCGGAGCTTCTCCACCTGCACCGCCACACCCTCACGCGCCTCAGCAACCGCAGCCAACTCACCGCCTCCCGTCTGATGCGCCCGTTCCGCCGCCCGCAGCAGAGCCTCCGCCCCATCTACCTCCTTCAATAGCGACTTCCTTACTCCGGTTGTGGACGAGATACAAACCCCCCGAACAACCGCCTTGAACGCGTCCCATTCCGTCGCCCGGCTTGCCGTCGTACCCGTGTTTCGCTCGAAATATTGTGTTAAGCAGTCACTAACCTCAGCCCGGAAGACCGGGTCCTCCAGAAGCAGAGGGTTAAGACGCCACGTGGGAATAACTTGCCGCTGCCTGGACCACTGCAGCACCCCCATACAGGGGTTATGGTCCGAGAGAGTTTTCGCTAAATATTCACTATGTCGCATCAGCGAGTGGACGTCCGGAGAACACAGTATACCATCCAATCTGACATACAGCTCATGGGGGGCAGAATAGAAGGAGTAATCCCTGTCCAGCGGGTGATGAGTACGCCAGGTGTCTACCAGACCCCAAGTGTCCTGCCAGCTACGTCGAGTATTGGCCACCCGACGCACCGCCGACTGTGCCAGGGGAGGGTGGGACCTATCCAACTCCACATCCGTCACCGAATTAAAGTCCCCTCCCAGCACCACCGGCCCCGTCAAATACGCCGCCAACTGCCCCGACAGCCTGGAGAAAAACGCCGCCTGGTCCATATTAGGGGCATATACACTACACATGCTCAAATCCCTCCCATCCAGCCGCCCCTGCACTGCTACGAACCTGCCCTCTGGGTCTACCAATGTCATCAGGGGTTGGAAAGGGACACCCGCTCTCACCCAGATCAGAGCCCCCCGGGCAAACCTCGAAAAGGTGGTGTAGTACAATTGACCCCGCCAGCGCCTCTGCAGTGCCTTCCCCTCCTCTCTGTCCAAGTGGGTCTCTTGAAGGAAGGCTACCTGAACCCCTCTTCGCACTAAGTAGGCATGGATTTTATGTCTCTTCACCATAGAGGTGAGCCCCCTCACATTCCAAGTCACGATTCTCAATTCAGGGGGGGTCCCCATCCCATCGTCGAACCAACCATCCCTTCCCACCCCTCCAAGGCACACTGACAACCCCCTGAAACCCTAAAACACCCCAACTCCCCGATTCCCCACCCCTCCCCAGAACAGGCTCTAAACCACAGTCACCCATCCAAATATTCCCCCAAACAGAAACCAAATACTCTGGTAGCCACCAGAGTCTCACTATGTCCGTGAGGTTGAGGTGGTGGCTCTACGCCTGACGGGTTCGACGGCAGTCCTCCCCAAAGCATCCATGCCCAGTCTCCGTCAATCCCCCCCAGCGGTCCACCCCCCGCAAGCTCCCCCACCCCGGGGCCCCCAAGAATCTCCAGAACCTCCATCCATGGACACCACCTGGTACCCGGCTCTCCCTAAGCCCCATCAAGCCCGAATCAGCGTCCCTCTCCACATGTACCCAGTCCTCCCTGCCCAAGTCCCTCAGTTCATAGCCCGAGCACTCCCCAAACCTTCAAGCGTCCAACAGTCCATCCGCCGTCCCCGGGGTAACATCTGGCAGCACCTCCGCTTCGTCGATAGCGCCGTCCGAGTGAGAGTCCTCCGTGCCCTTCCTAGAGCCCGAATCCTCGCTGGGCTGGGAGGCCGTGGCCCCGGAAATCACAGAGACCGCCCGCAGCGCAGCTCGCCTCTCCAGAGCTGTCTGGGATGCACCCGGTGATCGGGCCCCCGCTGTCCTCACCCTGTTGCGTCTGTTGCGACAGGCCTTCGTCTGGGTACCCTGCAGCCCCTCCCCAGCAGCATGCGCCGTCGCTCGGGGCCGGGCCGACTCCAGCCAACTCCAGGCTGCCGCGGGGTCAGTGAAGAAGAAAGCCGCCCCATCCATCACCACTCGGAGACGGGCCGGGAACAACAAAGAGTATTGCAGCCCCTCGTCCCGCAGTGCCCTCTTCACCGCCAGGAATGAGGTACGTCTGCGCTGAACCTCCATGGGGTAATCCGGGTAAATAGAGACCCGAGCATTCTCCACCTGGTAGGGTCCCGAAGTTCTGGCCCTCTGAAGGATAATATCCCGGTCCTTGTAATGCAGCAGGCGGGCCACCACCGGCCGGGGCGGCCGGCCCGGGTCCGGGGGACGGGCCGGAACCCTATGCGCCCTCTCCAAAGTAAAGAACCGCGTAAGTCCCTCGGGCGCCACCACCTCTTGCAGCCAAGTCTCCAGGTAGGTTAGCATATCTCCCCCTTCGATCTTTTCCGGCAGCCCAACTACGCGAATGTTATTGCGGCGGTTGCGCCCTTCAGCGTCCTCGGCCCTCTTTTCCAGAGTCACCACCCGCCGTAGGAGATCCGCTGTCTGATCCTCCAATACCTTCTGCGCTGGCTCCACCAGGTCCATCCTGTCCTCCGTGGTCTTGACCCTGTCCACCAACTTCCTGTGGTCCGCCCGGAGCAGCCCCAGGTCCGAGGATACCTGGGCGATATCATTTTGCAGCGCCGTTTTTGTGTCCGCTATGGCCTGTAAGATTTGGTCGAGCTGCCTCTGCTGTAGGCCTGCCGCAGAGTCGGCGCCAGTGCCACCCTTGCAGCCTTCGGTAGGGTCCCCCGCCGATTCCACCGGATTCCCTCCCGGCTTGAGTCACGGCTTGCCCATTCTACCGGCCAGGCGGTGCGTCAGAGAGGCCCTCCCCAAACGGCCTCCAGGCCCGTTCACCAGAGCTGCGGGCAGCGCGCCCCCTCACCGGCCTCAGGGGCCTGCTCCACCGTGCCTTCGGTCCACAAGGGAACCAGCGCCCTCCTGCCTCTCACCGGGCGCCTCGACGGGAGCGGCCTCTAGCCTTCTCTAGAGCTGCTGTGTCCGGGGGCCTCGTCCGACCCTCTCCGCTGTCCTCCGAGGGACGCCGGGACTATCGCACCAAGGCGGGCACCACCCAGAAGCCAGGTCCTCACGTCCGCCACCTGTGGCCAGTCAAGCCGCCACCTCCAAGGGGTCGCTGCGCCGGTCACCCACCTCGTTGGCCCACTAAACACGTGGCGTCTCACTGCGGGCGCTCCAGTTCCAGGCCTTCCTCTACCGACACAAGCCCAGTGCCGTCCGCCGTGCCGCCGCCGCCCTGCAGCTCAGCCACCGCCGCTAGGGCACTCTCTATTGCGGGCATCCTAGCCCCGGGCTCCGCATGGAGGGCGATCCCGGCAGCCACCCTCCGGTCAGCAGGGCCAGGCCGGCACTTCCGGTGCCCGCGGCCGATGCAGCCTCACTTCCGGCCCGCTCCTCCAGCACTATGGACCGCTGCTTCCCGTCCTCTCATAGGCCGCCCAAGATGGCCGGCGGCCGCCCGCCTCCGCTGCTTCTCCGTCGCCGCGTCAGCCCTCTGCGCTGCGTTCCACCCCGTCCGACTGCTCCAGGGGTCCCGAGGTGGCAGGGGGAGCCCTCCGGGAGCGTCAAACCGCTGGGGGGACACTCGTTACAGGATCAATTGCTGGGCTGGATGCGGAGCTCGTCGCTCACGCGTCCATGCCCGTCGGCTGCCAAGCCACGCCCCCCTTGGGAATAAGACTTGACGATAAAATACGATGGAGGCATCACACTGACAAAATGCTGCTAAACCATAAGCGTGTCACAGGCACTTTAATCAAAGAACACCGCTCCTCGCACAGTAGACCTGTGGCTCCTGCTCTTACAATCTATGCAGCAAAAGCAGTCAGTTCACCTCTTTATGGAGCTGAACTGTGGGGTTTCGAGAATACCGAAAGTCTTTGCATGTCTGAACATAAATTTTTAAGAAATTTAGTGATGCTTCCACGCAGTGTGCCATTGAAACCATTGTTAAAAGATATGGGTAGTCACTCCTTTAAAGACATAGCTAGGTTACGACCCTTGTGATTCTGGGCTCGCTTATGCCGTACCCCAGAATTAACTAGCTACGCCGCCGCGCTAACAGAAGTCATGGCCTTAGATGTCAACCAAAGAATTAGCTGGATACACAATCTCAAAAAATCTCTTATCGCATTAGGCCTAAAGGAAGCTTGGGATACACAAACCCCACCTAGCAAGGCCAACCTCAAAAGATGCTACTGGGCTTGGGTCAATGCCCAAGAGCTTAATAATTCAGGAGTAGGCAGACTGACAAAGGAGTTTTACCTCCACAAGCAATACACATTTTTAGAACCGTATTTAGATTTTATCCAAATACCGCAGGATAGAGCACTCTATATACAGTTTAGGGTAGGCTCGCTGCCGGTTAGAGAGTTAACTGTGAAATGGAGCACCCCATATCGGACACCACTAGGGTGCCCCTGTTGTAAAACACCGGTAGAGATCATAGCCCACTTCATGTTGGCCTGCCCTGCTTACATAAGTATACGAACCAGATGACTTAAACCCATTTGCAGAGAGTTGAAGACGCGCGAATACCGTACTGCTTTACGTATTCTAAAGGCCGATGCGCGGTCTCTCTTTGCTTGTGGTGTAGCCAAATATCTTGGTTGTGCCTGGATTGTAAGGTTCAAATTTTTGCATGGAGTTTTTTAATGAATTGTGTCTCTATATTCTCATCTTGAAGGTTTGCACATGATATTATGCACTGACACTTTATTCCCTATTTCTGGTCCAAGAACAACCTAATGGGGGTGGTGGGGTGGGGGCTTTATGTGAAGAAGGGCTTGCAATGAATTTTTATTTATTACTTACCCAAGCTCATTCTTACTACCACCATTTTTTGTAATTTTTAGGGCAATTAGAAATTGATGAATTTAATGACTTAATGTTTTATCGGATTTCATTCCTTTTAAATTGTCTCTTTTTAAAATATTTTTATGGCTTTTATAAATTGAAAGTTGTAAGAAATGCTTTTAAGATAAAATAAAGCAATTTTGACTTGAGAAACAAAATTGCTTACAAATTCCACTTAGTAAGAACATGATCATGACACCTTGATCACATACAAGGCCTCGACACTCATTGTGCAAATGTCGTTATTTGTTTTCATCCATAAGGCGACGCAGCTATCAATAGATCATAATGATGTCAGCCCAACTAAGGCCTCGGCTCGAGAGCAAGGATGCATTTTGTTATAAATAAATAAACAAACATTTCCTGGAGCACTTGCTGTCATTACAAGGTGACTACATGCTGAAACCTTGCCCAGCGGCATTCTGATGCCTCTGCGAGGAAGCATGTCCAACTTGTGACCAAGACTGGTACCTACATCCTTTCCCTAAAGATAACGCAGGTGTATCATCCACCAATGGGGGATTCTCGGCAGAACCCATACACACCCTAGACTTAGGTTAGGGAATGCATAGTAGGAGTACGCTATCTATATAGATTGTTTTATATGCTCGCATATATACATTGTTTAGCAGGATAGTGGAACTGTTCATCCTGTTCACTGTCCTTGTATTGCTAATTGCTCTTATCTGCTTCTGTCTATTGATCATTGCAGCACATATATTCTATACAAGAATCACAATGATTCAATAAACATTGAAAAACGCCTCTCTGTGTATTCCTTGTATATTTTAAGTGTGGGCGGTGAAGTGCGCTCCGCTGGCGGAGCTTGCGAAGTTCTTTAGACTCCGTGCTTCGCATGGAATGCGGAATTTGTGGAAAAAGTAAAACTCTGCCTCCCATGTAGCGGAGTTTACCGCCCCACATACAGGCTCTCAGTCCCAGTCTGGGGTCCCTTGGGCCACTCTCATTAACGCCCATCTCCCTGTAATCCCGCCCCTTTACCCTCTCCACACTTGGTGACATCACTGCCAGCCGTCAGCGAGAGGGAGGGAGCCGAGGCCAGAGGCACCATTCAGCAGAGAGACAGCGAGACAAGGTGGTGGAGACACCAGGAGCAGCAGAGACAGGCCCACTGTGGAAATGAGCCTTTTTAGAGGCCCACCGGTGCAGGGGTTCACCCTTGTCTGTCCACTGGTTCTTAAACCAACAAAGTAGAGATTGGCACTGAAGCTGTAATATCAAAGAAATAAGTTTATTAACCTCTCATGAGTGGGACTACGTCACTACAGTACCCTCGGGCCACTGTAGGAGGTAGTCCATTGAAGTCACAGAACACAGGCCTTATATACAGCTTTTTCTGCACTGTAAGCATTGAGACTCAAAGGGGAGGTACAGGCATAAACAAGAATAGTTATTGACTAACATGGGCATACAGAAATTGCTTGGTCAACAAAGTGGGAGGGGAGATGTACTGCTTACTTCAGTTGGAACAGCCTGACCGTGACAGGCTAAGACAGGTGCATTCCAGCAGCTCCAGGCCTTTCTGAGCATGCGCAGTGCTCTGGCTCAGTACTGAAGGAGTTAACTATAGTTGATGACTCAAGCAGAATAGAAAAGCAGGCCACAGTAAAGACGGAAGAAGCACATGGCTAACTAAAATGGATGCCAGAAACAAAATGGCTTCAGCTTATGCTAACGGTAATTTCTGTGATTTCCACAGATGGCCCTTTTAGCATTAGCTGAAGACAGCTCTATGAATTAATAGGAGCATGGACGTTATCCTGCACATCTATCCTCATAAATTCATTAATATTCTGATCCATTGCTAGGTGGGCATTTGCATTTCGTTTAACTGGTGAGATACATAGGGAACAGAGCATTGGGTCACATTAAATACAGAGGCAGCAGGAAAAAAGGATCGCAACAAATATACATGGTGCTGATGATAGCTTTCAGTCCCAGACAGAAAACAGTGTCCAAAACCAACCAGTCCAATTCCAAGTTTCAGGGCTACAATGTATGTCCGTGACTATCTTATTCAGTTTCAAAATAGCCAACAACACATGTCTGATACAATGTCTAAATAAAAACATTTTGTTGATAGGCCTTCCGGTGTTGTTCTTTATGAGGGTTAGAGCACCAATGGTATGTTCGAAGGGGGCGGAGTAGTATTTATCAAAGTGTACACAAGATGTTTCTCTTGCAGAAAAAAACAGTATTCCAAATGCAAATATTAAAGCAAATACACCTATTTTCACAAAAACAATTTTTGTGTTGGGGGACTAGGAGGACCAAACGGGGCCATGGGAATTAGGGCGAGGAGCCGCAAAGGGCTGCTCCTTCTCAAAAATGGGACGACCTAAGGGGGACATTGCTAACAAAAAAAAAAGTACTTGGGGAATTGAAGCCTCTCTACAACCAGCCAGAGGGGAGTCTTCTCCCTGTGTCTGTCTGAGCCTCACAGGCAGGCTTTTATCGTTCATCAAATGTTCACTTCTCCCACGGTGGAGCTGCACAACTTGTAACCCAGAACAACAATCACGGCCCAGGCTAAGGGAAACGTTTCTTCTTTCAGGATAGGGCAATCACCGTCCAGGGCAAACACCCTCAACGATCCTGTCCAGTGTCTCAGGCAGTGCACCAGTATTCTCCACTCTAATCTAACAGGCACCAAAGGCACAACACCTGTACCCTGAACTCAAGTCCTTCCCTAACTCCTGTGTTACTCAGCTGACGCACTGCTCTTTTGTCGGGGCCGCAGATTGTACCTAGTGTGCCCAGGCACCTCTTGATCAACAAACAAAGGTGCAGGCTCACTTTCAGTTGTGGACCGGAACTCAGAGGCCTGATGCGGGAGTATCTGAAACAACCCTTGTTTCAGAGGGGGTCACCTCAAGCAAAACCTTCTTGCCGTCCTTGTCGGTCTGTGCCTCTTTCAGCTGGGCATCAGAAAAAAAGGAATCCGCTCTCCATCCTGATTTGTGACCTCGTCTTTCACCCAAGACAGTGGTAAGGGTACCCGCTTCTTCCGGTCTTCCACCTTCACCGCTGTTATAGTTGCCAGCAACGCCTGCGCTCGTTCCCTTTACCTCGGCTCCAAGCTGGACTGGCGCTGACTCCCCAGGCTGGATCTGATGTCCGAGCCCCTCTGGCAATGGTTGTAGGGCAGCAGATATCTATTGGTGAACAGAACAAAGATCGTTTAGACAAGGCATACACATAATCTATCAACGGAGATCTCGGGGTGCCCCATACATTAGCAGGACGCCCAAGCACCACTTCATCTATCTGAGAGTAAAAAACACCCTATTAGCGAGTATAAAAGGAACTTTTAGTGAACTGACAAAGGTAAACTTTATTTTTCTCTCCCAATTCCTAGAAGCCGGGAAAGTCTGTCTTCGTTTACTAAACATACTCTGAATCCTAACAAAACAACTATTTTTTGGTGTTTCTTGTGTTAGCAAGCTTGTGTTCCATAAATCATATAGTTCACAACACTTCTACTTGTGATTTTTTTACTGCTGTACAGGACTGTGGACACTTCTAGAATCATTTTCCTTACGTAAGAACAACTATATGTTTTGCTTATGACCATGCTCTCATGTTATAGATGTAACGGGAAACCCTAAAACTGTGAATGTAACAGAGATCTGTATTGCATGAACAACTGACACATCAATCCCAACATAGTAAGCTCACAAATCTCTCCAGCAGAACTTGTTGTGGCAAACAAACTCCTATAAGGCTATATTTTTCTTCAAAATGTTTGCTAAGGATCACACGGGCATTGCTCCTAGTATTGTGAACCATGTGTATACTACCTTTCATGATCTGGACTATGTCCAATCTTGTTCCAGGAAGGCTTAATCAAGGCCATAAGTTCATTGAAACAACTAAGTAAATTCTTCCATTTCTTAAATGTAGTTAAATTACTAATGACGAAATCCTAAATATTATTAACATAAATTGAGAATTAATTTGACTCTAATTTTCCTAGGCACATTATAGCCTCAGACATCATTTGAGCAAAGTTTACATTACCTGTAGTGTTTTAACCTACAACGTTAGAATCAGGAAATTTTATTAATACAAAGGAGTGAATTTGTTAAACTAGTCTTCAATATTACAAGCAGGTATTATATCTATGGTTTTCCTGTTTAGAACAAGTGGCACTGAAGTGTGCGTTTGCTTAAGATGTGTTATTTTCTGTAGACCAAAATAGCAGCAAATCTGCTGAAAAGGAATGTGTTCCCCGTTCAATCAAATACAGCCCTGTTTATTTATTTGTATTATTACTACAAGGGCTATAGACTAAATGTACAACTTGCATTTACACAATTATATATGTACATGTACACATCAGGAAACGTTGTGATGCTTTCATAGTGTACTGTAGACCCCTAAAAGTGAAAATCACACACTGTCACAGTGGCTAACCTCAGATAAAAAAAATGCTCCAAAACTCCCTGTGTGGAGATTTTGCATTCAGTAGTGCTGGTCAGTTCTAAATACAGAACTTGGCCTCTGGCCCTTAAACCTATTGCCCCCTGTCTGAGCAAGGCTATTCCCATGTGGGCATCACAGCTCAAAGTAACTCTCGAGAAGCATGACTGAGGGTCTGACTCCGGTGGTGATATTTTAAAGGTAGGATGTAACTTTTACTCTTTATATTTTTATTATTCTTGTGCACTGCGCATATATAGCACCTAAAAAACGGGCTCAAATTTTTAGTTATCAGAATGCCATAATGCACAAAGAACTATTGTGCATTAAGGCGTGCAATGTAATTCACGTCTGTACAGCTACTCTTTTTTTTAATATAACTTTTAATTGTATTTGAGACTGCAGCAATTAGATCATACTAGAAATCATATTTTAAGTTTGTCACCAAGATACAGTAATATTGTCATTGTTAGAGAAACAAATACTCACCTTTTTAATTTGGATGCACAATATATTTAATCATTTAAACATTGCATTGAAATCTTAATGCACAATTTGCACTGGGTAATTTTCTACAGTGCTAAATATTATTGAATTTTCACAATTGTGTTATTAGACATTATAAAGATCATGATAATGCAAAAACGATTTTAGTGCAGTGACTTTTAATAATTTTTTACATGTATTCAGTTTTTGAATAATGATCACTAACCCTTTTGTTGTTTCTACATATGAAAAGCAAGCCTCATTCCTTACCTTTTGTCTTTAAATGCATTATAACACTTACAGAATTTCCTTTGAAACTAAGCACAGAAGCTTTACTGAAACACAGAAAGTTTCTTTCACCTTTTAAAAAGCAGTAATTATTTACCATTCAGATCCACAGATGTGTTTTTCAGGAAAGCAGCAAGAAAGGAAGTCTTTACTTTTATCCTTTCTCTTTTATCTACAATAATGAAGCTGTATTTCTAACTTTCAAAATTAATAGTCTTTAATGCACGTGCTTTTAGGCCATTCTGTACTAGCTTGAAACCTAGTTGCCACAGCGTTTGTTTGTAGTTTGTGCCTGGGTAAAGCATGTGTTATTTATTCAGCTGTGTTTTATGACCTCTGCTCTGACAGACAGCTTCCTTCGGAGAGACAACTTGAGCAGCTGTTAAAAGCTCTCTTTCTGGTGCTGGGAATGAGACTTCGTTAAAAACCAGGCATTCCAAGCCAGTCAAAATCTATCGTTGGCAGTGGTAAAAGGACGCTTTTATTTTAGCAGCAACCAATTACTCCGATAATGTGAATGCCTTTTAATATTTTATATAATGTATCTAAGGGTAACGCTGTAACATTTTGTATTGAGTCCTAGTTGTGTAAAAAACACATTCGTTTTTTTCTGTGAGGCCTACTGTTTCCAATTGAGTTTTAATTCTAATTTTTTGCCATTGTGGCAATATAATAATTGAATGTTCACACATCTATACATTGTTACTGCTTTACTTTTAATAGTAGCTTGCAGCTACTTAACATATTTTATATAATTAATACTTTGAATTTGAAAGTGTAATTCTTAAAATGGCATCTGCAGAACATAACGACGACAACAAACCAAATTGAGCTCATTCCAGAGATATTCAAGAAGGGGCCACACACTCATAACACAATACAGATTGCAAAGGCAAGCCACCCTTACACAAAGAGCACAGTCGCTATTCACTCAAACAAGTACTTAACAAGCATCATCCCCGGTGTCAGTCCACAAACCACGTAGACACTCAAACACACAATCAAACCACAAATCAACACTTAGGACAAAAACAAGAGGCAGCCCACAGACTGTACTCAAACCAAACCAATTGTAAATCATATTTACAAACAAAAGAGCTCTCAAAAGCAGTTTAGAGACTGCACCAAGACAAGTAAACAGCCCAAAGACTGTTCCACCTTAAAGAAGACAGGCTCTAGCCCCAGACCTTTTCCAAAGTACCCCGCTTTACCAGTTGATCTGGCAGAGTGTTCGCAAACAGTCTGTGTCTTTACCTAATCATACTTATTCCAGAAGGCATGCCTATTACAGGGGTCCACAGACCCACCCAAAACAAGACAAAGTACGTAGATCAGGATCCTTTTTTCATATGTTTGTTCCACAGTGTACTATACATTATGGAAGAAATACCGTATTTGACATACAGATGCCTATTGGGTGTCCCCTCTGAGGGAGCCGGCTGACGTTTTTCTAAACTCATTGTGGTACCACCGAGAAAACAACACATCCTACGAAGTGCACTAATAGCAGGCATGCCAAAAATATTATAATAAATATAATATTGTCAGTTGAATAGTACTATCCCCAAATATAGTACCGATCTGAATATACCAAAAGTAGAGACAAAAACATCTCCTCATTACCTACCCCTTTTTATTGCAATAGAAAGGTCCAAACCAAACCAAAATCTTGGCCAAGAAAATCCAAAACAAGAGTGTCGCTTAGCGACTTTACCAAACCAAAGTCTCCAACCTCCACCTGTCAAGCTCTGGGTTGACCTAACGGTCTCTAGAATTTTTTTTACAACAAGGGAGATCTCAGTCTGGACCGGCCAACACCTGGAGGGTCAGATCGGGAAACCCGGAAACACGTTGGTCTGCAAAGACAAAGGGTCTCCTCGTGCAGGGTACCTCCTCAGTAGATGCCTGTCTTCCGTCAAGACCACTCCCTCAGATGGCCGCGTCTCCGGTGAGCCCCGCAAGTTGGGTGCCAATTTGTGGAAATGAGCCTTTTTAGAGGCCCACCGGTGCAGGGGTCCACCCTTATCTGTCCACTGATTCTTATACCAACAAAGTAGAGATTGGCACTGAAGATGTAATATCAAAGAAATGCGTTTATTAACCTCTCGTGAGTGGGACTACGTCAATACAGTACTCTCAGGCCACTGTAGGAGGTAGTCCATAGAAGTCACAGAACACAGGCCTTATATACAGCTTTTTCTGCACTGTAAGCTTTGAGACTCAAAGGGGAGGTACAGGCATATACAAGCATAGTTATTGACTAACATGGGCAGACAGAAATTGCTTAGTCAACAAATTGGGAGGGGAGATGTACTGCCTACTTCACTTGGAATAGCCTGACAGTTACAGACTAAGACAGGTGCATTCTAGCAGCTACAGGCCTTTCTGAGCATGCAAAGTGCTCTGGCTCGGTACCGAAGGAGTTAACTATAGTTGATGGCTCAAGCAGAATAGAAAAGCAGGCCACAGTAAAGATAGAAAAAGCACATGGCTAACTAAAATGGATGCCACAAACAAAATGGCTTCAGCTTATGCTAACAGTCATTTCTGCGGTTGCCACAACACGACCGATAGATTGGAGGTAAGAGGAGCAGAAGAGATTGGTAGTTGGAGCAAAGCCTGCAAGTGAGGGGTGGGACTCTTGGGAGCAGAGACTGCATGCATTTGAGAGACAGAAAGCGTCGCTCAGGGAGGTGCGCAAGGAATTGCAAAACAGAAATTAATTTACATTTACTTTGTTTTTTTTAATTAAAAAATACGTATTACTACTGCCTGTATTTCAATCGCACTGTGGTCAAGCCCTGTATGCCAACAGACATATCTGAATATATTTAATTGGATTACCAAATGTATGATTGTACATTACTGTAGGAGGTGCAGCAAAGGCTCTGGTGGCGTAATCTCCCAGCTCCTCGACCTCATGTGGAGCTCCCTAGCAACCCTTAGTTAACAGATCTTTGATAACACTGCAGCGGCTTCACAGACCCGCGGTGCAGGCTCTTCTAAAGTACCTGTTTTTTTATTTTATTTCCAGGGCACAAGTTGGACGAGGAACCTCAAAACAGGAGGGGAAGTCTCCGGATTGTTAAAACGCAAGGTGCTTCTCCTCTGGAGAGTCACACCAGAAGTTAGTGAAAGACCCAAGGAAGGGAACAGGGAGGCCTCATGCTTCATGCATTGCCACCCGGGCCGCAACCAAACACAGGCTGCAATTAGCATGCAGGGGTTTGTTTGATGCACCTTCCTTCCTGGTAGGGCACAGCGGAGTTTTTTGCAACTCCGCAAGCTCCGCCCACCCTTAGTATATTTCTCTGAGAGAAAGAGCATGAGTGACTGAGAGGAAGTGTTCTAGGTCTGTTACCATGATTCCTGAGAGGGATCTGGTTGTCATGTTCTGTGTTTGCGAAAACCATTTGTTGCCTTTCTAGGTTTAGGAGTACTTATGGTGGCACTGTGCGCTAGCTAGCCTTTAGGACAACAGATCCTGAGGGGTTGTTCGGAACCAGTCTGGCACCATCCAAAGTTTATGTTGCCCAACAAACGCACAGTTCCTCCTGGAAAGTGGAACCTACACGACACAGTAGTGCGTGATGTTTGAACCTGCTGTCTTCAATAATGCAGCGGTGTGCGGCCTTCTCTGTAGTATTTTGCACTGGAGATCTACCCAGCGATGTCTCTAGAAGTGAATTTTAGGAGGGCGGGAGGAACACATTGGGCCACAGATAAAACTGGTAGAGCCACTGACAAAGATTATATATATATTGGTATACGAAGTATTAATGAGATTTTTTTAATCTATGTTTTCAGATTGATGATTGGCAAAAGGAATTTACTAATTGGAGGATTCAGAGATTGTAAATTGATTTTCCTGAATGTTTCATGAGGTAAGTTTTAGGGTGTAAGAATATGAACGTAGTTGGCAACATTTTTGAAGGCTGAGCAACGTGTCACAAATGCTTTTTGTCTATTATTATCCTTTGGGTAGGATGTTTGTGTACGTACAGTGGATATACTAAGCTGCATTTGTAAACCACAGGCATTGGTGAGCCTTTACAGAATCAGCCTGGAGAATTGATATTTATCTCTCATTAATCAGAGTTAAACTCTGGTCGACTTTGAAAGTACATGAATTTTTGTATCATCTTTTTTGATTTCATTCTTCTCTTTCTTTTCTCACTTTGACCTTTTTATTGCTTTTCTTTTTATGATCGAGAATTTATGATTTAGTTCGCTTTGAAGGAATATTTATAACATAGAATGATAATGTTCCAATTTTACTATGATAGTCGGCAAGTAGGAAATAGGATGTAATGAGCAGTTTAAGGCTTGGCGAGGGAAGCCACATGGCCCGCTCCCCTTTTATTTGAACTGGCCCCTAGGATGTGGTCTGCAGGGCCAATTAGGGGTTGCAGAGGGGACTGCCCATCCCCCCCCATAATATATATGTTCTGCCCCAGGGTACGCAGTCATCGGGACCCGACGGCCAGCCTTACGATGCGCTCGCCAAAGGCAGTGCGCAATGTGAGGCTAGCAGCCTGCAAGGATTTGGCCACAGGGCCTGGCGGCAGGCTAACCCTGTGGTCAACATCCCGCTGCACATTGCCAAAGGCCCTGTGCAGCGTGCGGTTGGCTGCCTGTGGGAGTTGGATGCAACCCCATGTGATGAAAGGCTGGGCTCAGCGTAGAGTTGGCTGCCTGCAGGTGGGTTGGCCACAGGGCCTGGCTTGTGCAGCCAACCCCCTGCTGTGCACAACCAACGCTTGTGCGCAGCATGGGGTTGCCTGCCTTTGGGGAGGTTTGTCTCCTAACCTGTGGGTAACCCTCGCTGCACATGGACGACTTTACGTATGGTAATAAAATAATAATTTATGTTAAAAAAAAATATAGAAATTCACTGAAAAACCAAAGGTTGAAGTAACGTTATAGATAGGTCTGATAAAGCAAACCTTAGAAATTCATTGGAAAAACTAAAGGTTAAAGTGACATTATAGTTAGGTGAATATGACAGTGATAACATAACATTTTTTAACTTAAAAAAAACACTGAAATTCACCAGTTATAGTTAGCAGAGCTAACTATAACTTTCGGCCTTGCCATGCACTGCTTATGACCTCATATATTACATCATTCATGACATGTTCTTTGACATCATTGATGACATCTCAAATGACATTATTGATGACCTAATCCTATGAGTGTGCTAGTTTATTTTATAGTTTACATAGTGGTGGGTACCTGCAATATTACATTTGTACCTTATCTTGCACAGCCTGTGCCTAGCTAATGGGTGTAAGTGTTTAAAAAAAACTCATGTTCTTCTAATGCATCACAGGTTTGGAGAGGTATTGAGCGCATTATAAATCTTTGTATTTTAGGACTAACTTGTGTCCAGTATATTCCACGCAAGTATTTTGGTTCTGCAGGAAAAGTTTCCTACAGGGCAAAGATTCTACATAGTCGATGCTAAGTATTGTGAGAAGCCTGGAGTTCAATTCAATTCAGATGTTTTGGTATAGCACAGAGCTACCCGACCTGGTCTCCCAGTTCGGATAGCAACAACACTGCCAGGAATACCTGCATGAACTTTTGACTAAAGCCAGACTTCAGAAGAGATGAGTTTTGAGAAGTTTTCTGAAGCAGACTTCGGACTGTTGAAATATGAGGGCAGCGGGAAGGGTGTTCCAAAGCTTGAGAAAAAGATACGCAAAGGAGCGGCTGCCACTTCCCACTCTATTAACCTTAGGTACTCTCAGAAGTCCTTGCCTACTGGAACGAAGAGGCCTACATGGAACATAGGGGGTGAGTATTTTCTGGATGATGAGTGGGCCTTTCCCATGGATGACCCTATGAGCGATGTAGAGGGCTTTGAACTAAATTATTTTTTGAACCGGTAGCCAGTGCAGGGCTGGACTGGCTGATTGATGCTTGGGTATTTTCTGGAGGATTCTAGCTGCAGCATTCTTGACAATTTGAAGTCTTTTTATCATGTGTTTTGGACTCCCTAAATAAACGGAGTTTCTATTGTATAGTCATGAATTGATTCAACTCTGCACTACCATCCTCCTAGTGGATAGTGGTAACATATGTAAGTATTTTCTGAGAGATCGTTGAATGCTAAAACAGGAACCAGCCAGTCTTCCGGCCTGTGTTTCCATAGGGAGTTTGTCATCTATCCAGAAACCCAGGTTTTTTACTGCCTGGGCTGGCTCAGGTATTTCTCCTAATTGTCCTGGCCGTGACACTTCCAACCATCTTGACCTATTGTTACCGACCACAAGTACTTCCGTGTAGTCGCCATTAAGTTTCAGGCTCCTGGCAGACATCCAGCCTGTGACCTCCTTGAGGCACGAGTTCAATTGGGTGGAGTTCCACTGACATCAGGTGTAAGAGCCATGATGACCTTTGTATCCTCTGCATACAAGACTAATGCTAATCCATGTGTCCGCATGATCTCTGCTAGGGGGAGTACGTAAAAATGTAAAAATGTGGGTCTCAGTGAGGAGCCTTGTGGAACTCCACACCATAGCGTACGGGTGGCTGACGAAAGTGCATCTTCGCACACCTAGAAGCTCCTATTTCCTAAGAAGGGCTTCCAGGCAATCAATGGCATCCCCAGTGATTCTGACTTCCTTCATCCTGTGGAGAAGGCCAGGATGTCACACGTGTAGTAGGCACCGCTTCGATCTAACATTATCATGGCTGCTGAGCCACCTTGGCTCAGAATTGAAAGGAGTTCCTCAGTAACTACAAGCAGTGCTGCAGCCCGATCTGAAGCCTGTCTGGGTGTGGTGGCGAATGTCATGAGTTTCCAGTAAACTGGAAGGATGTTTGTTGACATGTCTTTCCAATAATTTGCTTACTACCGAAAGCAGGGAGATGGGTCTATAGCTTTCTGCCAGAAGAGGATTAGCTGTTGGTTATTTTTAGTAGCGGATGTACTATGGCATGTTTCCATGCTGGGGGTATATTACCACTTGCCAGGGAGTGGTTAAGAATGTTCATAAGAATGGGCAAGGGGGTTTTGTTGCCCGGGTCTAAAATGTTGGAAGGGGCCGGATCCAATGGTGATCCTGATTTGATTTATTTTTGGGTGGATTCCATGGTTTCATGGCTCAGTGGAGGGAACGCCGACAGGGTGGATCCCGACCACTGCCTTGCCAGAGAAGGAATATGTGGTGGATGACATAGGCAGAAGACTCAAACTATTATTAATGGCAAGCATGTTGCAACGTTCTTCTGAGGGTGGGAGACTTATGGAGCAGGAGGGTAAATTCATGAGACTGTTTACCAACTGAACAGTTCCTTGGAGAAATTAGGGGCCGTCTCTATTTTTAACTAAAAGTGAGCTATCCTGGCACGTCTTATGGTTGGTTTGTAACTTTTATTGGCTGTTCTGTAGTTGTTTTTACTGTTGAGTTATTAGACAGATTTGTCTCAGCATGACAATTTCTACATACCATAGATGCACCAGGTACTAACCTATGTACATGTGCTTCTTTTGCTTCAGAAGATGAGCTATCTGTAAAGGTTTCACCACAGTATAAAGGCTGCAGGTAGTATAAACTTTAGCACCTTCACACCATGATTATTGTAAGCGAATAGTGTCTTTTTTTGACAGGTTTCTTTTTTTTTACGGAGTTTTATATAGCACAAACTTGAACCGAAGGTATCGGGTATCAGAGCGCTTTACATAGCACCAGCTGCATTACATGAGGACACATTCATTCTTGTTAGGCACAAGGAGATTAAGTGATTTGCCCAGGATGTTCAGTGTAATTGCCAAGACTTGAACCTAGTTCCCCAGATTCGAGGTCGACCGCCCTAGCCTTTAGGCCACCTCTCTCCATCGAGTGTACATACACTGATCTTAGTAGATACTTTTTAATATTCTGTGGTGTATTTATGTTTACAGTACCCACTTTTCTGCTTATTAACTTAATTTCTCAATGTATGTAGGTTCGGTGACTGTGAGACGTTAGATACAAATAAAGGCTGTCGGTAGTAGGTATTTATTATGGAAGAAAGCTTGAGGGACTTGGCTTTCTCTGAACACTTGCATACAGATTTAACACTGTGTGCAATAAGAGTTTTTATATATCTATGGTTGTTAATGTGAACTAGGCTACCAGTGAAGTGTATGGGATAGGGTTGATGTTGCACATAACCCATGCTTGTTACACCCTAGGGAGTTGTATGTGTGATGACAATAATGATGCTTCATATTATTATGAGCAATTTCCTACTTACTTTTAGGCATATAATGCTACTGCAGTTTATAGAGCGATGTGTGCAAAAGAAGCTTGGATGATTTCATCAATTATGTCATTTAAGATGTCATCAGTGATGTCAAATGATGTCATAGAACATGTCATGAGTGATGTAATATGTGAGGTCATGCAAGGGCTTCAAGTTATAGTTAGCTCTTCTAACTATAACTGACGGATTTCTGCGTTTTGTTTAGTTTAAATCATTAATGTTATCACTGACATAGCCACCTAACTATAAAGTTACTTTAACTTTTGGTTTTCTCAGTGAATTTCTGAGTTTAAAAAAAAAAAAAAAAAGATTTATTTATCAGATCTAACTATAATGTTACTTTAAACCTTTGTTTTTTCAGTGAATCTTTCTATTGACATATATATATTTTGTTTTCAGCAGTGATAGTTACCTGAGCTAGCTATAAGGTACACCTCCACAATCGCAATGCACTGATTATGACCTCCCATATTACATCACTCATGACATGGTCAGTGGCATCACTGATGACATCTCAAATGACATCACTGATGACATCATCCAGTGAGTGTGTGTTTCGTTAACGTCTCTGATACTGAAAGATATATACTGAGCTACTGCATAAATTAAATTACTATTTTTTCTGTACTACTGAGTGTTAGTATTTCTAACAAATATTATCTGAACTATAATCCCATTTTCTAAACGGGTGTACTCTTTATGAGTGAACTAGCCTCTATGCTAACACGTGTCCTCTGCTGATGTACATTTATGGTAGTGCTGTGTGACAGTCTAAGCTGTTCAAGTAGACTCCACTCACAATGACGACTGAGCATAGTTGTGTTTTATGACATACTGACCACTTTGCTTAGACCTCTCTCTTGTGTGATAAATTAGTGTAGTAGTAGTTTGCAATAAATGAATCTGTTCACTAAGAGCTCTCTCTATGCTGATGGCTCAGTGTAGTAGTAGTTTGCAATAAATTAATGTTCTCAATAAGACTTCTTTCTAGGGTGATGGTTCAGTGAAGTAGTGGTTTGCAACAGACTGACCTCTCTGCTAACAACTTTCTCCAAGATTAACAATAATTTTACTAGTGGTTTGTGACACAGTGGCCTGTGCACTAAGACCTCTCTACTGGGTGTGTGTTGTAGTGGTTTTTGTAAAACTAACATCTGCACTAAAACCTCTTTCCAGGTTGACGAATGGTGTTGTTGTGGTTTGCGATAGACTAGCCTATCCGGTTAGATGTCTTACTTTGGCCATTAGTGTTTAGAGTAGTGGTTTAGAAGAGACAGGACTGTCCGCTGAGAACTCTCTCTTGGGTGATAAGTGAGTGTAGTAGTTGATAAGGTTACAGCGAGCTCTGTGCTGTACGTCTCTCACTTGTCTCCTTTTCTTATTTTAAAATATTTAAATGGTATTTCATGAAGTATATTGAAGTTTACTTTGCTGGATGATGTCATTTAAGATGTCATCAGTGATGTTACTGACCATGTCATGAGTGATGTGATATGTGAGGTCACAAGCAATTGCATTGCAGGGGTGTAAGTTATAGTTAGCTCAAGTAACTATAACTGCTGAATCTCTATGGCTTTATGCGTGTAAAATCTGAACCTAACTATATCTCTGTAACCTTTGTTTTTTCAGTGAATTTTAACTTTTTTAATGCTATTTCCTAACTATAGCGCCCCTATAGCCTTTGGTTTTTTAATGAATTTCACCGCTTTTTTAAATATAAATTGTACTACTAATATACATGTTCTCAAGTTTATAAATACATTTTATTCACACATTCATTCTTATTATATATTTTAAAAGTAAACATTTTAAAAATACAGTAAGATAACTTATGTAGTCTTTCTATAAATGCAATGCACCAAGTCTTTCTTTTTTTATTCATTTTATGGAACCACAGATCCGTTCCCAACCAAAAGCACACTTTCAATAGTAAAACTGCAACACATTTAATACAAATGTTGTATTGCAATTTCTGTAAGTGTATCTGCCTGTGTGTCGGTATATGAGTGACTATGTGGGTGTGTGAATGGATGTGTGGGAGTAGATGTGTGAGTGGCTGTGTGGGAGTAGGTGTGTGAGTAGGTGTGTGAGTGGCTGTGTGGGTGTACAAGTGTTTTCTGGGTGTGTGGGTGTGTAAGTGGGTGTGAGAGTTGCTGTGTGGGTCTGTGTGTGGCTGTGTGATTAGTTTTATGGGTCTGTGAGTGGGTATGTGAGTGGCTGTATGGGTGTGTGAATGGTTAGTGTGAGTGACTGTGTGGGTGTCTGAGTTGTTTTGTGGGTCTGTTAGTGGTTGTGTGGGTGTAAAAGTGGATGTGAGTGGCTGTATGGGTCTCGGAGTGGGTGTGTGAGCAATTTTGTGGGTCTGAGAGTGGGGGTGGTGAGTGGCTGTATGGGTGTGTGAGTAGTTATGTGTTTGAAAGTGGTGCGAGTGTGTGTGTGTGTGTGTAGGAGGCTGGCTTAGTATATGGTGAACAAATTAAACTCAAAGAGATGATGGACGGTGCGCTGAAACCTTTAAGACACTCACCCCCAGTCACAGATCTGGGTTGAATCCATCATCATTCTTTAGCTCACTTCGCCACTCCAGTTCAGACCCAGCCATATGCAAATCAGTCTTGGCCCCGTGCCTCATGGAGACAGCCCAGCCCGAAATGCCAAGCCATTTCTTCCCTGGACCAGAAACAAGCATTCTAGGACTTGTTTTGGGGTAACACCCCTCATCAGCCAGCCTAGCTTGAATCCAGTGGCAAAGTGAGCAAAGGACCCACGTCTGGGCATATGACTGGGTCTGAACTGGGGTGGCGAAGTGAGCTAAAGAACGATGATGGATGCAACCCAGAATTGTGACTGGGGGTGAGTGTCTGAAAAGTTTCAGTGCTCTGTCCGTCATCTCCTTTTGTTTGCTTAGTATATGGTGGGCACTTAAAGGAGTGATGCACCTTGCACTACTCCAGGCAACCCTTATAGTGATATTGGTGGTCTTTAGTAACCTTAGACTCCCAAAGTGGTAGCTATGGACAGCAGGCTTCAGGCCTATCTTGAAGAAGTGGAAAGCAGCTTGTTTTACCACGTTCAATCGATAGTATAGATTAGATTATTAAGAAGCACCAGTGTTTATGAAAATAAGTCTATTTATTACACAACACGCATCACATTGGTATATCATCAATACACATGAAAATACTCAAAAGAAATCAGGTAAGTAAATATACACTAGTCTCCATGGATAGACCAAACCATATACTGAAGAAGTAAAAAGCGAACTGCAAAGAAGAACAAGACTTGGACCAAAGGACTCAGAGGAGCTGGAAGAACCAGGAACAACCCAAGGTAAATACCCAGAAACCCCATGGAGGCTGTGTGCAGAGTGGAAACCTTTTGCCTAATGGAAGTCTGTGGAAAAGTCACGGTTGCAGTTTTAAAGAAGAAGAACCTTTCTCAGAGGACCCCGAAGAAACCCTTTGGAGGACGTAAGGTTGGAGAGCCACCTCACCCGTTGATGCCCCAGGACCCGTGTTACCTGCACCAGGGAAGCAAGGTGCATAGGGATGAAGTGACGTCTGAACCTCCCGTAGACTACAATAGAAGAATCTGGCCGAAAGGCCCCTGGAGAAGTCCCTGAAGATGTCTGGTGGAATCCAAGAGTGGATTTTTGAAGAGAAGAACCTGCAAGCAGAGAGGACAGAGTCTATGCCACTCTGAGGTGACCAGGGGGCACTGTAGTACAATGCACACCCTTAGTAGGGAGCTCAAGAGAGTTGACAAGGACCTTGTTGCTGCAGCTGTAGGGACTAGGCGATGCTGAGGTTGACCAGGGGGCCATATATAAGCTTTCCCATGCCGAATGTCTGTGTCTAGGTGGTTGGCGTCTGTCGGGAGCACCAACAAGCATTGGTAGCCACAACGGACGTGGAAGACAACAAGATAAAATCATTGGGACCAGCAAGAACCAAGGGACTCACAAAGTGCAGGAGAGTCAGGGCAGGCCCAGAGCAAGCAGGGGAGCCCATCAAAGCAGGAGAAGACACTCAAGCGGACCCACAAGCTGAAGGCACAGGAGTCGCAAGAGGACCTCAGGCAGCTCATCAAAGATGCAAGGGGTGCAGTGAGGATGGTGATCTTCAATGGATGAGGTGCTGGGGGCTAGAGCTTCATGTAGCCTGAAGATCTCTGGAGTGCAGAGCCAACAAGCCTTGGCAAAAACAAGTTGATGCGGTGCACAGGGGTTTGGTCCCTGCGGCTCCGACGAGGGATACTGTCCTCCAAATTTCAGGAAAGACAAGTCAGGCCTCCGGAGAGCCACAGAACCACCACCTGTGTTGCTGAGCCTCAGGAAGTCCATAGGACGAAAGGAGCAGCAGACCGGCCAACTTCGTTGCGGTGCCTGCAGATGCAGGGGAGTGACTCCTTCACTCCAAGAGAGATTTCTTTGGATGTCCTTAATGCCCACAGGTCTTCTGGAGGACCTGAGTGAAGCACAGACACAAACGAGACAGAAGACTTGCTGAACAGCGAGACCAGGAGGAGCAGGACTCTCCCTTGATGCAATCTCGGTTCCAGGCGAAGCCCAACGAAGTCCAAGTGTCCAGGCGGTCTAAAAGTGTCTTGGTTTCAGAGGTGTGTCTTGTTCCATGATGAATCTGAGGACGCACCCATGGGAGGAGTCCTTAAATACCCAAGGAAAGGGTTGAAATGACTCTGGGATCCCTCTCAGAGGAGAGGCTGGACAGAGGGGAGGATACTCCGCTGTCCTTTGTCCAGTTTTGCACCAGGGCATGGTCTAATGGCTAGGGCAGTAGACCTCGAAGCTGGGGAACTGGGTTCACTTCTCGACAGGAACTCTCAACATCCTGTGATTCTAGGAAAATCACTTAATCTCCCGGTGCCTAATATAAATTAATGTGTCCATCTGTAACGCAACTGGTGCTCATGTAAATGTAAATGTAAATGTCTTGTAAAGCGCACTGCTGCCCTGAGGCGTCCTGGCGCTGTAGACCGCTAGGGAACCCGTCCTGGCTATCCCTGTGAGATGGTCCCTCCAGGGTATCTCCAAGGTGAAACCAGGCATCCCCGGCGAATGTGGGGGGCCGTTGTGGAGATGAGGCAAGCTAATGCCCAGAGTCGCCGAGTGTGATCCCTGGTTAGAGTAGGCACCGAAGCGAGAATTATCGAGTCCGCTGGCCCTGGTCCACGACCCTGCCGTGTCGGGGATTGAACCCTGGAACCCTGAAACCCTGGTCCCGGGCCGTCCTCTGCTTCTGGGTCTGCTTCCTCTAACCAGTGAGCCACACCTCTCCATGTAAGGCACTTTGATACCTTCGGGTCTAGTTCACGCTATATAAAACTACATAAAAACCAAAAAACACAAGGGTTCCTGAACTGGCTCAAACCGGAGTATGCAAGGAGGGCACCAAAAGTGCCCATCAACGCAGTGTGGTCGCACTGGAAGGCACCCCCACCCCAGCCCAATACACTAAGTCCTGTCTGGGGGTGGGTCACACCTCCCTGTGACAGGCAACCTATTGTTCTACCTTCCCCTGTTCTACTCAGCTCAGCAGCAGGATAGCAGAACAGTGTTTGTGGTTGGTAGCAGCACTAGCTTGCTGGCAGACCCTGAAAGGCTGTAACCGGGAGTACAGGGGGCTCCCCAGGGGGCCATCCAGTATATGGGATCACACCGCCAACACCAGAATCGGTGTTGGGGTATGGTTCCAACATGTTTGATACCAAACATGACCAGGTTTGGTGTAGCCATTATATAGTTAGACATCTAGTAATAACTGATGCCCACTATATATCTTAAAATGGCTGAGCACACTTACAGTGCCTGGAGAATCGACTCCAGGGTCTGAAGGAGTGTCCTGCTCATGCAGGGACACCCTCACACATATAACCAACCAACCTGCCCTCAGGACTGAAGGGCCTTCCACAGGGGTGACTTATAGGTTTTAAGTGTAGTGGCCTCAGATATAAGAAAACTTATATCTGTCATGAGAGTTGAAAGCACCACCTCACTCAGGCAGCAATGGCAGGCCTGTAGTCTGAGTTTATGTGGACTCCATGGGTAGCACAATACATGCTGCAGCCCATGGGAGACCCTTGGTGTAACTATGCCCTGGGTACCTTAGTATCATATACTAGGGACATATAAGGGTACACCAGTAGCCAATTGTGGACGTACAAAAGTGCTTAACAAAGCCATTTTGGGAGCGAGAGCACAAACAATGGGGTCCTGGTTAGCAGGATCCCAGCAAACCACAGTCAAAACACAGACACCAGGCAAAAAGTGGGGGCAACCATGAAAGCAGATCCTACTTTCCTACAGTGTGTCAGTGGTTTTGTGGGTCTGTGAGTGGTTGTGTGAGTGGCTGTATGGGTTATGTTAGTAGGTGTGTGAGTGAGTGTGTGTGTGAGCAGTAATTTCCCCCGGGAACAGAGTCCTGATGCACAAAATGGCGGCTGCAACTTTCCTCTCAAGTTGCAGCACGCCAATCTTTTTTTTTTTTTTTTTTTTTTTTTTAAAAACCTTTATTTGTGCATCTTAAACGAACAAATACGGGCCTACAACCGTCAGGCCGGCCACGATACAATGAAGCACTGATACCCACATCACATCCCACGTGCGTCAATGGTCAGGATTAACAACGAGTTATGGGTCACATACTGGAGATATCTTTGACACCCGGGGAAGGAGAAGTGAAGGTTAATTTTAAGTTTTTAGATTATTTTATCAGAGAAAAAAGTCAATGAAGGATAAGAACAAAGGAGATTCGAGTCCGCAAGATAGCCTCACCACACGGGAGAGCAGCAACATCAGTAAGAACAACAATGGAAGTAAAAAACTCAAACAGTGAGGCGGTGCAGAAATATAACAGGATAGTCACATGAGCAAGTACGCACCCCTCCGGAGCCGCCCCCACTTGATCCACCCCACACCCGGACCCCGAATCGAAGAAAGTAGAGCGCAGAGACATAGAAGAAAAAAGGCCCATAGAACTAATTAAGAACAGAGTATTATCCCCCCACCCTACACCAATGCGGAGGCTACGGCCTACCCCCCCCCCGACATAGTGCCTGTCGCCCAATGAACCCGAAATATAGAGAAGAGAGAAAGTGGGAATAGAGTAAAGAAAATAAGAAAACAAAAAAGAAGGTGGGGAGGAGCCCACGGGACACCAGAGCGCCCCGAACCATCAGCCAGTCATGGCCCCCACACACTGAGAGCCCACTACTCCAAAAAACGGCATGCGAAGATACCATGGCACCACAGTGTAAGCGAATGGATACAAGTCGCGATGAGTGCGCGCAAAACAGACATACAGTTCCAGTCCCAGGCCAGCCCGTCCATAAACCCTGGCAATAGAAGTCAGTCTAGCCCTGGCCCGATCGCGGGCGTGGGATTAAACCAGCCCCTGCATGAAGGTCCCGTGTCCCGAGCAGACAAAGACAAGATGGCCGCTCGTGAAAGGATGGTGAAGTAGGATCACGAAATGGCCGCCGACCATCGGTTGAGGTCCCTCTTTGCACCACATAAAATCCAAACCTGGCAGTTAAGGTACAGGAGTTCCACAAAAAGTAAGCCGTGGACCACCGCGGACGGTTCCTCGACGCCGTTAGGTATCGCTCAACAGGATAGTCCAGCGGACGCGGCGAGGCAGGCAACAATAAAGCAGGCAGCCAAGACCAGGGGGACAAAGGGTCCGCAGTTGAGGTGTAGAGCGGTGTACCCTGAGCGCCGGGAGCGCCAGGTGAAGGCATCAGTGTAGCACAGTCATACACCGCCGTTGCGTCCCCGCAAGTGGACAAAAGCACCGGGAGACCCACGCCCTGTAGATGACAAACAGTGCGCTCACGACCCGCAGCCGACAGTATGGGGTCAAGCCGCTCACTCAGCGCTTGCAGGCCAGCGCACATCTGTAGTTGGAAGTCCCGCAGGGCAGCCAGAACGGAGCCGCATGTCGGCGGAGGCTGGGCCCCCACAGCGGCAGCAATCCGGGACGGCACCGTGGAGCTGGTGTCCGTAGGAGGGAGGGCGAAGTGGGCAGCGGGCGAGACCGGAGTAGCACCCCCCCGCCTCGAGCAGGCCCTCAGCGCCATGTTTTGCCGCTATACGTTGCAATGGCCGAGGGGGGGGGGGGGGGAGTCGTGGCAAGGAGTCAATTCCCCTCAGGTCTACGCCGCAACGGGAACGGCCGACAGTCGCTTCTCTTCTCGCAGGTTCCCTTCGCCGCTGGCTGGGCAATAGGTGAAGGGGGCAGCAGCATCCCACAGCGCGGTCATCAGAGCGGGGCAGGAGACACGCCGCACCGGGGCCCACCCCACAGCTCCAGCCCGGCCGGCACAGGGTGCAGAAGGTGTCCGGCCGTCCCTCTCCGGGCTCATCCGGCAGCGATCCGTGGTGCGAGGGGAGATCGGGACCGCGGGGCTCAGGTTAGCGCTCGCTGGTCCGGTAACTGCAGAGCCTTCAGGGGGCCAGCAAAGGCCGTAATGGCGCAGGATTTCAGTGCCGAAGACAAAAGCACCCAGAACTCGGGCATCCGGGCGGGCTGAGACTCCGGGAAAGCGGCAGCACGGTCAGCGCGTCTTCGCACACGTTTCACCTCGAAAATCGGCGAGGATGGGCATCAGGATAGTAGTCCGAGGCCACGGACCGACGGAGCCGGGCGCTCAAGCGTCTGCTCCGGTCGCCATCTTGGCTCCTCCCCCCAGCACGCCAATCTTAACATTGCTATTGGCACGTAGCTCTGTGGATCAGCCACTGTGCATTAGCTGTGGATCTGTGTCTCTAGATATACATAATTAACTCCAAAACTACTGAACAGATTTGCACCAAATTACAAAAAGCACTCTTTCTAAGCCAAGATCTAGCTGGCAAATTTGGTGTAATTCCGTTCAGCGGTTCAGGCTGTAGTAGTGTCTAAAATCCACAACAGAAGACAGACTCACAGCATTGAAAGAAGTTGCATGTAGCTGCTCCGACTTGAATATTCCATTGTCATGCTAAAGGGGGAATATTCTGGAGGGTCGCAACATGAATAGAGTCCAGCGCTGTGAACACTGACCTGTCCGCTGCTGCTGCCATTACGCCGCACATAATCATCGGATCCAGAGGAGGGTGGGACTGCGAGGACCAGCTTCCTCAGCGCCTGGAGTTACATCGGCGCAGCTGGGTCCTCTTCCCTGGCCCTCCCCTTTGACCTACGCAGCAACTCGCGGCCCCCGCTTCGCGGGAGCCGCTCGGGGATTTAAACTCGTGGTGCCTGAAGAACTTTGTGCGCTGTGAACACTGACCTGTCCGCTGCTGCTGCCATTACGCCGCACATAATCATCGGATCCAGAGGAGGGTGGGACTGCGAGGACCAGCTTCCTCAGCGCCTGGAGTTACATCGGCGCAGCTGGGTCCTCTTCCCTGGCCACTCCCCCTGTTGCACCTTATTGGACATATACCACTCACTCTCGCCGCGCTAGCGGAACGCGCGCGGAACAAAGCGGCGCGAAGACCGGGCAAAGAGCGGGCCGTTTGAGGCCGTTTGAGGCCGTTTGAGGCCGTTTGAGGCCGTTTGAGGCCGTTCGAGGACGGACGAGGAAGGAGAGGGACCACTATCTACTGTTGATTGCTACTGATACGCTCCCTACACTCGGGAGGCTGAGGATGTCACCAAGGACAACTAGGAGCAAATCCTCGACGGCCAAGGGGGCCCACCCAGGTACACTGGACACATACTTTGTGAAAGCGGGTTCTCTTCTTATAGATGAAATTTCTATATTAGAAAGGCGAATTTCCCAAGAGTTAGAATGGGCTAGAAGATCTTCATTGGGACCTCTTCAACATGCAACATCTCCGGCCCCTCTAGCTAGGGCTACAATGTTGGAAGGGGGGGGGGGGGGGGGAAATGAAATAGCGACCAATATAGTTGAACATTCGCTACTTGGTACCCTAAATGATTCTCTAACAATTCATGATTTTTCCATCCACTCTGATCCCAGTCTATTATCCCTCCCCCTACCCAATCCGTCCATATTACCTGCTATTATCGAACCTACTCTTTCTGATAAAGTACTAATTCCAACTTCCACAGTCCAGCATGAATTAACTACTGTATATGAGAGAGATGGAGCAATCCCCAAGACAAGAAAAGGGGCACAAAGCATAAGAGGAGCTAAAACTAAGAACTCTAAACATATCCCTTCTCGTGGCAACAACACAGCTAGCATAGCCAAAAAAGCCACGACGAGACCCCAAAAACAAGCGAACTCATCCTTCAGCGCACAGCCCAAAAACAAACCCATCGTAACTGATGCCTTGGGAGAAGAGGGCCTTACATTATTGAATATAAGTACACTACTGAGGGACTTACTTAACCCTATTCTAAACTGCCTAGTCAAGATAGAAAAAGCCTTAGTGCAGCGCAAGACCGATTTCACTCATGTTGACGAGGGCTCTGACATAACAAACCAGATCCCACAAAATAAATCTACACATACCATCAATATCTCTACATCCGAGACTAAAGGGGCGGTGGGTAGTTCGACCTTACATCCTATACAATTGCAGCAGCTTTCCAACGTTCCTGCAGTGCCTTCGAACCATAGCCCTATAACTAAAGCCCAAGGCTCAAGTGACCAACTGAAGACAGACATACTTTCTATGAGCACGAACGGCATTGATCATAATTATAGAACTATTGATTTACCACCAGAAGCAATGCCTTACACTGTAATTCTAGCTGGCATCCCCAAATTAAATTCCTCTACTAGAGAGCCAGCGGAGGCCTTGAAGAATAAGGTAATTCACTGGCTCTCTAGGAATAGGCCGTTGCCAGAAGGAATATACAGTGAGATTTTGATGGTAAGACGAATCCACTGGATAGGACATAACAGGAAGTCAATCCAGGGAGACTGTGCGCTGATTAATTTTAGAGACCCTCTTACTGTCTCGCACATATGTAGCTGGCCCTATCAGCACCAAGGTTCACAGATTTACTCCCTCCCTCTATCCTTTTTTTACCCAACCGCTGAGCCCGAACGGGGAGAAGATTGTTGGGAACTTGTGTCCAGAAGGACTAGAAATCAGGCCCCTACAGTTTTTAGAGCAATTCCACACCTCAAGCCCCCACGCTTTGACTGCTTATTAACTCACAATAGATTTAGCAGCCTGGATATGGTCGATTGACCAATAAAGGCGATAGGGGCGGTAACAACAGGGTCCAATGACTTTACTAACAAACTGACCAGGCTAATTACTCCTTCTGAAAATAATAAAACAATTGGAGTACATCAAGTCATAGAAAAAAACATGGGTTCTTTCCCCCCTAAGCCTAGCCCACATGAGGTACCTGCAATTAAAGTGGCGAATTCATGAGCTTCGAAATCTCCAAGCCAGGCTAGGGGGGAGAACGATGTTTCTGCAATTATTGCACCGGAATTATCTAATCGTCCCTCCCTCAAGATCCTGTCCTGGAATGTGGCAGGTTTGGCAAATAAAGCCAACTGTCCAGAATGGAGAGCATTTATCCAGGCCCAAGATATTTGCCTCTTTCAAGAAACCTGGGCGAGAGAACATCTCACCCAAACAGGCTTTGCTTAATTTTCTGTGCAGGCAACATGGGCTGGCATTGGACGTCCCTCAGGTGGTCTGGCTATCTGGGTAGCCACTGATCTGGGGTGTAAGGCTGTTGCATACCCACAAAATTCGCCGAACATCCTTATGGTTCGGCTTGATTGGCCGAATGCAAACAGCCTCCTGTTGATTAATGTATACTCCAGGCCAACTAAGATCTCCCAGACTTCAAGTACGATAGAGGAGCTCTCAGGAGTCTTAGACGATATCCCACAGGGCACTTACCTTTTAATAGGAGGAGATTTTAACTCCCACTATGAGCCCCTTCCGGGACTACTGCTGGATTTAGCCGTGGAGGAGGACATGGAGTGGTTCATACCTCTCTTGCAAGCAACAGCCCCCAGAGCTTGGACCCCCCTTGCTACACAAATTACTGCTCTAACCTTGAAATTTGGTTTGCGGGCATGTAATGGTAGGACAAATTCAGATAACCCAGCTAGTTTTACCTTTAATAGCAAGGGTAGGGAGTCAAGACTGGACTATATATTGGCTCCACTACCAATGTGGTCAAGCATCATTGACTTCTGGGTATTGCCTAGGGAAGACAGCGACCACAATGCGCTGAAACTAGAACTTGCCCATCCTGGCCTAGATTCTAGACTGGGATCGAGGGACTTCGAGGATACCGGTCTCGACCTGATTCAAAACAGACGTAGAGTAAAGTGGGAGAGATTCATCTCTAACCCAGAGAGGATACCTATACTCTACCAAAGGGTTGTCCCTATACTTGAAATAGCTCAGGCTCTCACGGTCAATGATATAAATCAGAGTAATCATGAACAAATAGGGCAGTGCCATAGAATCCTCTCTGAGACAGTATCTGCAATACTCACTCGTACTCTAAAGAGGCCAACTGCTTGCGCAGCTGGTCCAATATGGTATAATAGGACCTGTCGTATTGCAAAATCAAGCCTCCTGACCTCTATTAAAGCAGGTCTGGGAAGCGAGATAATTAGAGCCAAGAGATCCGCTTACAAAATTTTAATTTGTAATGCAAAAAAAGAATGGGAACACCAGAAATGGGAATCCCTTTCTGTATCTCTGGCCAGGGGGGATTCACGCACATTTTGGCGAACAGTGAATACTGGTTCACTGGAATTGGCCCGAGCACTGGAGCCGAATATTTCACCTAGCGCATGGTCTGATCATTTTAAATCGCTGTACCAACTACCAGATGGGGAGCAGGCTGCTCTCTACCCTCCATGCATTGAGGATCCCAAAGAAATCTCCTTGTTTACACTCAAGGAGGTTAGAGCGGCTGTAGCTGGATTAGCTCCAGGCAAGGCCCCCGGGCTGGATGGTATCCCAGGTGACCTTTTTAAGCAGGAGGTGGTTGTCTGGACTCCATATTTAGTTTTATTATTCAATCATATTTTGCGTGGCATGGAGATTCCTGCTACTTGGCTGGGCGCAGAGATTGTTCCCGTTTTCAAAAAGGGCTCTCCTCTGCTCCCAGCCAATTATAGACCTATAAGCCTCATAGATGTCCCACAAAAGATCTTTGGTAGATTGATCCTAAACCGGCTGCAGGCCTGGATCGATGACAATAACATCTTGAGTCCCTTTCAGGCAGGTTTCAGAAGGGGGGTTTCAACGGTGGATCAGATCTTCCGATTGAACCTTCTCTATTGGAAATCAGTAACAATCGAGGGGGGCAGTTTATATACGATATTTGTCGACCTGCGGGCGGCATTTGATTTAGTCCCTAGGGACAAACTCTGGGCAGTTTTGGCAGCTTCAGGGGTCCCCGCTGATATACTCTTCATTCTGGAAAAACTACATCGGGGCAACTATGCAAGGGTAAGATGTGGCAGAGGAGGCACCCTTTCAGAACCTTTTCCGGTTGACAGGGGTGTTAGACAGGGTTGTGTGCTTGCACCCACCCTCTTCTGCCTCTTTGTCAACGGGATCTTTAATCATCTTGATGGGATTAGTAACATCGATGCCCCTAGGTTGGCGGGCAATAGGGTACCGGCAATTATGTTTGCCGATGATACCCTGTTGCTCTCCAAATCACCTATGGGTATACAAAGGGTCCTCGATGGCTTTGTTGACTTCTGCAAGTCGCATGGTCTGGAGATCAACACCACAAAAACAAAATATATGATCTTCAACCCACCTGCATCTACCCGATCTAGCCCGCGGATAGGGACCTCCAGCCTTGAGAGGGTATACACCTTTGAATACTTGGGGGTTATTTTCAATCCACTAATGAAGTGGGATTCACACCAGACAAAAGTGAATCTCAAGTTAACCCAGATGACGGGTGCTATCTCTAGGATGTTGAGTGGGCTGAACTATAAACCATTAGGCCCACGCCTTCATATTTATAAAACCCAGGCTAGGGCGGCTGGGTTATATGGGGGTGAAATCTGGGGACATGTACCTATCCAGAAACTACAGGTTGTTGAGAACAATTTCTTGAGGCAGCTGACAGCTCTACCATCAAGCACTCCGCTATTACCCTTAAGATTGGATTTGGGCTTAAGACCCATTGCGGTGGAACTAGGCCTCAAACCTCTAATCTTCTGGCATAAATTATGGCGCACCCCAGAGCTTGAGAATTACAGAATAGAGCTAGAAGACATTTTGCGTCTTATAAGAATTGATCAAGTACCATGGTTTGCATATATTAAACCTTCCTGTGAATCAATAGGAAGACCCGATTTGTGGTCTGACCCAGCCAACACATGCCCAATGTCTTCCCGCAAAACTATCTCTTCAGCTTACTATGAGCACAATTTACGTGTTCTAGTTACGAAGGCCAGGGCTGGGTCCCTCACTGAACAGTTCCTGGGATTCAAAGATACATATACCCGGGAACCAGTCCTAGATGACATTGAACCAACATTAACCAGGAAGCTTTACTTACAATGGCGCTATGGTACTTTGCCCCTTGGAGCCCACACTGCCAGCTGGTCACCTAACCTAACAACTCAATGCCCAGCGTGTGGCCACCCATCTGAGTCTGACCTGCATATAATCTTTTTTTGTCGAGCCTACCACAGACCACGGAGATACTGGCTTCTTCCACTTTTAAAAAACCTGGGTTTTAAGCATTACATTTCAGCTTACAGAATGCTATGTAAAGTCCAAAAATAGAGGAGGACCTGATCTGAATGTTGCTACGCTGTTAAACACTAAATGATGCATTTTTAATATGTGGTGTATAATATGTTATTTATTGTATGTTCATCTGTCTTATTCTTTTATGGCCCAAGTGGCCGAAATAAAGTTGAAATGAAATGAATAGAGTCCTTGGTGACTAAAAATGAACGCCATGACCGGCAGGCGAGGGTCACCCGAGTTCCCAGAGCCCCGCCCTGATCCCCTGGGCTCTGGTCATCACTTAGCGAGGGTGTCCTCTGCGAGGTGCTGACCGGCAGGCGAGGGTCACCCGAGTTCCCAGGGCCCCGCCCTGATCCCCTGGGCTCTGGTCATCACTTAGCGAGGGTGTCCTCTGCGAGGTGCTGACCGGCAGGCGAGGGTCACCCGAGTTCCCAGGGCCCCGCCCTGATCCCCTGGGCTCTGGTCATCACTTAGCGAGGGTGTCCTCTGCGAGGTGCTGACCGGCAGGCGAGGGTCACCCGAGTTCCCAGGGCCCCGCCCTGATCCCCTGGGCTCTGGTCATCACTTAGCGAGGGTGTCCTCTGCGAGGTGCTGACCGGCAGGCGAGGGTCACCCGAGGTCCCAGGGCCCCGCCCTGATCCCCTGGGCTCTGGTCATCACTTAGCGAGGGTGTCCTCTGCGATGTGCTGACCGGCAGGCGAGGGTCACCCGAGTTCCCAGGGCCCCGCCCGGATCCCCTGGGCTCTGGTCACCACTTAGCGAGGGTGTCCTCTGCGAGGTGCTGACCGGCAGGCGAGGGTCACCCGAGTTCCCAGGGCCCCGCCCGGATCCCCTGGGCTCTGGTCATCACTTAGCGAGGGTGTCCTCTGCGAGGTGCTGACCGGCAGGCGAGGGTCACCCGAGTTCCCAGGGCCCCGCCCTGATCCCCTGGGCTCTGGTCATCACTCAGCGAGGGTGTCCTCTGCGAGGTGCTGACCGGCAGGCGAGGGTCACCCGAGTTCCCAGGGCCCCGCCCTGATCCCCTGGGCTCTGGTCACCACTCAGCGAGGGTGTCCTCTGCGAGGTGATGACCGGCAGGCGAGGGTCACCCGAGTTCCCAGGGCCCCGCCCTGATCCCCTGGGCTCTGGTCATCACTTAGCGAGGGTGTCCTCTGCGAGGTGCTGACCGGCAGGCGAGGGTCACCCGAGTTCCCAGGGCCCCGCCCTGATCCCCTGGGCTCTGGTCACCACTTAGCGAGGGTGTCCTCTGCGAGGTGCTGACCGGCAGGCGAGGGCCACCCGAGTTCCCAGGGCCCCGCCCTGATCCCCTGGGCTCTGGTCATCACTCAGCGAGGGTGTCCTCTGCGAGGTGCTGACCGGCAGGCGAGGGTCACCCGAGTTCCCAGGGCCCCGCCCTGATCCCCTGGGCTCTGGTCATCACTTAGCGAGGGTGTCCTCTGCGAGGTGCTGACCGGCAGGCGAGGGTCACCCGAGTTCCCAGGGCCCCGCACGGATCCCCTGGGCTCTGGTCACCACTTAGCGAGGGTGTCCTCTGCGAGGTGCTGACCGGCAGGCGAGGGTCACCCGAGTTCCCAGGGCCCCGCCCTGATCCCCTGGGCTCTGGTCATCACTCAGCGAGGGTGTCCTTTGCGAGGTGCTGACCGGCAGGCGAGGGTCACCCGAGTTCCCAGGGCCCCGCCCTGATCCCCGCCCTGATCCCCTGGGCTCTGGTCACCACTTAGCGAGGGTGTCCTCTGCGAGGTGCTGACCGGCAGGCGAGGGTCACCCGAGTTCCCAGGGCCCCGCCCTGATCCCCTGGGCTCTGGTCACCACTTAGCGAGGGTGTCCTCTGCGAGGTGCTGACCGGCAGGCGAGGGTCACCCGAGTTCCCAGGGCCCCGCCCTGATCCCCTGGGCTCTGGTCACCACTTAGCGAGGGTGTCCTCTGCGAGGTGCTGACCGGCAGGCGAGGGTCACCCGAGTTCCCAGGGCCCCGCCCTGATCCCCTGGGCTCTGGTCATCACTTAGCGAGGGTGTCCTCTGCGAGGTGCTGACCGGCAGGCGAGGGTCACCCGAGTTCCCAGGGCCCCGCCCTGATCCCCTGGGCTCTGGTCATCACTTAGCGAGGGTGTCCTCTGCGAGGTGCTGACCGGCAGGCGAGGGTCACCCGAGTTCCCAGGGCCCCGCCCTGATCCCCTGGGCTCTGGTCACCACTTAGCGAGGGTGTCCTCTGCGAGGTGCTGACCGGCAGGCGAAGGTCACCCGAGTTCCCAGGGCCCCGCCCGGATCCCCTGGGCTCTGGTCACCACTTAGCGAGGGTGTCCTCTGCGATGTGCTGACCGGCAGGCGAGGGTCACCCGAGTTCCCAGGGCCCCGCCCGGATCCCCTGGGCTCTGGTCATCACTTAGCGAGGGTGTCCTCTGCGAGGTGCTGACCGGCAGGCGAGGGTCACCCGAGTTCCCAGGGCCCCGCCCTGATCCCCTGGGCTCTGGTCATCACTTAGCGAGGGTGTCCTCTGCGAGGTGCTGACCGGCAGGCGAGGGTCACCCGAGTTCCCAGGGCCCCGCCCGGATCCCCTGGGCTCTGGTCATCACTTAGCGAGGGTGTCCTCTGCGAGGTGCTGACCGGCAGGCGAGGGTCACCCGAGTTCCCAGGGCCCCGCCCGGATCCCCTGGGCTCTGGTCATCACTCAGCGAGGGTGTCCTCTGCGAGGTGCTTTGTTCTTTGTGATCACGGCTAGCTGTGAACAAACTGAGTGTAAGTAAGTAATACGCAGGCATCAGATGCAGCGGACAAAAGCCCTCGTGCTGCCAGGCCACGTCTCGGGCAGCACAAACGCACCCACCACACGCCCCGCAACCTGCTGCAGAAGGCACGGGTGCAAGTGAAAGCACCGGAGCCGCAGCGCTCTCAGCACTAATTGGAACTATTTTTCCTGGTTTGTACTTTCCTTTTTTAAACGATAACCTGTTTATGTTCATATTAAAATGTGCCAGCTTCGTCTTTCTGTCCTAAATGCGGTTTCCCAGCAAACTGCAATAGGCTTTTGTGAGGTTTTTTAATGTTTTTTGTTGTTTCCAATTTAATGTACCTACCCCGCTTTGTAGGGTTTTTATTTCACCACCTCTGTGAAATGGCAATCAGTTTAGTTGTTGGGAAATTTTTGAACCTGTGGCATTGAGTTTTAAACCTTGTAGTGGGGATGCTGCGTGTGTTATTGCCCCACACCAGGGCTTCTTTTTCTCTCTGCTGGTAAATCTCTGGACAGGGCTCGTATTTTTGCACGTGTGGTGGGTGTTTGTGAACTTGCACGAGAGAGACCGGAAGAGGTTTTGTGTTTGATTTTACCAGCGGCTTCTTGTCTGTTCCTCGCAAACTTTGAGACAAATTCTTACAGGGACATTGTTTCGTTGTGTTCATAATTCACTCTACACTTGGCTGGGAGTTCATTTAGGCTTGTTTTTTGTTTAAATGTAGGGTGCGCACTTTCCACAAAAACGCAAATAGTACTCTATAAAGATATTAGTATGTTATTTTTTAGGGTGACTTTGATTGGGTTTTAACTATGAACCGAAGAGTGAGGGATTTAGAAGAAGTCACGGTACTTTACGGAAAGGTACACCTTCTATCAACAAATGTACTCCACCATATCTGTGGCACCCCTCTGTTGTACCCCTGTACAACCACTCTTTCCGCCGCCGGCTCCCATGCAGTAATTGGTAAATTAAAATGAGGGCTTAATTTCCTCGAGTTCTCAGATGTATTTCTCATCCATGTCAGTAAAATATTCTGACTTGCAGCCTGACACGTTACTTTCGAAGCAAACAGGCTGCTAATTCCCCGTTGTGCTACAGCAGCTACCCAACAGTGCTCTAATAAATAACTAGAGTGCTAACAATTTCAATTCTGATAAAAGTGTGGCTCATCTGAAGGCATCTTGATGTAAACTCTATAGCATTTCCTTTAGAAATGGACAAAATGCAGGGTTTCTTCTTGTTACTGAAATAATGGTTGTTGCTCTAGAAGGCTAAAATGAGGACAAGCAGGCGGCAGGGGCAGTGGAAGCAGACCAGTCAGCGGAGGGCCACACATGTCAGCGGAGGGCAGGAGGAAGGGTGCAGGGGCAGTGGAAGCAGACCAGTCAGCGGAGGGCCACACCTGTCAGCGGAGGGCAGGAGGAAGGGTGCAGGGGCAGTGGAAGCAGACCAGTCAGCGGAGGGCCACACCTGTCAGCGGAGGGCAGGAGGAAGGGTGCAGGGGCAGTGGAAGCAGACCAGTCAGCGGAGGGCCACACATGTCAGCGGAGGGCAGGAGGAAGGGGGCAGGGGCAGTGGAAGCAGACCAGTCAGCGGAGGGCCACACCTGTCAGCAGAGGGCAGGCGGCAGGGGCAGGGGCAGTGGAAGCAGACCTGTCAGCGGAGGGCCACACATGTCAGCGGAGGGCAGGAGGAAGGGTGCAGGGGCATGCGCATGGACAACGGAGAGCGGGGGGCAGGAGCAGCAAGCTGACCAAGGCTGCTAGGCCAGCATGGGCAGTGGCAGCACAAGGGACAAGAGGGGTCAGATGTATGCACAGGGAGAATGGAGGGCAGGGGTAGGGGCAGCAAGTTGACCACGGATAGCAGGACGGCAGATGCAGCAAGCTGATCAAGAAGGGCAGGTGGGAGCGGGCAGGGGCTCACAGATAGTTAACAGTAGGCAGGCAAGAGTGGAGGGTCTCATATAGGAATCGAGCACAAGGACCCCTTAGCTCCACCTCCAGGTGTGCAGGAAAAAGGCCTTTACCAGTCAATTAAAGGCTCCCACTAGCTGTTTCCCCACAGCCCGGTGATGGGGTCATGCCTGTCTTCCGCTGTGGATGATGGAACACTTTGGGTGGGATGTGAGTCCACTGGGCAGAAAAGCTACCAGAGTGTACGCAGACCATGGAGGCAGGCTGGTACGGGGCACTATGCGATGAGATTTAGTCTACCAAGCCTTCTGGCCTGGGGGTGTACACGCGGGGGGTCCATGAGCCGCTAGGTGTCTCCTGAGCCACTGATGGGTATTCACTTATGGCAACCTGGTCCCCCATCAGTGCAATTGATTGAGTGGACCGAGTCTGGGTGGGACATGGTAAATCTGATTCTAGATGGATGGTGCTCCAGCGGAAAAGGCAAATTTACATATTCTCCCTATGTCACAGACTCGTCATCTCACTACTCATCCATACACTCATTAATTGGTGGGGCCCATAACACCAACACGCACTCGTCTTACACGAATCTGCACACAGGAGAAACGGCGCTGGACATGTGGGTACCTTATTACCTATCAGGATTTCAATTTCTTTACATTATACACGTTATATACATCTGCACTTATCGAATCCTGACCTTAACATTAAGGCACTCCACCACTTGGTCGACGGACCATTAGTTGGACTGGTTGATGGTGATTTAGAACCAGCTAAAACACAATTAAAGCCTCGGAAACATTTGACTAATTTTCAGTACTCAATAAAAGAATCACAAACTCATTTCGTATTCATCCAAATTTGTTTATCTAATATTAATTTGCTCTGCATTAGCATGTAGGCGCTACAGATTATAACATAATTCGGTTTATTTCAAGAAGAAAATCAAATCTTGGAACATAAGCACAGATTTAGAAATGCACTTGATAGTTACCAGGTAGCAAAAGTTGGCGACCCTCCAATCACACAGAGGATTATTCAAAGTCTCTGTTACAATCTCTGGGATAAACCGTCCAACCCACAGCAATGATCAAACCATCAGATGGAATAACTTCCCGAAAATCAAAGAAACCCAAGGTAAACCATGGAAATCTTCATCAGCTCAACATAGACCCAACGCCACGGAAGATCAGCCCAATGAACCACCCCCTTGGGCGGATGAGGGTCTTTATACCCTTTTCCCACTTACTTCAGATCAATATGCAACAATCTTTAGGGGTAGAAACTGTTCGGATTGGCCAGTCCGGGTCAACTTAGAATTTATTAAAGTTTCACAAGACCCACTAGTTTTCCATGAGACTTGGCATAGCAAAGCGTAAATGTAGTTCTTCTCCGACGGTTCACAGGCAAAAGTTCCGAAGTAATAACAAGCCATTGTCCCCTTGGTAGTTCACACCGTTCATCACTTGGCAACCCTCCATGCTCCTATCCTTGACAAGGGACACGCTGATACAGGAGCTGAGGTCACTTGGAGATCTCCAGAGCCACCCGATTCTGCGCAGTAGTCATCGCGCTCACATGATGGCGGCACCACAGGAGCTCAATCTTAAGTACTGCGGCCTAGCAGGCTCGAATGCCAACTTAAGCAAAAACAGACATAACAGTAATTAGAATATAGAAATGAAGATTCTAATGTTTAATCCCACTCTAATCCCAGTGTATATTAGTATTTTTCTAGTTTGTAGCAACATTTAAAGCAATAATACTCACCATTCTGCATTGCTGAAAGCCCAAACCATCACAAAGCAACATGAATCATGCAATTCTCTATTTCACCACAATCTAAAGTTAGTTTGCGTACCACAGTTAATTAATTTCGTTGTTCTGTCATGCAATTAGCATTTTAATCCCACGTGTATCTTATGTTTATCAAGGTGTAATGGTTGATTAATTTTTCTCACTCCAAACTAATTAGTACGAGTTAATTCTTAGAATGATTACGTAATTAATTTGATGCAAAATAGAGGAGGTACACACATTTTTGTTTTACCTGCTCCATCAAGCCCCCGTTTGGTGATTTTTAACATCACCACTAATCACTAAACAAAATTTAAAAAATTTTCTACGGAATTGGTTACCCAATTCCCTTGCATTTGTTAGGTTACATCATAGTGTTTCCCGTATCATTCTCTCTTGTTTTCTTGTACATATTTTCTTTCAACTCTTCTAATTCTATATCTTCTACCTCTCTTTCTCTTATTTCCTTCTGTTTTCTTTTCTTAATTTCCCTTTTTATCTTATTTTGTAATTTTCTTCTTTTTATGCACACACATCCTAGTCTCTAGTATTAACACTAATATAATCACAAAGGTCACAGGTATCAGTGTTTTACCCACAAAAGAACTACCTAATTTTGTTAACAAACTCTTAATAGTAGAAAAACTTTTACCAAGTTTCTCCCAAACATTTTGAACCTCCAGTGGAACAATTTCTTCATGCAAGTCAGTTATATTCTTAATGTATTTCTTGAAGTTTTGACTTTCGTCAGGAATGTAAGTACAACAATGTTGCACTTTCAACATACCACAGACTCCTCCCTCTTTGGCCAATATAATGTCAAGGGCAAGTCGATTTTGCATAATCATAGCTCTCATGGCAACCATTTCAGTATTTATTTTTAAGAACCCTCCTGCTGCGCTGGATGATAAACAATCCACAACTGCAGACAATTTTCTAATTTTATGGCCATTCAAAGATATTATAACTGCTGGTATCAGTGCTCTAAAAATATCCCCTAAAATTTCTGACCAACTCTCCCTCTTTCTACGTGTTAGTTGCCTATCTATTTCGTGCAAACCTTCCACTCCCCTTCCCACATGAAATATTTTCGGGAAGACCAAGCCTAGGTAGCATGTTCCATACGAGTAGTCCGGTAACCTATAATAAACTCTGTTCCCACAGATGTAATATATTCCAGGGAATACCGGATCATTTCCTCCTTTAAATCCCCATCCTCCCATGATTTTATATAAATCAAGCCATTCACTTGCACCTACAAAGTAATTATCATAGACCGTATAATCTCTACTGATGCACAATTTCCCTTTCTGGGGCCAATCTAAAGCCATTGCTGGATTCGTTTCTACCTTTAAATAATTTTCCTTTCTAACATCCCAAAATGTTGTTTCTATCTTTTCCCCAGACACTTTTCTTTGCATCTTAACTCTTCTCTCCTCTACCATGTTCAGGTAGGTTTTCTCTTCTTTTCTCGAACTACAAGTAAGATTATCCTTAAATACTTCTTCTAAAGTTAACTCTCTTGTTTGCAGAAAGAATTCACCTAATGTTCTACCAGGAATCACCTTGTTTAGTTCAGGAACTACAGGTATCTGTGAGAAAACATTATCTACATCAGTGTAATAGTATTCTAATTTCCCTGTTTTATAAAACAAACTGGCTAAAACACTGCAAGTTATCCCATATGTCAAAGGAAGATGATGATAAGTGACATCTTCTGACACAGATTCAGCTAACTGCATGCCAACGTAACAGTCCCTAACCTCCATAGTCTTTAAATACTCATACAATAACTTTGAAAAATCATTATTAGAAAAATCACTTATGGACTTATGTTTGTGAAGTTCTGTTCTATCTACCAGTTTTGTAACATGACTGTCAACAATCTTTCCCTTGTTAGTCCTGTTCTCGGCGTGTTTTTCTATATCTTCAAATGTTACTCTAAATGAAATTGTTATTGCTAATATGATCCAGACAAGCATTAGTAATCCTGTACAACAAAAACACATTTTAAACCATCTCCGGAGAAACCCACATGTAGGTTTTCTACCTTCTCTGTTTGCCATTTCGGTAATGATCAATGTCTTTTGACTTAGCCTCTTTTCATTAACAATTTACCTTTGTCTAAACCTAAGGCTTTGATCGCCTACTTGTTTTTTTTCTGGTCATAGGTCTCGTCCAGAGTTTTAATTCCTTACGATTTTCTTGGTCATTTCAATCCATGCATGAATCGTCTTTGTCTTTAGGTTCACAATCTTTGTTCAGAACTTCCCGATCATCCGTTACTTCTCTGATGTCAGACAAGATAACTCTCAGGATTTCCGAATCTTCTTCTTCAACCACTTCCTGCACAGTCACTCCTAGACTTTCTTGGCTATCCGCTTCCTCTTTTATATCAGGAAGTGCCACATATGTCCATTCCGGTGACTTGTACTTCTGGCTCGGTTTCTTTATCCTCTTTGCTCCTTGCAAGTGTTTCTGATCAGTGTCTTCTGATTTTTCTTGACTAGACACTTCATTCACTTGTTCAGCATTAGAAGATTTTATTCTCGTTAATCGGTACCTGAATCTTTTGAGTTTGTTGGGCCAAATTTCTTCCTTTGACGGCCTCTTCTATTTGGTTCCTTTCCCTTCTCGCTCCGTTTTCCAAGCTCTTGTCCTTAAAGTTCTCCCCCCTTTGTCTTCTTCTTCACTCTCTTCAGATTCTGTATGGGTCTGGCTTTTACTTTCTTTGGATTTTATCCTCAGGACCTCAGGTTCACTATCTACATTTATCCCTCCTCGTGTTTCTTCCACGCAATCTTCCTGCTGACTAACTGTCCCTTCTTCTCCCTGGGTGTGTGTTGTCCCTACACCTCCTCGGGGGTCTTCCGCAATGATCTTACCCTCACTCTCTGTATCTAATTCCTCACCTTCTATTTCTATGATTTCGGGCGGAATTGCTTGTACTCGGGACTTCTTTACCAAAGATTTCTTGTTCAGTTTCTCCAGCATTCTCATTTATTCTTTCTTGTATTCCCACTTTTTCTGTCTCTGATTTAGAACTGGTCTCAGAAATTTCAAGTAGTCTTCTTAGTGGTATATTCTCTTGCCCCTCAATTTGACTCAGATCCTCTTCTCCTGTTCATGGGGTTTGTCTTATTCTTGTTTCTTCTGATTCTGATTCTGATTCAGAGCTGGTTTCTGACGCTTCCAGATGCTCTTCTTCAGATCGATTTGCAGGACCAGGGACTCGAAGAGTGTGACTGGCATGAATCCAATTCTTTACCTTTGCACACTTCACAGCAGTCGTTGTTGTTAGAATCACTTGAGGTGGTTTCCCCCAACGTGGAACCAGGCAATTTCTCCTTCTATGTACTTTGCTGCGTACCCAATCTCCAGGACTCAAGTCATGAGCTGGCTTCTTTTCAAGAGTGGTCGCATCTGGTCCAACCTGATGAAACACAGAATGTACCATATCAGCCAATCCTTTGCAATAATCCAAGACAAAGTCATCAGATATAGGCAGTAGTTTGTTGACAGGAATGAAAACATGTCTCATTGCTCTACCCATGATAATTTCATGGGGACTCAGACCAGTGTTCCTATCAGGAATTGACCTAATTGTCATGAGTACAAGAGGCAAGACATCTGGCCATTTTAGACCTGTGGCCAAACACATTTTTCCCAATCTGTTCTTTATGGTGCCATTTATCTGCTCCACCACTCCAGAAGCTTCTGGTCGGTAAGCACAATGCAGCTTCTGTTGTACATTCAATGCTTCACAAATCAATGCAATAATTTCGTTTTGGAAAATGCGTAGCTCTATCTGATACAATTGTTACTGGGAAACCAAACCTAGGAATGAACTCTCTCAGTATGAGTTTTGCTACAGTAACTCCATCGTTCCTTCTGGTCGGATAAGACTCCACCCAACGTGAAAACAGACAAACAATCACCAGTACATATCTTAGCCTGTTACATGAGGGCATTTAAATGAAATCAAGCTGCATTCGGGTGAAAGGACCTACCTCCTGTCCTATGGTTCCCAAGCTCACCACTGTTTTTCTTCCTGGATTATATTGCTGGCATATAAGACATCTCTAACAAAGGCTCTCGGCTATAAGCCGAAACTTTGCATTATACCAGGTCTGTTTGAAGAGTCTAATCATGGCATCCCTACATATGTGAGCCTGCCCATGGTACATACGTGCCATGGTAGAGATCATACTATCAGGCATTACTGGTCTTCCATCACGATAAACCCAAACTCTGTCTGCCTCTCGTGGTGCACATCCTGATTTTATCCACTGTTTCTTTTCCTCTTCTCCTGCCTCTTCCTTCAACTGCCTCACTTCATCCCAGGTATTCACAGTGTTAGTAAAAAGCAAGGGACATGACTCCATTTCCCTCTCCCGATTACGATTCAAAGAATTTTGATTTCGCGCACAATATTGTGCTTTGTCATTGGCAAACTCGTTACCGGCTGACACAGTCAGTTCCTTTCGTATGCGCTGCACATTTTATAACTGCTATTTGTTTAGGCAGCTGTATCGCCTCAAGTAATTTTCCAACCATTTCTGCATTTCTGATTGGAGTTCCACTCGACGTCAACCTCTTTGGGACCAAACCTGCCCAAAATCATGCACCACTCCAAACCCATACTGACTGTCAGTAACCACAGTGACTCACAGATTCTTTCCCAACTTGCATGCTCTAATCAGTGCAAACAACTCAGCAACTTGAGCAGATCGTACTCCTTTTAAACAAGATGCTTCCAATAGAGCCGCTACAGTACATACAGCATATGCAGCACTCAAAATCCCTCTTCTAGTTCGCAGACATGACCCATCCACAAACATCACATAGTCACTCTCTTTCAGGGGCACATCTTTTATGTCCGGACGCGATTTGGTACAAAAATCAAGCACTTCCAAACAGTCATGATCAACATCATCCTTCACTTCCGCATTCACAGCATCAGGTAGTAAGGTTGATGGGTTCACATTAGTGCATCTTACAAGACTCACATTTGTAGCACCCAAAATGACCTTTTCATATTTGGTCAGACGACTATGCGTCATGAACTGCATTTTGCTCCTTGTCAAAAGGATTGCCACATCATGGGGCACAAACACTCTCACAGGATATCCCATTACAATTCCTTCACTTTGTTCCAAACTTTTACACGTGGTTGCCACAGCTTTCAAACAACCAGGTAAAGCTACAGGATCTAACACAGCCAAAAAATAGGCAATCGGTCGTCTCAATCTTCCATGCCTTTGTACAACACAGAAAGTGCACATCCATCTCTCTCACTGCAATAGAGCTCGAATTCTTTTTTGTAATCAGGCATTCCAAGAGCTGGTGCTTCACACAAGCTGTCTCTCAATTGTCTAAAAGCCTTCATCTCTTCTTTATTCAGCTCAAGGGGATCTTTTACATCACTTTTTGTTAACCGCACCAATGGTTTTGCAATCAGGGAAGAGTTGCTAATCCACTGGCGACAATATCCTACCATCCCAAGAAACATTCTGACTTCTCTTTGTGTCATTGGTGCTCTCATTCCTTTTATTATTCTAATCCTGTCCACAGTCACCCTTCTCAGACCCTTTTCGATCTTATGACCTAAGTATTGTACTTCTTTCTGACAAAACTGTAATTTCGATGGGGATACTTTGAGTCCTCCATCAGCCAAATGATTTAACAATGCAAATGTGTCCACCACACATGCCTCTTATGTCTTCGATGCCACCAATAGGTCATCGATGTACTGCACGAGCACTGAACTTTCGGGCATTTTTAAATCTTCCAGGGATTTCTTTAGAATCTGATTAAATATTGATGGACTTTCTGTATACCCTTGGGGGATATGGCACCATGCCAAAATACGCTCGCCGAACCGGAACGTAAAAATTTGTTGGCTATCAGGGTGCAATGGGATAGAAAAGAAAGCATGACACAAGTCAATGACTGTGTACCATTCTGCATCATGGGGAATCTTATATATGATTACCGAAGGATTCGGTACAATAGGACAACATGGAACAACGATTTTATTCACTTTTCTCAAATCCTGTACTATCCTAAAAGTCCCTTTCGGTTTTTTCAAACCCATGATCGGAGAATTATATGGACTACTCATTATCTCTCTCAGAATTCCTTGTTCAATCATTTTGTCAATTACAGGCGTTACTCCTGCAATTATTTCTGGTGTCAGTTTATACTGAGGAATATTCGGGTAATTTACTCCTTCTTTTACAATTATTTTCACAGGATCTACTCTTTTCATCAATCCAATATCCTCTCCTGTGAAATCCCATACTTCAGGGTTTTCGGTTTTCTTCAACTCTTGAGGCAATCCTTCCGGATCAAATACAACAAATGCCTCAGTGATTTCAGGTTCTAAGTTTGCCATGGTCATTCTATACAGTACGTCTTCGTCAGGAGTTTCAAAAGCAATGCCATCAGGGGTACAGAAAATAGTGCAATTCATTTTGCACAACAAATCTCTCCCCAACTGATTTACAGGGCTAGTGTCACACACAACAAATCGATGCATGTCGGTGAATTTCCCTATTTTAACCTTAACAGGATCTGTAAGATAAGCTTTTATCTATTTGTTTGAGACTCCAACTACTTGAATAGTTTCACCAGAGAGCGGGAGATTTTTAACGTCAGCTGATCTAACAGTTGAACGAGTAGCACCAGTATCTACTAGGAAAGTGATGTTCTCTTCATTAACCTTTCCATCCACAAAGGGTCCTGTCTGGTCTACCTCTAGAGTTGCGCTAAGTACACACACCTCTTCCTCTCCTAGGCACCGTCAATAATTCTCTTCTGACTCACTCTCATCGCGTTGCAGCCAATACTGCGAAACAGCACTAGCGCGTGGTAACTTTGTTACCTGTTCCTCGGTGTAGACTCCTGTCTCATTACTGTATCTCTGAGGATTTATGTGCTGTGTAAAAGGTGGCTTTGGCACCTGACACTGTTTGGTAACAACCTGCTGCTGTCGCGGCGGTTGGCAACTCACCTCATTTTGCACCTGTGGATTCAATGATGAATTATCACCATTAGCTCTCGGTGGCAATTTAAACTCTGATTTCCAATGCCCTAATTTTCCGCAATTATGACATGGCCACTTCTTTTTAGCTTCCTCTATGCTGACCTGTCCTTCTCCTTTTCGAATATTAGGCTTTTGTTTTGCCTGACCCATGCCATTAGCTTGTTCGATCAACTGGGCGTCTTGTCATTCAGCTACCTTAACCTGTGCCCACATTGCTTTCTCTTTTAGTTTACGTTGTTTGTCTTCGATTTCATCACTAAAATATTTTGCATGTCGTAACACCTCATCTATCTTTTTATTCTGCCAATCTACTGTATGTTGTTTGATCATTTCACTAACTTCAGGCTTTAAACCATAAACAAATCTATACACAAAATGACTCATATCCTTTTCACTTAATTTCTCATCTCCACTATATTGCTTAAAGGCTAATAATAACCTCTCATAATATGCATGTACAGATTATTTAGCCTCTTGGTGAGTTCTGTCAATTCTTACCCAGTCAGTTTCTTTTGGAGGTACTTTATTTTTCAAAAAGGTAATTACCTGATCGTATTTTTTCATTACCTCCGGATCAGGGGCTCCCGTCTTAGGATCCCTAGGATACTCTTGCGTTGGCCAAACTATTGTAATTTTACATTCTGCTCATAAATCTGCAGGTACAATTATATCCAAAAGACCATTCAGATCTATCCACAGCACTTTTGACAGTTTGACAAATCTTTCTACCTGTCGGTACCATTCGACTGGTTTTTCTCTCAGCCTTGGAAAATCATTGGTAAACGACAAAATATCCAGCCTAGTCCAAGGGACATGCACATAACCTCCTCCTGGGATTTCTCTCATGGGACATTTTGTTACCACTGGCTCTTTTTCTCTCACCGGGAATGCTGAGAAAGCCTTATCTGTAATTTCATCTCTTTTTCGGAACCATCTACTTTTCCACCTATCCACATCTCCCCAGTTCCTCGGCAAGGCAATCAGTTCTTTAATTTGGGTCAACCTTCCTGCCGTATTCAAATTTTCAATATCCTTGTCGGAAAAATCTACTCTATATGGTTTTTGTAATGACCTTGTTTCTCAAAATCAATTCCCATTTCACTCGCTATCTCTTCTAATTTTTCATGCAAAGTTCTCGCTCTCCAAGTTATACTTTTGCAGAGAAACATTAGCTCCTCATCCTGATATGCTTTTAATTTTTCAGTTGGAATGGTTCCTACGATTAATTCTTCTAATGTTACCTTTAAATTTGCTACATATAAAGGTTGTGGCTCTGTATCTTTCCTCTGTAAATTTCTTAACCAATCACTTAGTTCCTCAGATGTGGGTCCTACAGGGGTGTCTCAATTCTTATTTTATCCGTTATTCTCTCTGGGGTTACAGTTGCAGATTCGGTTGTCATAAGTGTCTTACTTGCTGGACTTTAGTTTACAGTTAAAGTTTTAGGAGTACTTAAACCTGATGTTCCAGACATATTTTTCCATTCATTCTCTCCGGAACCGCTTCTTTCTGTCTCTTTTTGCATACTACAATTATAAGGAACTATTAAACAATGCTCACTATCTTTCTGTTTATCAAAAACAGGCATCACCGGCCCTATAGTTACAGGTACGGTCACTGCTTCCATATTCTTAGTTAACTCTCTAATTTTCTCAGCTAATTCCAGTGTAGTTCTAGCTAACTTGGCTGAATTTTCATTTCCAGTTCTAACGGGTTGTGGCATTTCAGAATCTTTAAATGGATTAATTTGTCCCAAATTAGGTGGCGTCTGCTCAAAGTTCTTATTCATCGCAGTTTCTTTTACCGGCGCACTCGGCGTCCGTAACATAGAATTCGGTTGATATGGGGGCGGATTTTTATAGAACATGTCCTCCAGCACTTCATCTTCTGGTTCACTCGCCCCATATCTATAACCTTCTGACCCTGTGTTATTTCTCTTTTCTGACATTTCCTGCCACTCGTCTCTTCAGCATTTCTCAGAGGAAACATACCATCAGTCATATTCGCATTCCGCCCTCTTCTCATTCTGTCATCATGACTTTCTTGACCACAATGTCTACCAAACATGTAATTATACCTTCTTCCACTCCGCTGCCTTTCTCTTCCATACATTTTTTCTTCCCATTTAGTCAAAGCCTCGAATTGGGTAGGTTTGGGTTTCTGTTCTAACCTCATCATTCTTTCTCTTAAATTTCGTAATACAGCCAAACTAGACGAACCACTTTCTGGAAACGCTAGTACTCCATCCTCTTTGGTATACCTTGCCCAATTCTCCAACCAGATACATGTATGATAACCATATTTCGCTACCATAAAGGACGCAGGTGATTTTGGCGGAGGGAGTATCTGTCCTTCCCTAGTCACAATCGGCTTATCCTTCTTAAATAGGTTTTTAATTTTCCCAAACCATGATTTTTCTCTTTCTCAGGTAGATCGTAGTACATCATTTGAATTTTTCTATGTTCTTAATCAACTAGACTTTGCAAATCACTTCCTTCACGGCTTCTCCGTATTTTGTCCAATCCCAGTGCGACACTAGCGCACCAATCCTGGGCATCTACGTCACACCTGAAGTTCTCCAATCCCAGCGCGACTCACACTATCACACCAATCACTAAAAGCTTCGTCTCTCTACAGCTGACCAATTCCAACTTGGTCTTTCTGACGTCAGCCTTTCTCGCTACTCCTGCTTCTGCTGACCCTCCTTTACAAAACAATTTTGGCAAGCGTTTTCTCACGTTTTCTTTAATCAAATCTGTTAGTAATAACATAAAACATGTCCATTGCCTGTTTCGCTAAACCAACAAGATAGTTTTGTCCACTTACACAAGAATTCTGTCTTTCCAGTAGGCAGCGCTTACCTCTACCCTACCACAGAATTATTCCGTTTCGCCGATAAAGTAGCACTTGCCTCTACCTTACCCTTCTTACAAGCAAAAAGGTTAACCAGTTTCTCTGGGGATAAAACACATGTGGAGACTACAATACTCCGGAGAATTAAGGCCAAAGTTTCACAAGATAACCTATTGCTATTTCACTCACACACATTCACACGGAAATGTCCCTACCGATAACACACGACGATGTTGCCACCTTGAAACCAGACAATGCGCTGTGCGACTTCACTTAACACACGTTTCCCCTGCCTGCATACAGGGCAACCAACTTCCTACTTCCCGGAACTCTTTAAAACAATTGACAATATAAAATGCAACACAAAGTCAACATAAAGTGTTAGACATAAACCTTTGAATATAGGGGTTTTATATACACTAAACTAGTCAAAATAACCATTACTAATCACCAAACTAGTCAATAATAACCATCCTCCGCTACCAAGAAAACTGCTCCAGCAAAAAAGGCAAATTTACATATTCTCCCTATGTCACTGACTCGTCATCTCACTATTCATCCATACACTCATTCATTGGTGGGGCCCATAACACCAACACGCACTCGTCTTACACAAATCTGCACACAGGAGAAAAGGCGCTGGACATGTGGGTACCTTATTACCTATCAGGATTTCAATTTCTTTACATTATATACATCTGCACTTATCGAATCCTGACCTTAACATCAAGGCACTCCACCACTTAGTCGACGGACCAATTAGTTGGACTGGTTGATGGTGATTTAGAACCAGCTAAAACACAATTAAAGCCTCGGAAACATTTGATTAATTTTCAGTACTCAATAAAAGAATCACAAACTCACTTTGTATTAAACCAAATTTGTTTATCTAATATTAATTTGCTCTGCATTAGCATGTAGGCACTACAGATTATAACATAATTCGGTTTATTTCAAGAAGAAAATCAAATCTTGGAACATAAGCACAGATTTAGAAATGCACTTAATAGTTACCAGGTAGCAATAGTTGGCGACCCTCCAATCACACAGAGGATTATTCAAAGTCTCTGTTACAATCTCTGGGATAAACCGTCCAACCCACAGCAATGATCAAACCATCAGATGGAATAACTTCCTGAAAATCAAAGAAACCCAAGATAAACCATGGAAATCTTCATCAGCTCAACATAGACCCAACGCCACGGAAGATCAGCCCAATGAACCACCCCCTTGGGCGGATGAGGGTCTTTATACCCTTTTCCCACTTACTTCAGATCAATATGCAACAATCTTTAGGGGTAGAAACTGTTCGGATTGGCCAGTCCGGGTCAATTTAGAATTTCTTAAAGTTTCACAAGACCCACTGGTTTTCCATGAGACTTGGCATAGCAAAGCGTAAATGTAGTTCTTCTCCGACGGTTCACAGGCAAAAGTTCCGAAGTAATAACAGGCCATTGTCCCCTTGGTAGTTCACACCGTTCATCACTTGGCAACCCTCCATGCTCCTATCCTTGACAAGGGACACGCTGATACAGGAGCTGAGGTCACTTGGAGATCTCCAGAGCCATCCGATTCTGCGCAGTAGTCCTCGCGCTCACATGACGGCGGCACCACAGGAGCTCCATCTTAAGTGCTGCGGCCTAGCAGGCTCGAATGCCAACTTAAGCAAAAACAGACATAACAGTAATTAGAATATAGAAATGAAGATTCTAATGTTTAATCCCACTCTAATCCCAATGTATATTAGTATTTTCCTTGCTTGTAGCATTATTTAAAGCAATAACGCTCACCATTCTGCATTGCTGAAAGCCCAAACCATCACAAAGCAACATGAATCATGCAATTCCCTATTTCACCACAATCTAAAGTTAGTTTGCGTACCACAGTCAATTAATTTAGTTGTTCTGCCATGCAATTAGCATTTTAGTCCCACGTGTATCTTGTGTTTATCAAGGTGTAAGGGTTGATTAATATTTTTCACTCCAAACTAATTAGTGCGAGTTAATTCTTAGAATGATTACGTAATTAATTTCATGCAAAATAGAGGGGGTATACAACATTTTGTTTTACCTGCTCCATCAATGGCAGTAAGTGGGCAGGCTGCATCCCGGGTCATCACAATAAGACCAATGACCCTGTGATTGAGTCTGGCCCGCGTCTTCCTTCCTTGTCCTGGTGGGTGCTGGCTCCCGTGGCTTGGCCTTAGGTACTTTCTCTAGATTAGAGAGTGTGTGTGTGTGTGTGGAGGGGGGTGTTGACCACATAATAGACCCACAGTTCTCGCAGGGGGGGGGGGGGTTGGGGGGATTATCTTACTGTACACACTGCCCATCACTCTTCATTGCCCCTATGTCTGTCTCAGTCTTCTGCACCCTGTAATGTCTGCAGATCTCTGTGCTACTGTGACACACACTGCAGAGAACAAAGCAATCTGACTCTGGAAACACGTGACTGGTGAGCACATCCGAAGGGTGTCAGCTTGAAGAAAGAGCGCTAAGAAGATGACAACAAAAGAAACCTAAACCATGGGCCGTAATGTCAGGCCCACAGTTCATGCATGCATCAGCCATGAGCACGCTAACACATGTCAAGGCCTGTGGTGTGTGTCACACGGTCCACTGCAACAAATGCAAACGTCTCTTCTCTCCTCTTTGTCTCTTTCTCTCTCACTTCTTTTCTTTCCATCTATACTTCGCCCTCTCTCTTCCCCCTCTGTGCACACTCTTGCTGTTTCTCACCTCCCCTCTTGCTCACACTCTCACGCCGCCTCTATATAATTTTCTCTCCTCTCTCTTCGATTTTCTCTCTCTGAGTCTCTCTCTTTGCCTCTCTGTCTCCAGCTTCCCCTGTCTGTCTCATCGTCCTCTGCCTCTCTCGTCTGTCTGTCTCCCTTCTTTACTCATGTGTGTGTCTCTCTCTCTTTTCTCCAGCTTCCACTGCCTGTCTACCTTCCTTGCTCCTCTGTCTCTTTCTTTTTGTTTCTCTCTCTCCAGCTCCCTCTGTCTATCTCATCTTGCTTCGTCTCTGCTTTCCTCTCTTTTTCCCTCTATAGTTCGCTCTGTCTGCCTGTCTCTCCAGGCTGTTTTTTTCTGCCTTCCTCTTCTGTCTCACCCCTCTATCTCCCTTCCTTACCACTCTGCCTCTTTGCTTCTCTCCCTTCTTTCCTCCTCTGTCTCTCTCATCTTCTCTCTCCAGCTCCCCCTGTCTGTCTCCCATCCTTCTTCCTCTGTCTCTTTTTCTCTTTCTCTCTCTCTAGCTCCAATGCTCTCAGCCTCTCTCCTCTGTATCTCTCTGCCTCTCTCCTCTATCTCCCTTCCTTGCTCCTGTCTCTTTCTTTGTCTCACTTCCTTCCTCTTCTGTGTCTCTCTCTTTTTCTCTCTCCAGCTCCCTCTGTCTGTCTCCTTTCCTCCCTCTCTCTCTCTCCTAGTCTGTCTCCTTTCCTTGCTCGTCTGTCTCTTTCCTTCTCCTCCTTCCTTCCTCCTCTGTGTCTCTCCTTTTCTCTCTCTCCATCTCCCCCCCCTCTCTGTCCAGCTCCCCCTGTCTGTCTTCCTTCCTTCCTCCCTCTCCTCTCTCTGTCTCTCTAGCTCCTCCTGTCTCCCTTCCTCCCTCACCTCTCTCTGTCTCTCTAGCTCGCCCTGTCTCCCTTCCTTCTTCTCTCTCTCTCTCTCCCCAGCTCCCCCCTCTCTCTTTCACTCTCTCTTCCTCTCTCTCTCTCTTTCTCTCTCTTCTCTCTCTTTTCTCTCTCTCCGTTCTCTCTTTCTCTTCTCTTCTCTTCTCTTCTCTCTTCTCTCTTCTCTCTCTCTCTCTCTTCTCTCTTTCTCTTCTCTCTCTCGCTCCTCTCCTTCCCCCCCCCCACTCTCTCTCATCACGCTCTGCTGCTCTCTCCATTCCTCTTTCCTCTCCACCCTCTGGTGCTGGTGGGCGCTGCGCTCAGTGACAGGAAGCCCTCTCGCCTGTGGTTTGTGGCTCGCTGGCGGGTCCCACGCCCGCCTCACTCTTCGCTCCTCAGTCCGCCCTGCAGACCCGGCAAGAGCAGCCTCTCACTCAGAGAGAACGACAAGCACCAGCGCCCACACGGAGAGAGGTGAGAGAAGGCGCTAGCTATCATCAGTGCAGCAGGTGGAGTGCCACCGGGACCCAGGGGTGTGAGGGCCCCCGCTGTACCACTATGACGGCGCATTGCTACTTCCCGCGGGCAGACACGTTAACCCTTTTCCTGCTCACATTAGGCTTCTCTGCACCCCTGCTACACAGAACAGAGGGGGCGCTATGCAGGGTTCCGGAGGGAGGTGAGGTGCAGAGGGTGGTGCGAAAGGGGCAAGGCAGGGCTGCACGGTGCTGGTCACGCTCCCTGCTGCAGGTGATGCTATTGGACTCTATGAGTTGCACGGTGTGATCTTGGGCGTATCCATTCAGTCTGCCTCAACTTCTATCCCTGTGCGTCGATCGTCTCTCCTTGAGGGAGTCGGCCCATGAAGGTGTGAGGGACGGGTGCAAGTGGGAAGAAGCGCGGCTGAGTGTGCCAGTAAGTAGTGGAGCTTGTGAGTAGGTTCAGTAGGTGTGAGGGAGTGGGTAAGTGTGAGTAAGGCGAGTGGTGAGAAGGTCGAGAGTATGCGAGCAGTGGGTGGAAGGACGTCTGAGTGAAGAAGTTAAGTGAGCGAGTTCGAAGTGAGTGCCGGAGTCTTGTAAACCAGAAGTTGAGTGAGTCTCTGGAGTCAGTGAAGGAGACCGTGAGTAGTAAGTACACCTGTGAATAAGTGTTGTGAGTAAGTGTATGACTCAGGCTTACTGCCAATCAGAATCAAACTGACCACTCCGCTACAACTTACAGTTCTAACTTACGTCCCAGGGGAGTGAATGTTTGCAAGCCCCACTCGCCACCTCTGCCACATTGTGAAGGTCTGGGGACCGCTGCGCCCCCTAAAACCAACCAGATCCCAACAGCACACCCGGCATTACACCGCTACCCCCAAGTCATGGTCACCATGGTTACTGTGCCTGGGGCGAATGATGGCCCAATGGCAGGAGATGGAACTCCATCAGAGAAGCTGAAAGCGACCCGTCTGTTTCATGCTGACGCCATAATGGAAAAGTGGAGCCCCCTTTAGCCCATGGCGCTCACTAACATCTTCTAAGGGGCCAAAACGTTTAGTCCTGTGAAGTGAGGCCGTACTGATGCCAGCAGAGGCGGCCCGGGGTGCAGGGGGAGCAGGGGAAGGGAAGCATATGTATCTAGTGGCTGAATTTCACAACGAGAAACCAGGAGACCTGTGATGAATCCTGGCTTCCCCACTTTACAAAATTGTGTGATCCTGGGTAATTTTATTATTTCACATTCCCGCCTTTTTCTTTATCATATATAAGAGCACCTCGAAATACAAGGCTTGATGTTGTGGGCTGTACAATACCTTTTCTTGTGTTTGATTTAATAAAGTATCGTGTATAGTAAAAGACTAGGCCAGCCGGCGACTGCACATAACTGATTTACCTCTTATATCACTATTGGTGTTGCTGTCAGGATGGGGAATTAATGCTTCTAAATTCATGTTTGAAAACTATCACTTTAAAAAAATAATTCTGAATGCACTGATGAAATCTGAGGTGCTAAAGTGAAACGGATCTGCATGTTAATGAAATACAATTTTGAAGAGACTGCCATATGTTTACCCTTTTGTTGCAAGAAGTCTTAAAGGTGTTGCTAAGGTTAAGCAGGTGCAGGACTCCCTAGTTACTTGACTCTTTAACATCAATTAACCTTTAAATAAAAACTTTCCTGTGTAATTAACATTTTTTCGAGGTTTAGTGCTGAGTAGAGTAAACAGCAGCCCAGTGCTGCAGTGGACCAGGGGGCCGCCTGTGAAGATCAGGACGGCCGCACTTTGAGTATCATTGCTTTAGCAGGTATTGTGTTAGCATCTGACACACACAACCTACAACAGCCTGAACCCCACTTCAATCATTTTAGAAGAGTCCCTTCATGGCAGGCATGTGTGTTAAAAAAAAAGATTTTAAAAAGAGGATTTATTTACTTTTATATTCATAAGCACGGATGGCAAAAAACAAAATGGTTACAAAAATGAATCCATTTCACGTTAAAACAAAGAAAAAAAATTAAATAGTTGAAGATGTAAATATTTTTGGTCAAAGTAGGGAAATAAATGACATCGGATAACAAAAAGTAATTTTTAAAATGTAATAATAACTCGTATATAATGTTTGGTATTCATATATGTTTTTATTTCTCATCCGCAATTGAGAAAATTATGTTGATTTTCACAGTTGTTTCGGTCCAGATAAATGAATTGAGATGGGCCTTCTTAAGGACAAAACAAACATAAAAAAACTTATTTCTGTTATCAGTGCAACTACACATCCTACCCACCCAGTGGCTTATCAAGAGTATACGCTCTAGAGAATGACGAGAGAAAAGGACTCTGGAAAGAAAATTAGTCAGTAGGAAAGAGGCAACTCTTGAGTAGGCTTCTGAAGATAAGATAGTTATACATGGATCTTATGTTTGGGGTTAAAGAATTCAATAGTTTGGCTGCTTGAGCAGAGAAGGATGTGACGCCTATGTTTTTTTTTTGTATGATGGGGTTTTGAGGCGAGGTGCCAATCTTGAGCGGCGGTTCCCTTGTTGAATGCATTTGGTGATGTTATTCCTGATCCATGTATTGCTTTGTGGGTGATACAAATCAGCTTCAACGTGGATCTTCTGGCACATGGTAACCAGGACAGGGCCCTTAAGGCAGAGGAGGTGCGGGCTTGTGGCTTTACATGCAGGAGTAGTCTGGCAGCAGAGTTCTGAACCCATTGCAGTCTTTTCATAGTAAGATGATCCGTGGTAGAGGGCATTGGCGTAATCAGTTTTAGACCGTACACGAGAGATACTAGCCTGGACCCTGTGTGGAAATCCCAGGTGGGGGAAGATGCCTTGCAGAGTTTTCATGGTAAAGAAGCTTGATCTTGCTAACTTGTTCACTTGGGCACTCATCGATAAGTTGGAGTCCATGGTCACTCCAAGGTCTCTTACTTCCTTAAATACTTTAGGAGGTGTTCCCGGATCGTCAGGCCAGGCGCAGAGTGGGTCATAATTTTTCCAGTTGTCAGATGTGACTATTTTAGCTTTGGAATCATGCACTTTGAGACAGCTCCATGCCATCCACTGTTCAAGGGCCCTCAGGCAACTGAAGACTTTTAAGTTTTCAATTTCTTTGGGGTTTTCCTGTTTAAGGAGTATTTGCATGTCATTTGCATAGTTATAGCATGTGAACTGAAATTGATTGATCATTGCCAGTCATGACTTCATGTAGATGTTGAAAAGCATGGGTGAGATGATAGAGCCTTGAGGGACCCTGCTTTTGTAAAGTATAGTTTGGATGAGAAAGGCATGGTTGAGTTAGTACTGTGACCATCACTGTCTAGTTGGTTACTCATAACGGGCACCAGCCTGCTCGAAAGGCCACCAAGACGTTATTCTCTCCTTGGTGCACTCACACCTGGTCAGGGGCTTCCCGCTTCAATGAACATGCACACTGGTTTTCACAGAAGATGAAGCCAGTGGACAGAAGGCAGTCTTATCTCCTCCCCACATATTTGGATGGATGGTGCAGTCCATGGTTCCATGGTTATTGATACTGAGCTTGTTTGGTGCAGAGTCTGAGCGAGTTCACGTGGACGGGGTCCGTTAATGGTTATGCAGCTGGACCGATATTGTGTAGGAATAGGTTGGAGATGCTTTTTTGGTGATTTTTGGTTGCCTGGAGACCTGCGCTTTATATTATACCATTCACTCATGGCCAATAGAAAGTAACAAATGGCCTAAGAACTACCCTGTTACTCAGGGACAGGGAGCCTCCTATTCCTGTCGAGTGGACACACGCCGCCGATTGTGCTCTCAAGCTGAGCGGTTGGATGGTCGTATGTACCTAAGGCTACCTGCCAAGGACAGATGATGTATTATACCTGACTTTTGCAGGTCTTACCGGTGAATCTGCTGAACTGCCGGATCCCTGGTCTAGTATTACACTCCAACGCCTTTTACTTTTAGCACTCATTTTCTTTTTGCACTCACGTGTTGCAGTAGCTAATAAGAGATCCTTGATAAGCCATGACACTCGTGTAGGTCAAACGGCTGAAACTTGTTGGTCACTTTTTAGTGCAACTGCCTCTAATCTCGGCAGTCACGCTATTCATTATTTGTTTTTAATCCTAGCACCAGGTAGCAATACTAAGCTGTGTCTGGCTAGTCTCGTTGCTAGTTTTAATCGCTGTTTAGGTAGCACTGCACTCCATCCACCACACACTACCCTCGACTTGGGTTTTATCAATACCCCTCTTCTCTGAAAACATCCCTGAGCTCCTCCCTCGCAGCGAGGGGGTTGTAGCCTGCGTCACAACTAGGTTCGTGACTCGAGGAGGTATCCCTATAATGAAACATGACACATCTGGTGTGTGAGGATAACTGTCCTTAAAAGGGATTCCCCCCACTCCCTTCCCAGCATAGTTTTTTCTCCACTTTTTTCCACTTAGACACTCGCTAAGTGCGATCCCGGGCCCGTGGGATCTTTGTGTATTTGGTAAAAGGGGATGGCTGGAGCCATTCACTCATGGCCACTAGAAAGAAACAAATGGCCGAAGAACTACCCTGGTACTCGGGAACAGGGAGCATCCAAAGCGCAAAATATAATTTTGCCTGGAATCCAGATATTCTTGCACCAGCCTGGGTGCCAGTATTCACGATCTTATAAACCGCCTGTGTGTGGGGCCGCAGAGAAGTCTGACCAGACGTGCACTCTGTCCACAAGGTGTCTGGCTGCGTAAGATACCCTGAGTCTGGCACCAAATGTTATGTTGTGTTATCAGCATTTCTTTATTTAGTGGTAAAAAGAGGGGTCTACTTTGTAGTGGAGGAGTAACGAGGGTTCTAACAGATTCCTTTGGTAGAATCAAATCTCTTGTTTAGGGAGTATCGCACATAAGAGGTCCTGTCATTGCGGAGTCCAAGGACAGTCAGCAGCACTTTGAAAACAAAGATTTCTCTGAAAAAGCAGTCCACAAGCATCTTCAATAAATGCAAGAATATTGTACAAAAATTATGACAAAACAGTTTCTAAGAAAGAAAAGAGGAATGGACCAGGGGTCTTATCATCAGATACATATTGGTCGGCAAAGTTAACAAACCTTGTAACAGTTGAGAGGTGCTAAAGTGCTCAGGTGAGCTGACGGTGCAGAGACGGTGAAAGAATGTAAACAGAAAATGATACATAGGAAAAGAAAACACATATGTGAGGACACAATCTAACTGAGCAATTGATCCTGCAGACAAAAGGACGGAGGTAATCATTCGGGTCCTATATCAAGGGTGGCAACCAAAGGCAGGCAAAACCAATGTTTCGACCCCTTATGTATTTAACAGGAGGATCTTCATCAGTACACGGTGTGGCTGAAGACCATTGTACCAGCACCGTAAAATAGTAAATATAATAAATGCAAACCACCAGAAGAAATATCTAGACCAGTGCAGCTAAAAAGCAAGCTGCTGAACACGGTGATGCTCACTTTGATTCAAAAGGGTCAAAGTTCAAAACGTTTTCTAAAAGATGAAGGCAGTTCCTGTCCGCCCTGCAAACCATGCACTGAATGCATAAGAGTAATTATGTGGCCCATCCAGTGATGACAGCAACAGAAGACAGCTCAGCTGTACGAAACATATTTAAAAAACACCAAGAGAATCCTTGTTGGGAACAAGCATTGGCAAAGTCAATAAATCCGGCTTGCATTTTGATTCCTGACTTCTGTGATTATGACTTAGTACGTTAGCGGTATAATGGACCCCGTGCATTGCAATACAAGCACTCCACAGGGGCTGGAATGATAATTAAACAGTCAACAGCATAAGGCAAGTGGGTAATATTCATGTGGGGCTCTCTCTCTCGATCTCCCTCTCTCTCTCTATATATATATATATATATTATAGAACGGTAATAATAAAATAACAAAACACCAAAAACAGGCAAAAATAAAACCATACCGCATCAAGGCAATATGTGTCTTTCCATGAATAAGATTTGCAGATTTGTGTTGAATATACAGAAAAGAGTATCAAATATAGAAAGATTTCTCTATGCATTTATAAACTTGATGCCTTGAACAATGGTTTGAATGAGAGTCAGGAACGGCCACGTGATGGTTTACTGTTTTAGATACGGACCTTTGTTGGACCTGTCTTTGTTTCTTAGACTGGAGGAATCATGAACTAACATGTTCTGAAAGGTTTGCAAAGACACTGAAATTGAATATGAATTAAATGATTATAATATAAATGACACGTAAAGAATAAATGTTGCAAATCAATGCAATATATCAGTGGCTCTTAACCTGTGGTCCGGGGGGACCTGGGGCTCGGTGACTCCTCCGGGTGTCCGCAACTGCTTGGAAAGTTAAATATTATTAGCAGATTAATACAGTGTAGTTAAATAAAGAAGCAAAATGTAAAATGAAACATTTTAAACATTCTGTGAATGTGAAGGAAATTGAAATTGGAGGCTAAAAATTAAAGGCCATATGTACAAGGACTGGCAAAAACGACCGCTAACACTAGTTACCGGCAGTTTTCTTACCGCTGTGTACCGCTGAAAACTATTGCTTTTTAGCGACGTATGTACAATACTTCTGGGATCACCAGTGAAAACTGCCACTAACATTAGCGTGATGACGATAGGAATTCCGGCGTTAGCGGGCGAAAACCAAGGAAAGGCCCATTAGCGGAAAAAAACGCACGTTAGTCAGCCCAACGTGATTTTTTTGTCCTCTATTGGAGAAAATAGCCTATCAGTCGACCTCCAATAGAAAATAGGCACAAAAAACAATGAAATGCAGAATGGAGCAGCCAGGGCCACGTGCAGCACACAACAACACCCCTTCAAGCCACACAACATCCAGGATGACCAGGATGAGAGCCTGGTGGCCTCGCAGGACCTGTGTCTGGAGCCTGGATGCCTCGCTGCCTCACTGGACCTACGTCTGGAGCCTGGATGACTCACTGGACCGGCGTCTGGTGCCTGGATGCCTCGCTGGACCTGTGTCTGGAGCCTGGATGCCTAGCTGGACCTGCGTCTGGAGCCTGGAAGCCTCGCAGGACCTGCGCCTGGAGCCTGGAGCCTGGAAACCTCACTGGACATGCGTCTGGAGCCTGGTTGCCTCTTTGGACCTGCAGCTGGAGCCTGGAAGCGTCGCTGGACCTGCGTCTGGAGCCTAGATGCCTCACTGAACCTGCGTCTGGAGCCTGGATGCGTCGCTGCACCTGTGTCTGGAGCCTGGAGGCCTCACTGGACCTGTGTCTGGAGCCTGGATGCCTTGCAGGACCTGTGCCTGTAGCCTGGATGCCTCACTGGACATGCTTCTAGGGCGTCGGATTGCATCGCTGGACCTGATTCTGGAGCCTGGATGCATTGCTGGACCTGCATCTGGAGCCTGGATTCCTCGCTGGACCTGGGTCTGGAGCCTGGATGCCTCCCCGGACCTGCGTCTGGAGCCTAGAGTGGGCTGTTGAGGAGCTGTGGAGTCGATGATCCGTGGCGGTAGACATTAAGGTGCAGCGATCGCCCTTAACTGGTGGTGAACTCTGGCAGGTCGCATGGAGACACGTTACTGACCTGTGTGAGAAGACCTCCTTGAGACCCTTTGAGCTGTGAATTGTAGAGGCGCTCCTGCGCACCAATTTAGGGAGGTCTGCATCGCATACTACAATCCACAACTACACCGGGGTGCACGGAGGGGATTGCCAACGGTGGGCGGCGCCTCTCTGCATCACAGGCCGGATTATGTTGCGCTGGTCGGATGCTGTGGAGGGTGAGGCCACTGAGCTGAGCCCAATGTGTGTGGCGGGAACGCTGCAACTTCATGCCTAAGAGAGCCCTGTTGCATCAACTGCATCGGGAGGTTCACCAGCGGACTTATCGGTGACTGCTGTACCCAAGCTCATGAAATCCCACCTGGCTGCGGCTGCTGCTGGCTGATTCACAGATTTGGAGAGAGTACAGCAGATTGCGCCACAGTGTCAATGTCTAGGTAAGGAGAAGGTGGGGCGAGTAGCGGAGGAGGCCCGGGGGTCGAGTCACACAGGCCTAGCACCTGTAGATGACACCCCGAGTGGCGGCTCATCCGCTATGGCGGGAGAGCGTCGCCCTACTGCTTTCAATCAGTGCAAGAAGAAGAAAAATCATCACATGATGATAACTTCAGGATGTAATCGTGCTATGTTTTCTTTGCGGGTGGGAGGGTTGGTAGGGCTGCTCCACTCACGGAGCAGGGCAGGGGCGGAGTGGCATGCCCACTCAAGTGCGTAATGACTGTTTGGTTGGCCCACTCAGGCCACCCAAAGCAGTCATGCGCACTGTCCTGTTCGCAATGCAGGCTGCATTACAGCCTGCATGAAGAACATGCCCACCCCTCCAGCCCCTGTCTGAACGCCTTTTCCTGGCGCCAATGACCAATCCCAATGCCGCATTGCAGCGTTGTGATTGGCTTAGGGGAGAGAGCCTGTCTGCCTACTTCCTGTTCCTGGAAGCAGACTCAGGAGAGCAGGAGCAACGACGACACGGGACCTGGCTTCGAAGTAAGATTTCTCTCATTTAAATATTTACAACACCCTCTCACACACACAACCCTGCGTCCATACCCCATCCAGTGTCCTTTCCGGCGTTTCCCACCTCCCAGCTGTCCAGTCCCCCACGCAGCACTTCTCAATGGCGGTCGCTGTGCCGCCATGCACAGCGGGCATACCACTGGTGTGCCAATGGTATGCATGAAGTTACAACGCATACCATTACATCGCATTCCATTAGAATGCATACTAATACTAGGCATATTGCAACAGTAGGGAAGGTGTTGGATAGCGGAGATGTAAATATTACTATTCCCACTGCAGTGAGTGCAACCCTAAAACTAACCCTTGCACCACAAAGCAAACCCTGAAGCCTAAAATTCATCTTTGAGCCCCCAAAACGCACCCTAAAAATCATATTTGACCCAAATGCAAACCCCAATTTTCATTTTTGACCCAAATGCTCACCTGCATTTTCATGATTGACCCCAAAACACACCCCAAATTTCAAATTTTACCCCATTACACACCCCAAATTTCATCTCTGACACCCAAATCCCACCCTAAAACTCAAAAATACCCCATTACTGACCTCACAATGAGCTGTAATGGAATGTGATGTAAAGGCACCTGCGCTGTTGGAGGTGTGTTGTAAAGGCACTACGACGTAATGCCTGCGTTGTAATGGACATCTCCTGTGCCAAAGGCAAGCCATAGGCAAGCCAGTCTGCATCCGTCTGCCCCTGGACTGCGCTCAGCACCAAGGACCCTTCCTCTCCGACACTACTCCACCAGCACGGCGCTAGCACCCTCCTAGCCATCAACCCTAAACGCCACAACGCCTGCAAGGACCAACATCTGCTCCGGACAGGACATCGCCATCGCCATCACTGACAGCTACTAAATCACCCGCAAGGACCACCCGACCGTCCAGGAGGAGGCATTACCATCACCTACAGAAGCACACTTCGACTGACCATGCACTCTAATGACCCAACGGTGACCATGGAACACCTCAACTTCCAGATCCTGACCAACCCCATCCTCTGTGGCATCCTCATCTGCAGGCCCCCCGGCCCATGGACACCCATTCTCCGATACCACTGTAGGCCTCACTGCACACTAGGCTCTCCCATCCAGCGACGACATCCTACTCAGCGAACTCAAGTTCCACCTGGACAATCCCAGTGACCAGAACACCAGCCCCTCCTGGGGAAGCTCCCCAACATCAGATTCAAGCAGCTAGTCACCGCAGCAAGCCACATAGCAGGACACACGTTCGAGCAAGTCGCCTCTGCCAGCGGCAACTTCAACAACAGCCACACCACCAGACTCTCCTGGACCGACCATCATTGTACACATCACGTCTTCACCATGCCCACCATACACCACCCCCATCATCGCCCCCCCTCGCAGCTGGATCAAGGCCACCAAAGAACATCTCGTCAACTCCCTCAGCACCACCACTCTGCCAACGCTTACAGACGATGACACCACAGCGTGCAACCGCCACCGATGGATCTCCAACTGCGCCGACACCCTGGCACCCTTCAAGAATGGACCAGGCAAAACTAGCACCACGTTGCGCCGTATTTGCAAAGTGCTGCATGTAGTCATATGTGTGACCTTGTGAAGCCCTGTGCCACATCATACCTGCTTCAGGTATGATGTACTCAGGGTGTGTGTCCCCACGCGACAAGGCCTCATAGGAGTGGCACAGTGAAATCCCTCAGATTTCACTGCAACAATTGTAGGAAGGCACTGCGTCAGTACCTTACGCCTGCCTGATGGCAGACATAAGGGTGACGCAGGGCCATAGGTATAAGCTGGCCCCATGCATTGCTGGAGCTGCATCATACTTGTGCCACGACTGCAGCAATGTGTGACTTTAGCGAAGACAGATACATCAGGATTCCAGACGTATCTGTCATTACTTGCGTCATGGAGCGCTGTCCAGTAAATACTGCGCATCCGTGGTGTCGCAAGTAGGGCGGAGTGAAAAGTGTTGCAACGCTGTCTTGTCGCAGCTCTGCAACACTTTTCATGACTGAGGCCCAGGAATGCGCACTATCTTATTGATGGTGCGCATTCCTGCACTGTAGTTTTGTCGCAGGGCAACGCTGCAACATTGCTTGCAGCGCTGTCCAGTACCAAAACCTGCTGGAAAGAGGCCCCAAGTGTTATCTCCATGTTTAAGACCAGCTATTTTTTGGTCTTAAAAAACTGCCTCTAACCGTCGTTAGAGGCAGTTTTTTGGTCCTCCAAACTTCAGGAATCCCCATGTAAACATTGCGAAGTGGGGTTAGCGGTCGGTTTTGCACGGGAACGCCTCCCTTGCATGTCATTATCGCTAACAGAAGTGGTGAACTTTAGGATGGGCGTTTTCGCTGTAAAACCCCCACTAACAGAGGTTAGCAACAGCTTGTACATAGAGCGATGACAATCTCGCCGCAAAACCATCGGAAAAGTGCCACTAAGGCGTCGTTAGCACCTTGTACATATGCCCCTATTTACGTATCCTCAGATTGCTTTTTGGGAACAGAGCAAAAGCATTAAACGGACTATAGTGTGGACGACAAACGGCCTCAGTTGCATTTAGAAATGCTCCAACCTACACATTAAAATTTACTTATTGATTTATTTTTTCCATTTATTTGTGAATTAAATAAAATATTTATTAATTTTCGTTTTTGTTTGACGAATGAGTCTGTCTGAATTTTCTGTATTGTTTAGTGGTTCACGTCATCAAAAATGCATAGCGGAGGCCGGCGCCTTTCAATAATGACTCAGTGGGGGTTTACGGATTTCAATAATGACTCAGTGGGGGTTTACGGATTTCAATAATGACGCAGCGGGAGTCCCCAGAAGTCTAAAGTTTAAGAATCACTGCAATATTTAATTAAATGAATGCAGCTGAAGTCCACGAATTTGTCATTCAAGTAATAGATACATTGAGGGAACGCTCTGCTGTTTCCAAAGCCTCTAAGTATTTCTGAGGTATAAAGTAATTGCCTCTAAGTACTTTATCAGATGAGGGATAGGGAGAGGAGCTATGTGATGCAAAGTGGCCCAAACAGCATTATCAATCGCCAGCTTTTGCACGAAAGTGCTAAAGTGGTTCTGTGTTTGCGTCCCCTAGTGATGTACCAGAACTGCACATGACTAGGTAAGATTCCATGCAAAGCCAGATCAACTAAAGTCACAAAGAACAACAAGAATCCTAGAACTGAATTAGACCAGGTACAAACATGACAATGGAACCCCTCATGTGACACAAGTGAAATTACACTTACTACACAACTGACAGGCAATTGTGCATTCCATTGTTAGGGCTTCTCTGGCGCTGTTCTTTTTTAGAATGCAAATCTTGCTCTGGCAGTGACTAAAGATCAGATGAAGAGCCATTCCGTCATTGAAAGGAAGATCTGGAACTATTGCCTGTTAGATGGAAGATCTAGAGCTGCTCATGTTCAAAGAGTAGATCTGGAGATATGAACGCTTAGAGGCCATGAGGAACTGTTCATGTTTAAAGAGCAGATCTAGAATGATTCTCGTTTAGAGGCCGTCAGGATTGTTCATGTTTAAAGAGCAGATCTGGAATGATTCACGTTTAGAGGCCGTCAGCAACTGTTCACGTTTAAAGAGCAGATCTGGAATGATTCACGTTTAGAGTCCATCAAGGAACTGTTCATGTGTAAAGAGCAGATCTAGAATGATTCACGTTTAGAGGCAGTCAGTAACTGTTTATGTGTAAAGAGCAGATCTGGAATGATTGACGTTTAGAGGCCGTCAGCAACTGTTCATGTTTAAAGAGCAGATCTGGAATGATTCACGTTTAGAGGCCGTCAGTAACTGTTTATGTGTAAAGAGCAGATCTGGAATGATTCACGTTTAGAGGCCATCAAGTACTGTTCATGTTTAAAGAGCAGATCTGGAATGATTTACGTTTAGAGGCCGTCAGCAAGTATTCATGTGTAAAGAGCAGATCTGGAATGATTCACGTTTAGAGGCCGTCAGCAACTGTTCAAGTTTAAAGAGCAGATCTGGAATGATTCACGTTTAGAGGCCGTCAGCAACTGTTCATGTGTCAAGAGCAGATCTGGACTGATTCATGTTTAGAGGCCGTCAGCAACTGTTCATGTGTAAAGAGCAGATCTGGACTGATTCACGTTTAGAGGTCGTCAGCAACTGTTCATGTGTAAAGAGCAGATCTGGAATGATTCACGTTTAGAGGCCATCAAGGACTGTTCATGTTTAAAGAGCAGATCTGGACTGATTCACGTTTAGAGGCCGTCAGCAACTATTCATGTGTAAAGAGCAGATCTAGAATGATTCACGTTTAGAGGCCGTCAGCAACTATTCATGTTTAAAGAGCAGATCTAGAATGATTCATGTTTAGAGGCCATCAAGGACTGTTCATGTTTAAAGAGCAGATCTGGACTGATTCACGTTTAGAGGCCGTCAGCAACTGTTCATGTTTAAAGAGCAGATCTGGACTGATTCACGTTTAGAGGCCGTCAGCAACTGGTCATGTTTAAAGAGCAGATCTAGAATTATTCACGTTTAGAGTCCATCAAGGAACTGTTCATGTGTAAAGAGCAGATCTGGACTGATTCACGTTTAGAGGTCGTCAGCAACTGTTCATGTTTAAAGAGCAGATCTAGAATGATTCACGTTTTGAGGCCATCAAGGACTGTTCATGTTTAAAGAGCAGATCTGGACTGATTCACGTTTAGAGGCCGTCAGCAACTGTTCATGTTTAAAGAGCAGATCTGGACTGATTCACGTTTAGAGGCCGTCAGCAACTGTTCATGTTTAAAGAGCAGATCTAGAATGATTCACGTTTAGAGGCCGTCAGCAACTATTCATGTTTAAAGAGCAGATCTAGAATGATTCATGTTTAGAGGCCATCAAGGACTGTTCATGTTTAAAGAGCAGATCTGGACTGATTTACGTTTAGAGGCCGTCAGCAACTGTTCATGTTTAAAGAGCAGATCTGGACTGATTCACGTTTAGAGGCCGTCAGCAACTGGTCATGTTTAAAGAGCAGATCTAGAATTATTCACGTTTAGATTCCTTGAAGGAACTGTTCATGTGTAAAGAGCAGATCTAGAATGATTCACGTTTAGAGGTCGTCAGCAACTGTTCATGTTTAAAGAGCAGATCTAGAATTATTCACGTTTAGAGTCCATCAAGGAACTGTTCGTGTGTAAAGAGCAGATCTGGACTGATTCACGTTTAGAGGTCGTCAGCAACTGTTCATGTTTAAAGAGCAGATCTAGAATGATTCACGTTTAGAGGCCGTCAGCAACTGTTCATGTTTAAAGAGCAGATCTGGACTGATTCACGTTTAGAGGCCGTCAGCAACTGTTCATGTTTAAAGAGCAGATCTAGAATGATTCATGTTTAGAGGCCATCAAGGACTGTTCATGTTTAAAGAGCCGATCTGGACTGATTTACGTTTAGAGGCTGTCAGCAACTGTTCATGTTTAAAGAGCAGATCTGGACTGATTCACGTTTAGAGGCCGTCAGCAACTGGTCATGTTTAAAGAGCAGATCTAGAATTATTCACGTTTAGATTCCTTGAAGGAACTGTTCATGTGTAAAGAGCAGATCTAGAATGATTCACGTTTAGAGGTCGTCAGCAACTGTTCATGTTTAAAGAGCAGATCTAGAATTATTCACGTTTAGAGGTCGTCAGCAACTGTTCATGTTTAAAGAGCAGATCTAGAATTATTCACGTTTAGAGTCCATCAAGGAACTGTTCATGTGTAAAGAGCAGATCTGGACTGATTCACGTTTAGAGGTCGTCAGCAACTGTTCATGTTTAAAGAGCAGATCTAGAATGATTCACGTTTGGAGGCCATCAAGGACTGTTCATGTTTAAAGAGCAGATCTGGACTGATTCACGTGTAGAGGCCGTCAGCAACTGGTCATGTTTAAAGAGCAGATCTGGACTGATTCACGTTTAGAGGTCGTCAGCAACTATTCATGTTTAAAGAGCAGATCTAGAATGATTCATGTTTAGAGGCCATCAAGGACTGTTCATGTTTAAAGAGCAGATCTGGACTGATTCACGTTTAGAGGTCGTCAGCAACTGTTCATGTGTAAAGAGCAGATCTAGAATGATTCACGTTTGCAGGCCGTCAGGAACTTTTCATGTTTAAAGAGCAAACAAGGACAGTTCGCTTGAGAGGGCAGATCTAGAACTATTGTCATTCAGAGGGCGGAGCTCGTGCTAGTAATTCCACCTGGTACTTCTGAGCCAGATTGACCACAGTTTCACGCAGCGCAGCAGCCAGAAATGCTGCGCTGCTTTGAATGACAGTGGGAGAGGAGGAGAACGCCACATCTACAGAGACATGGCCCTGTCTTCCCCCTCTGCCTGGCACAGAATGTCGTGGCTGAGCACCACGCACACACCTGCACCACAGTGCAAGGGTGTGTGCGTGACTTTAGCATAGGTTTGTACTGGAAGAAGTCCCTTCCAGTACAAAATACTATGCTTAGATTACATTTAAAACTTTTCCTACTTTGTAGTGTGCTGTACAGTGCAGCAAACATTAAATACAAAGATGAAATGAAAACAATTCTCCTTTTAATGCCGGATTTCAAAAGGTGTTATTTTTTTACGTAAAACCCTGTCTCAAATTATTTATAGTTAGGGTTGTGCATGAAAAACCATGGGTGATTGTTTGGGAACCCCTGTGTACCACCCAAATAACGGAAACCAGAGCTAGGTGCTGCTTTGCATTACTTTTAGGCAACTTTCCAGCAATTGTGTGACACAAACCCAGAGCAAAATATTAGTAAATATACCTCTATGTGCGCTTAAATTACCCTGAAAGCAACATTTGTGTTAAAAAACCCATTTATCACTGTTCATGGATGCGATTCATAATAAGCCCATATTTACCAAAATGCAGTGCAGCAAGTCACATTGCTGTGCTGAGCTGCACTCCATTACATGGACAGGGCAGCAACATGCCATATTTGTCACAATACGGGGCATCCCTGCGTTTTCCCAGCGCTGTCGCACAATGTGCTTCCTAGCGCCAACGCAGGCCCTCTTGCACCATAGTGCAAGGGTGCCTGCCTGGTAAAGAGGATTGTTTACAAAAACAATACCCTGAGTCGTTTTCTTCTTTCTGTGTGTACAGCAGAATACAGTACACATAGAAAGAGGAGAAAACAAGGAGAAATAAATATATTTCTCCTTGTTACGCCTCACCTGGGTAGGCATAGCATTTTGGTCTGCCGGTAATGGTAAATCTGGGAATATGTCAAAATCCATGGGTTTTGCATGGGAACACCCATGCACCACCTAAGGAACGCCTCCCTGGGGCAGAGTGATGCAATGCAGTGATATGCACTGCGTTCATAACTCTGGATTTATCAAGCCCCTGAGGGCCACGCACGATGGCCTTGCATGGCTTGATAAATCGCAATTCAAGGGTTGTGATGCTTTTGCACCACGCAACGAGGTGCTTTTAGCGACACACCCCTTGATAAATATGGCTCAAATTATTTTGGTATTTCTGATAAAACACTTCTGAATTTTTGTAAAATACTTTGGGGCATATTTATCAATATGTCATGCAGCAAAGCAAGTCACCTTTCTGCGCTGTGCTGCACGATAGGGAAAGGGCAGAAATGTGCCGTATTTAACACAATACGGCATAGTCCTGTGTTTTCCGAGCGCTGGCGCACAATGTGCTGCCTAGCACCTACGTAGGCACTCTTGCACCATGGTAAGCAGGACAGTTTTTTGCAATCCTCTAGTGATTGTTGCTAACTGTGACTTGGTGTGAGTAACCACGTGTGAGTGGCTTTGCCTGTAAGACAGACTTAGGGCCTCATTTATGAGGCCCCGTGCGCCTCCAGAACATCACTTTTTGTGAGGTTCCGTGGTGCAGGAGCCTGCTCCATATTTACGTGGCAGCACTAAGCCACTTTTTTTTGGCTTAATGCTGCCTTATAAATATTGTTCCCTTTAACGCAGTTTTCTGCATTAAAGGGGCGTGCAATGGGTGTTGCTGGGGACGTTCCCAGAGACATCCATGGCTTTTTGACACTGCCCAAAATTTATGAGAAAACGTAAATCTGAGAAAGTGACAAAAACTTACGCCTTCCCAGGGAAGGCATAAGGGAGGCACAACGAGGAGAAATTTCTTTATTTCTCCTCGTTTTTCCTTTTTATATGTGTGCATCATTCTGCAGCACACATAGGAAGAGGAAAATGCCTTTGATTGTTTTTGTACAGGAAGGTTTGACTTCCTGCACAAAAATAATCATCCCAGCAACGCAGGCACTCTTGCACCATGTTGCAAAGGTGCCTGCGTTTGCGCATGGCAGCCCATTGTGCGCCAGCTAAGGGTAAACGAACAGGAATGCGCCGCATCTGATAGATACAGTGCATTCCTGCCCTTTTCTTTTGCCATATAGCAGCGCAGCAGGAAGGCCAAACCTTATAAATTAGGCCCGAGTGTGTTAGTGAGTGAGTGACTGCTGATAACTGTGTAATTTACTGTGAGTAACTATGGCTGAGTGCCTGTGATAGATTGTATGTTAGTGATTGAGTGATTGCTACTGCGTGAGTTGTAACCATGAATGATTGACTGTAAGAGCGTGAGAGATTATGAATGTGTTAATGACTGATTGATTGCTACTGTGTGAGTTGCTGTGAGTAACCATGAGTGACTGACTATACGTGTGACTGACTGTACTAGTGACTGCTAATCTGTAAGTTGCTATTTAGTGGATGAAATTTTGTGCCAGACTTTAAGTGTTAGCGACTGAGTGATTGCGACTATGTGAGTTGCTATGAGTAGCCACTTGCGAGTAGCAGCATAGCAGGGTATGCTCATGTAGTGGTTCCAGTCCTTCTGTGGTGGGCCCCGCTCTCCCCGGGATGTGGTTATTGTTATCTGTCACACACAACACATGAAGCCTGGCGCAGCAGCGGAAGGCGCTTGCACGACTCCGGAAGTGCCCCTCTCCCCGCAGACTCTGCTGTGAAAGATACTTTTAGCACTCTCTGTAACCCTGGCGGGGGGTCTGAAACTCAGACACCTTCAGGTGTATTTATAAGGCACCAGTGAGTAGTAGAGGCTAAAAGGTTAACACACTCCAGCTGACAGGCTACAAGGCAGAGGTGGCAAGCAGCCCCTCCCCCAGTCATTGAAGCCCAGGACACCTTTGGCCAGTTGAGGACCAGATCCCTCAGAGAGTGGGAGGGCCTTAGGGTGCAACAGAGTGTCTTAAAGTAGAATGAGGGCAGCTGATTGGGTCTACAAATGAAGGTGCAGGATGAGTGCATCTGATTGTGTCTACAGATGAGGGTTCAGGATGAGGGCAGCTGATTGTGTCTACAGATGAGGGTTCAGGATGAGGGCAGCTGATTGTGTCTACAGATGAGGGTGCAGGATGAGGGCAGCTGATTGTGTGTACCAATGAGGGTTCAGGATGAGGGCAGCTGATTGTGTCTACTGATGAGGGTTCAGGATGAGGGCAGCAGATTGCGTCTACAGATGAGGTCTGATGTCTGGCTGAGGGTCTCTCAGGGGGAAACAAGGATCTTCTGAGGACCTGCAGGTGGTGTCTGAGGACACACTGAGGGCCTCTAAGGGCTGGCTGGTTAGGTCCAACCAGGGTTTGACTGGGTAAAGCCTCAGGGTCTCCTGGAGATATGATTTGAGGGACTTCAACAGACCCTGAGTGCCTGTTGAGGCCTTTCAAGGAGCAGCTGCAGGTAGGGGCAGTCTGAGGACCTACGAGAGCATGCCAGAATGTGTGTCAGTTTTCACAGTGTTTTTGACAGTACTGGTTGCTTGGTTTCATTGCATTAATTTTTGTATTTACTCTTTTACACAGCATCCAAAGTAGGTTACCTAACCCCAAAGCCCCGAGTTGTTAAATGACCCATAGAAGGGAGTGTTTTACAGTTGAGCAAATGTGTCCAAATGTAATTTTGGTAGTACCATGGAATGATCAGCCAATGAGGTACTCGATGAGCAGGTATTTAACTACACGTTCATAATGTACGGTATTGTGACTGTTGTTTGCTTGTACACAACCACCTCTCTGAATGTGTTTATTAACACAGAGCTCCATCTACCAGACAGTGCTCCCAGAGGGGCGTCTAAAGCACAGAACAAAATGTATTCATTTATCCTGAGTGTGAAGGCACCCGGAAGGCTTAGGTGCCTGCCCGGAGAGGCTGGGGATCCCAGCGCTATTACAGACTCTGCCGTGCTCCTCTGCACCAGCAGGGCACAGCTCAGAATCTGCAGCTTCTGCTAAGAATAGGTGAGGGGAATGAGGTTGAGGCATGCAGGAGTTGCCAGCAGATTTCCAGGTTATTGAAATTGATGATTCTGAGGATGAGGCAATGGAGACTGACTTTGTCTGTACCAGTCTATTTCTCTACCATCTACCGGGCTCACTGTCATGTATCCATTCATCTCTCTTTGTTAGTGGGCGAGCCGTGAAAATGATTGGCATGTTAATCATACAGTAAACATGATGTAAATGTGTGATAATGTCTCTTCGGAATTAAAAAAAGTGAATTTCTTTAGCGCGTCACCTCAGTACACGAGATTACAGCACTGAATTGAGAGGGAGTTATTAAAAGTGCTCATTTTAAGCATAAGTTAAAACACTGCTGCTCCTCCCGCCCGACAACAATGCCATTTGCGATCTAAGAGGCGTCAGTTGCCATGCATACCCCGAATGTTGCCTAGAGTCTTATTATATTTAGAGTAACATTAAAATCTAGTTCATTAACCACGAGAAGTTTTTGTACAGCACGCATCTTGAACTCGCATATTTCAAGGTGGCAATAATAAAGATGAAAACAGAAGTGCCGGCAGGCAAGAAAACACGAACAGGAGTGAGGGGGCGGGGGAGGGTGAGAAGTCACAGACTGAGGGAGGGGGCGGTGGGATGGGGAGACAGTGAAGAAAATAGTGTTCGGAGTAAAGGGTCCAATAGCCGTGGAAGGATACAAATGATGAATCAGGAGGGACTAACAAGCCTCAAACCAATCGGAAGGCAGCATTTAAGACAAAATCTAATGGGCAGAGAGTGGGCGGAGCTTCCACGAAGCTTCCACACTACAGTATATACTGCATGCCTCGCAAAGCGATGGCAGTGCATTCGTGCTGCAACGCTAGGCGAGACCTAAAAAGAACAGATAATGGAAAGAATGCTGAACAAATAAAACCTTCACCCCCAGTCACATATCTGGGTTAAACCCATCAGGCTTTTTACTGGCCACACCACCCCAGTTTGGACCCAGCCATATGCAAATCAGTCTTGACCCTGTTCTGAACTGCCAGGCCAGGTCCTACCTGGACCGGAAAGTAAGCATCCTGGGACCAGTTTTGTGGTATCTTCCCTCATCAGCCACTCTCTGAGAGCACACCTGACTGGTTTAAATTCCAGTGGTATTGCTCATGTCTGAAGACAAAGGGTCTCGCTGGGATGTCTGTGAGATCTCTATATGCCTTCTGGGAATGCCAGAGCATCAGCCGTGGCTGTTGCACCCCCTGCCAGCTGCCTCAAAATAGCAGGAAAGGAAAAGCAAACAATAAACACGTTTTATTATTGTTTTATTTTTTCTTTCCTGCCGAGTCTTTGGGGACAGGGCCATGGGGGACGACAAGTGCAGGAGGAGTGGTAGTGCACTGTGATAAGGGCACATGACTGTTTGGTCAGCCTGTGCCTGCGAGAAGAGGAGCAGAAGATCGCGACGCGGCCGGCTGAAGTAAGTTTTTTTAAATGTATTGTTTAATTTTGTCCCCCCCAACCGCAACTTACCCCCACCACTCTTCCAAAGCACCAGCCACTACTGCAGAGCACATGCAGTGGAGTGTGGTAGGACCAGCTGGGTATGAGTGATTGACAGCTAAGGGCCTCTGATCGTAAGACACCAGGATCCGAAGCCCATCTGGATGTGACCAAGAGACAATGGAGGGCCTTTGCCCACCGCTGATGGGAGACGGGCAGTGCTTTGGCACTGGTTGGGTAGTGTCTGAAAGAAGCCTGTAAAAGGGGACGGGCCGCCAGATCATTCTCCACGGTCCCAGCGCTTCAGGTGACTCCCACTCTTCGATGGCTTCACAGATTTAGATTTATAAGGGCAGCACCTGGTTAAAGAATATAAAACTTCCCCACTTGCCAAAAGTCTGTAACCAAAAGTAGGCTGTATTTTCAAGATTCAAAAATCTTACTTAGCATATGATGACATCACCAGAAAACACATCACGTGACCTCTGACCCTACAACGATCCGCTCCAGGTTTTTGTGCTGCACTTTGGGACTTGTAGTCCTCTTAATGCCATTATAAAGCTAGAACTACAAGTCCCAGAATTCAAGGTAAAAACCTGCACCGGACAGCCTTCTCGCGCATAGCCTGCCTTGCCACATAATCCTCCATGCTAGGTCAGTTGTGCAGCTTGACACAGCACTAGTAACAACACAAGCACACCCCAGCATGAAGTGTACACATTGTTGGGTCTGTGGCGGGAATCGCCTTCCCTTTGTGTTCTGATATAAATATTCAATGATTCTTTAATCAGACCTCTAAAAATATGCAATATAATTCAAATGTAGTGTGAAAATGTCATTGCTACGACACAGCCCTTGTCACATGTATTTCGTGCATCAGTGCCTTGCCCCAAGTGAAATCACAGCTGAGGAGGAAGCAGGGAGGCCATGTCTGGGCCTTAAAAGGTGGTGGAAATTTTTATTTTTTCACACTTAGGCACTTGGCATGAGTGAACTTTAACTGACTTATTATCGTTTATGGCGATGGCTGACTTCAGGTCCCGCCTGGAGCGTGCAGCACCAGGATCGCCTCAACACCATTCTAGGCCCCCGGGCAAATCAGTGCACTGGGCCCTACCTACACAACTACTCTCAGGAATAAAAATATTTAACTGAAAATGAATGTTAAATTCTGGTCTGCATTGGGCCCCTATGCTCGTGGGCCCCTGGGCAACTGCCCAGCGTGTCCATGCATTAAGACGGCACTGGACAGGATTTCTCTCTGCAGCGCTCCCTTTACCGCTGTGAAACTCCTCTCCCGAATGCCTGTGAAGGTGCCTTGCAAACTGTACATTAATAATCCTCCCTCTCCCGGTCCAGGCCGAACCATCTATTGCGTTGGCATATGTTGGCTACCTGCTGGCTGCGTTTGGTGGAATCAAAAAGTAGTCAGCAGACTTACAAAGATTTTGTGTCGTGGTTGCATTGCTTTTGTTGCGAAGGCTCCATGCAAAATCATTTGTCATTACACTAAGCCAGACAAATCCACTTTGCATGGCTTTGTGTGGTTGAGTAAATACAAAGTAAAGCAAGGCAGCACTTGCGTTACTCTGCCCTGGGTGTGCATTCCATGGGTGGAACAGGGGCGTTCGCATGCATCCACCCATGGATTTGCCGCATTCCCAGATCTACAGAGACTCGTAGACTGGGAATGCATCAAAATGCTACACCCTCCCCAGCGAGGCGTAACAAGGAGAAATATCTTTATTTCTCCTCATTATTTCCTCCTTTCACATGTGCTGCTTTTTGCAGCAAACACAGCAAGAGGAAAACGCCATTAAGGATTGATCTCAGGCAGGATGGGATAGCTGCACCACAGGCAGGATTGTTCTCCTGCAGGAAGGCGTCCCTTTCCGCACAAAAAACAATCCTGCCTGTAACGCACGCACCCTTGCACAGTGGTGCAACGGTGGATGCATTGGTGCTAGGCAGTAGGGCTGGACTGGGAACCGAAACCAGCCCTGGCAAACTGCTCGGCCTGTACCCCTGGGTGTGAGAGGAGTGCGGCCAAAATGTTTGCTACGGCCGGTTTGGGCCGATTTTATTACAGGGGGCCAATATTGCCGGCGCCGGTAACAAAAACTGCCCCCCTGGGGCCCAAAACCGGCCCCCACCCTGGCGGCCCACCAGGGAAACGCCCGGTGCCAGCTACGGCCAGTCTGGCCCTGCTAGGCAGCCCACAGTGCACCATCGCTCAGAGGCAGCAGACATGCACCACATCTTAGCTGATATCACGCATTTTTGCTGTCTCACTTTCATGCAACGCAGCTCAGCGCAGCAGGTTGCCTTGCTGTATTATGTTGCGTGAAACATAGGAATCTTTGGCCCTATGTTTTTGGAACATGTCTGCATCTTAGAGATTTATGCACCAGGTTCAGCTCATGGCCACACCTGTCTGCATGAACAGAGTTGCAGAACTCACTCCTCATCAATGAAAACTGGAGGATTTCACTCTAGTCAGTATGCGACTACCCTGCCAGAAAAGTGGTAACCCACCTCCTAATTCGATAGGGTTGGCAAGTAAACTTCCCTTTCACGGGCCCGGGCTTGTGCTGACAGTTTATGTATCTTAAAAGATCAAGGCGCATATCAGCAACAACCGACGATAATAATTATCGCTAAGTGCACTTAGCGCTAGGATAATTATCGCTGGCTAACGTGGATTTTTATCGCTGAGATAGCGTGCTATTAGCAACGCTTATCTCAAAAGCGATAAAAATCCTAGCGCTAACTGCCAAACGTGAAATTATTGCTGGAAACCCAGCGATAATCTCACGAAGTTTGACGTTAGCTTGATGATAGGGCCTCGCATACTTAGCCATGATATCCACCTTCCATAGGATATCATGGCTAAGTCAGTGCTGAAGCAGGCGTAAGGAAAGTAGCGATAACAGGGGTTATCGCTACTTTTCCTGCTGCTATGCTTCATAGCGTGGGGCTTGATAGGAGAAATGTCGCTTAGCGACATTTCTCCAGTCATGTCAGGAACGCCCACTTTGCATCTCATTAGAGATGCAAAGCTTGGCGTTAAGGATCTGGGCGCTAATGCAAGGTTTCACGCGATAGTGTGACCTTGCTAATTAGGTGATAAAATTATCGCCGCTTTTCGCCGGAAAACGGACGCAAAAGCGGCAATAATTTTATATCGCCTCGTTGCTGATATGCCCCCAAATCTTGCTAAACTGTTTCTCTGTGCTGGGCTATGCTGACGCCCGCGCCCTTACAGTTTCACTTTACACCCACCGTACAGAGCTGCTACCCGAAGATACATAGCAACTCCTTTGGGGTATGTTTGGTATTTTCCATCATGTACACAACTCCCTCCGTTTGTCTGGTTTTCTGTTATTTTCTTTTGTAGCAGAGGACTATTTCAGTGTGGTAACAGGGAGTGCATGTATAAATTAGCTGTGTATTGCAACTTAGATATTTTTTGTGCGCAGATTAAAACGTCACTGGGGCACTCCTTACTTCTTTGGTGCTCAGTTTGCTAAGTCTTCTTGGATGTGGGCGGAGACTCCACTTGAATTAAGCTAAAAATGCCAATATCTTAGCTTTCTCCCTTGTAAAACCTCCTAGATTCTTATGCAAGTTAATTGGGGGCTGTTATTCTTTCACTTTTCCCTATTTGTTGATCCCAAATGACAACGTGTATGAGAGCTTTGTGTGTGTTTTGTGTATGTATACATTCATTTACTGTATGTGTGTGGTGTATATGTGTACATTCATTTACTATATGTGTGTGGTGTATATGTATACATTCATTTACTGTATGTGTGTGGTGTATATGTGTACATTGATTTACTGTATGTGTGTGGTGTATATGTATACATTCATTTACTGTATGTGTGTGGTGTATATGTGTACATTGATTTACTGTATGTGTGTGGTGTATATGTATACGTTCATTTACTGTATGTGTGTGGTGTATATGTATACATTCATTTACTGTATGTGTGTGATGTATATGTGTACATTCATTTACTGTATGTGTGTGGTGTATATGTGTACATTCATTTACTATATGTGTGTGGTGTATGTGTACATTCATTTACTGTATGTGTGTGATGTATATGTGTACATTCATTTACTGTATGTGTGTGGTGTATATGTGTACATTCATTTACTGTATGTGTGTGGTGTATGTGTACATTCATTTACTGTATGTGTGTGGTGTATGTGTACATTCATTTACTGCATGTGTGTGGTGTATATGTGTACATTATTTTACTGTATGTGTGTGGTGTATATGTGTACATTTACTTACTGTATGTGTGTGGTGTATATGTGTACACTCATGTACTATGTGTGTGTTGTGTATGTCTACATTCATTTACTGCATGTGTGTGGTGTTTGCAGTAACTTTCCACATGTGACACCTTCAACCAGTCCTGACATTTCTAACCAAAAGCACTTTGCATGATTGAATTCTGAGAGTTGTTTGGTCATTTGTCTGTTAATTTTATGTCAGGACCGGAGGCGAGAATTATGCATTTCTTTCTTCACTTTATTACATCAGCAGCCTTCAAAGAACATAAGTAAGAAAAAACAGTAAAGACTACACATCCCATGAACCACTGGGGAATGAGTCTCCATAACAACCATAGTGCAATTATAACAGTTGATTGCATATAAATGTGTGATGTCCCTTCCTGTTCCTCTTTCTTCACTGCTCGACATTGCCTTTCTCACTTAATTGATTATTGCTTAATGATTGCTTAGTGTAATTGATTATGGGCTTGTTGTGATGTTTCAATATTCTCTTAATATCCTTGATGCGCAGTAGGCTATTAGCCAGAGCACACACCACGATTCCATGCGGGTCCTCTAGGGGCGCTGTTTCACACCACGATTCCATGCGGGTCCTCTAGGGGAGCTGTTTCACACCACGATTCCATGCGGGTCCTCTAGGGGCGCTGTTTCACACCACGATTCCATGCGGGTCCTCTAGGGGCGCTGTTTCACACCAACTACGATCCAGTCAGGTGCACTGCGGCCTGTTGGAGCGGCTTGTGAGCGCTCACGCCGGCTCGCACGCACGTTTGGGGAAGCCCTATTCAGGATTTCCCTTTGGGATTCCCTCAGGGCTTTCCCACTAACCCTCACATTTTGACACCTCTCCAGCAGTTGTTTAACCCCTATGTTTGTGTAGCCAAATGGCTGCAATGCCAGCTGGTGGCGAGTAACCCTTACTGCACCCGTTTTCAATGGCGACTGGGCACTGGCGAGGGGGCCGCCCAGTACTCTGTTTGGATGTGGCATTCTATTGTTTTGCGCTCTCACCCTCACGTAGCATGGATCATTTTAGAGACCACAAATATTCTTCTTTTCTAGAGGTAGAAGAGGAGTTGACCAGTGGCGGCTCCTTCGCTAATGCGGAGGGGCGTCGCCCCAACGCCCGGAGCAGCAAGGAAAATAAAACAAAAAATGATAACAGAATGTTGTTATTATTTTATTTCTTACTCCTGCTGCGGCAGTGCATGAGGGTGAGGGGCAGAGCTGCAGGGGAGCAGTGGTAGAACAGTCATGCGCACTTCCCTGTTCTCCTTGCAGGCTGCATTACAGCCTGCATGGAGAACAGGCCCACCCATCCAGCCCCTGGCTGAGTGCCATGTCACGACACTCAGACCAAGCACAACGCTGCATTGCAGCATTGTGATTGGCTTAGGGGTGGGAACCTTGCTGCCTGCTTCCTGTTACAACCTGGGAGCGGACACAGGCGAGCAGGAGAGTAGACGTGGGACACAGCGGTGGCAGCGGCAAGGTAAGTTCTTTTTTTTAAAAGCAGATGCCCCCCCCGCTCTCGGCCTCCAACCCGCAAGCAGTGCCAGCCGCCCCTGGAGTTGCCTTTCCAGCGCCGCCCTGCAGGCATGGACCAAGGCTTAATCAGGCGATTTCTAGAGCACCGGCACCCCTTAGGGTTCAGGTAGATAAATTGGCCAAGAGCATCCAGGGGGTTTTCAGCGACCCTTCCTTGTTAAAAGCAGGTCCTAGTGGAAGTGAGGCAGGGGAAAAAAGGCCTCCAAGCATGATGCAGGGCACCTGGAAGGTTTTGATTGACTGAGTGGGACCTTCCGTAAGAGTGCGCACACGCAAAAACATTGCCGGGAGGAAGACTATCATTGAGAAAATAGCAACATGGTCGCTTCAAATTCTGACCTCAATAATGGGGTTACCTATAGAGGGCAGGGTGTGTCGGAAGAGTACATCTTCTCCGACGATTTTCAACTCAGGCAGACCATGGCACCAGGGATCCAATTCCTCTGAGCCTCCCGACATCGGAGGTTTCTAAAATATGAAAGGAACTCAGAAGCGTAACGAGGTGGGACAGAATCTCTCTTCGGCAGTTGGCCAGGATAGTGGGACTCGTCTCATCATCTATACAAGCTATCTTCCTGAGACCATTGCACTGCCATGTCTTACATAGACTGAACGCGTCACCCCTATGGAGGGGGCAAACTTACTCAGAACTAGTCTCCTTATCATCCAAAGCCAGGATGGAACTCCAGTGGTGGATCGACCACATGAACGGGAGAGCGATCTTCGAAACAACACCGGACATCGTCATAAAATCGGATGCCAGCCGTCAGGGCTGGGAGACCAGAGGCAGTGATGTGTCTATGGGAGGCAGATGGTCAGAGGAGGAGCTGCAATTACACATTAATTGTCTCGAACTCCTGGCCCGATCCTTTATGGTCAAATCCCTCACCAGGGACAGGAGTATCCTGTTGTATTCTGTTGCAGATGCACAACATCTCGGCAGTCCAATACATCAACCGGTTAGGAAGTACTCACTCGAAAACTCTGTTGGATATGGCAAAGGACTTCTGGCACTATTGCCTGCAGAAGCAAATCTTGGTGATGGCAGAATACTTTCCAGGGATCCAGAATACGGCAGCAGACTGTTTCCTGACGTTCATGGAATTGTCATGGGATCTCCTGATAGAACTGACCTAATTCCCTTTGATCCTCCGGGACCATCAGAATTGTCTGCACCCCATGGTTCTGCAGGGATATCTCTCCCTTATGGCATGGAGGATTTCGAGAGACGCTGGAAAGACGACCATCTTTCAGCAGACGCTGCAAACTTTATCCAACAGGCGTAGGCTACAGGCACCATCAAGAGATATCACTCAGATTGGAGAATATGGCATAGTGTGTTTGGAGAGACATTTGGATCCCATTGGGAAAGAAGTTACTCAGATATGAAACTTTTTGCCAGAATTGGCGCAGTCCGGGCTGGCATACCATAGCTGGACACGATACCATAGACAATAAGCAGGTTGGGGTAACACACTTGGGTTTGTAAGCTAATGAAGTGTATTCGACTCTCTAGCCCACCAGGACCCAGGCATTTTGGCCTGTGGGGTGTTAATGTGGTATGAAAACTCATCATGAGTTGGCAAGATAATCAGTATTTGTTACAAAAAGAGGGTCGGCAAAAAGGGCCATCTTCATTATGTCTAATCTGATGCAAGTGATAGTTGGATGTGAGAGTGTTGGCTATTTCAGCTACAGTCTTCACACTAGAAGGGGTCACATTTCCCTTCTCTAGAAGAACTAAGACAAATACCAGGTCAGTATCTTATCCTGCATTTACTGAGAACCCTAAGCTATGCGTAGTAAGATGCTTTAAGGCATACGAGGAGATGACAGCCGACATCAGACCGGTAGGTGAGAGGCGACATGATTGCCCTGACTAAAACGTTTAAGGTGGCATCCTCACCTTCCATTGCCAGGTGGGTACGATGGATCATGGTGAAAACAGGTGTTGATAAACACAAGCTTGGGGCTCATTTCAAAGGGGGAGCCATGGCGTCTTAGGCCATACAGGTAGCTGGTAGACTTGAGGTTGTAATGAATGCTGCTGACTGGTCATCAGAGTCGATCTTTTAGAAGTTTTATTTCAAACCTATTTCGGAGGCCACAGCTTTGGTGCAAAGTAAGCTTTGAACATGCATAATCCTTGCCTCCGCTCCTGACGTAGAATGAAAAATGTCCTAGTTAACTAGAAGGAACGTTTCAATTCTATTAATGACAAGGAGGCGAGGATAATCCCCCTGGAGACATCATGGAGTGATCTCCAACCCTCACTATGATTCTTTGTTATTATTAAGTAAGGTTAATAATTGATTTAAATTATGTAAGTTGATATCTGTTAAACTTGGTTTGATGTTTTCTCACTCATGCTGTGAAAGAATAAATGCAATGGATTTGCAGGCAAGACAGAGAATTTATGTAAATGGTTGTAAAGAATTGGATAACCTGGGTTACCTCTCTGTTGTGTAGGTAGTGATCAGAAATTCAAACGGGACAGGCGTTCAAGGTTAACTTCCTCCAGTGAAGAAGAGGAACACCTTTACATACATCGGGCTGTGTTATGATTGGACTATGGTTTTTATGGAGACTCATTCCCCAGTGGTTCATCGGATATGTAGTCTTTACTATTTTTTTCTTACGTATGTTCTTTGAAAGCTGCTGATTTAATAAAGTGAAGAAGGAAATGCATAATCCTCACCACCTTGTCCATAATAGAATCGAATCGTTCCTTCTCGTTAGCTCGGACATTTTTCATTCTCACTACAAAATACTTGACATCTCTATTACGTCTAAAATCAAAGCAAAGGTGGGTCTGGGAAAATATGTTAGTTTTGTTTTATTATTTTTTGCAACCTATTACTGACAGGTATGAATGCAATGACACAATGATTCATATTGTGGAATATTGCGTAATCACAGGCATGTAGTAATATCTCACACGGATAAAACTAGACCGTTGTAATTGAAATCCTAACATTATGTCTAGGATAACCTCTGTTGACCAGTTTTTTAGTAGGTCACTTGCTTCACGTACCTGACTCTCTCTCAGCCCTGTGTTCGTGACAGGTGCCTGACTCTCTCTCAGCCCTGTGTGCCTGACTCTCTCTCAGCCCTGTGTGCCTGACTCTCTCTCAGACCTGTGTGCCTGACTCTCTCTCAGACCTGTGCTATTCACAGGTGCCTGACTCTTTCGCAGCCCTGTGTGCCTGACAGATGCCCGACTCTCTCTTAGGCCTGTGTGTCTGACAGGTGCCTGAGTCTCTCTTAGGCCTGTGTGTCTGACAGATGCCTGACTCTCTCTAAGCCCTGTGTGCCTGACAGGTGCCTGACTCTCTCTTAGGCCTGTGTGTCTGACAGGTGCCTGGCTCTCTCTTAGGCCTGTGTGTCTGACAGGTGCCTGACTCTCTCTTAGGTCTGTGTGTCTGACAGGTGCCTGACTCTCTTTCAGCCCTGTGTGCCTGACAGGTGCCTGACTCTCTCTTAGGCCTGTGTGCCTGACAGGTGCCTGACTCTCTCGCAGCCCTGTGTGTACATGTGCCTGACTCTCTATCAGCCCTGTGTGCCTGATATGTGCCCGACTCTCGCTCAGCCCTGTGGCCACATGTGCCTGACTCTGCCGCAGCCCTGTGTGCCTAACAGGTGCCTGACTCTCTCTGCACCCTGTGGCCACATGTGCCTGACACTCTCTCAGCCCCGTGGCCACAGGTACCTGACTCTGCTGCAGCCCTGTGTGCCTGGCAGGTGCCTGACTCTCTCTCCGCCCTGTGGCCACATGTGACCGACTCTCGCTCAGCCCTGTGGCCACAGGTGCCTGACTCTGCTGTAGCCCTGTGTGCCTGACAGGTGCCTGACTCTCTCTCCGCCCTGTGGGCACATGTGCCTGACACTCTCTCCGCTCTGTGGCCACATGTGCCTGACACTCTCTCCGCTCTGTAGCCACATGTGCCTGACTCTCTCTCATCCCTGTGGCCACATGTGGCTGACTCTGCTGCAGCCCTGTGTGCCTGACAGGTGCCTGACTCTCTCTCCGCCCTGTGGCCACATGTGCCTGACACTCTCTCCGCTCTGTGGCCACATGTGCCTGACACTCTTTTCCCGCTCTGTGGCCACATGTGCCAGACTCTCTCTCAGCCCTGTGGCCACAGGTGCCTGATTCTCGCTTAGCTCTGCTTGCCTGACAGCTGCTTGACTTCCGCTCAGCCCTATGAGTCTGACATGTGCCGGACTCTCTCTCAGCCCTGCGTGCTTGACAGGTGCCTGATTCTCTCATAGCCTTGTGTGCACAGGTGCCTGAATCTCTTGCAGCCCTGTGTGCCTGACAGGAGCCCGACTCTCTCTCAGCCCTGTGTGACTGACTCTCTCTCAACCTTGTGTGCCTGACTCTCTCTCAGCCCTGTGCTCTTGACAGGTGCCTGACTCTCTCCGCCCTGTGGCCACATGTGCCTGACTCTCTATCAGCTCTGCGTGCCTGACAGGTGCTTGACTCTCGCTCAGCCCCTATGAGTCTGACATGTGCCGGACTCTCTCTCAGCCCTGTGTGCGTGACAGGTGCCTGACTCTCTTGTAGCCTTGTGTGCACAGGTGCCTGACTCTCTCGCAGCCCTGTGTGCCTGACTCTCTCTCAACCCTGTGTGCCTGACTCTCTCTCAGCGCTGTGTGCCTGACTCTCTCTCAGACCTGTGTTCTGGACAGGTGCCTGACTCTTTCGAAGCCCTGTGTACTCATGTGCCTGACTCTCTCTCAGCACTGTGTGCCTGACAGGAGGCTGACTCTCTCTTAGGCCTGTGTGTCTGACATGTGCCGGACTCTCTCACAGCCCTGTGTGCTCGACTCTCTCTCAGCCCTGTGTGCCTGACAGGTACCAGACTCTCTTGCAGTCCTGTGTGCCTTAGATGTGCCTGACTCTCTCAGCCTTGTATGCCTGACAGGTGCCTGATTCTCTCAGCCCTCTGTGCATGACATATGTCTGTCTCTGATGCAACCCTGTGTACCTGACAGATACCTGACTCTGTTGCTGTCCTAAGTGCCTGACTCTCTGGCAGCCCTGTGTGCCTGACAAGTGCCTGACTCTCTCTCATCCCTCTGTGCCTGACAGGTGCCTGACTCTCTCTCAGCACTGTGTGCCTGACCGGTGCCTGACTCTCTCTCTCAGCCCTGTGTGCCTGACAGGTGCCTGACTTTCTCAGTCCTGTGTGCTTTGCATGTGCCTGACTCTCTCTTAGCCCTGTGTGCCTGACAGGTGCCCGACTCTCTCTCAGCCCTGTGTCCCTGGCAGGTGCCTGACTTTCTCAGTCCTGTGTGCTTTACATGTGCCTGACTCTCTCTCAACCCTGTGTGCCTGACTCTCTCTCAAACCTTGTGTGTCTTACAGGCGCCCGAGTCTCTCTCAGCCCTGTGTGCCTGACATGCGCCTAACTCTCTGGCAGCCCTGTGTGCTTTACATGTGCCGGACTCTCTCAGCCCTGTGTGCACAGGTGCCTGGCTCTCTCGAAGGCCTGTGTGCCTGACAGGTGCCCAAGTCTCTCTCAGCCCTTAGTGTCTTGCAGGTGCCTGACACTCTCTCAGCCCTGTGTGTCTTGCAGGTGCCTGACTCTCTCTCAACCCTGTGTGCCTGACTCTTTATCAGCCCTGTGTGTCTTGCACGTGCCTGGCTCTCGCTCAGCCCTGTGTGCACAGGTGCCTGGCTCTGTTGAAGGCCTGTGTGCCTGACAGGTGCCCGAGTCTCTCTGTCAGCCCTGCGTGCCTGACAGGTGCCTGACTCTCTCTCAGCCAAGTGTGATCTGAGAGTGCGAGTGTGCATGTGAACACTCACATGTTCACATTCGTTATCAATTCTTTGCTAGAAGAAGAGGGTATACCAGACCCCACCCCACCCTCCCCCCACACCCACACACTAGCCCCCACCTCCTCCCCAGAGTCTCCTCAGGGCTTACAAAGCTCGAAGCACTTCCTTCCTGCCGGCTGGGGCACGCGCCTCCCCCTACCCACGCGCGCAGGCTTCAGGGTGCAGAGGAACCTCAAAATAAACCAGATGGAAACTATTCAAATAAGTTGCTACACAAGCAGGTCTTTCGGGTGAGGCCCTGCAAAGCTGAAGCGAGAAACCCCAAAAAGAACGGCAGGATGACCAACCTGTCTAAGTGACTGGCTAAGTGACTAACTGAGTGACTAAGTGACTAACTGAGTGACTAAGTAGAATACGTGAGGCTCAGGGCTGTCAGATTGTGCCATATCAAGTGGTTCAGACGTCAGTGAGTTCAAGAAGGGAGGATCACAACTGCAGTCTTTGCCCTCTAAATGAGTGAAGTTCCTTAAGGCTGTAAACAGGGGTAATGGGAAAGGGGAAATTGGTCCAGGTGTGGTAGGGGGTAGCATCGACGTTTCGATCCGGCTTATCGGCAAAATTCAGTAGATATAGACCATGATCGACGCGATGGAGTAAGGACGTCGATCAGATTGTCTCCGGTTGTAAAAATCACACTGTGCCCTGGATTGCCTGATTCATTCAGCCAACTTTTGCCACAAATAAGGATCTGAATATTACGTTCCATGGATGGTTTGGGCACCACCGCCAGGGTCTATATCTACTGAATAACGGGAATTGTCCTTAGCTGGCCCTTGCCACGTTACGGGCATTGGTGTAACCAGGTTTTGTACTCCAATTGTACATTGCAAGAGTGATGAGGGTCACTTCACCCATCCCCTTGTCCTGAGGAAGATCCACATAGCTGAGGTATTAAAGTCCCTCTTTTGCTGATAACCTGGATCGAAACGTCAATGCTACCCCCTACCGCACCTGGACCAATTTCCCCTTTCCCATTACCCCTGTTTACAGCCTAAGGAAACACTCCTTACAAATTCAAATGAATAATTTGCATGTGGCCAGGTTGCATCTATTGATTATCAGTTTTGTACAGTCTTGTAAATATATGCCCTTTACTTTCCTACACACTTTGAGCTCTCTTGACTCCTATATATACACTTGAGCACTCCTTCTTACACGTTCCCTAGAACATTTTTCTACTTTCTTGACCCTCTTATGATTGTTCCTTTAAATGACTAAATAAATGTATTGTAATAATACTTAGTGGTTTTTTCTGCACATTGATTTTCACGATTTACAGACGTTTGGGAACTGATTAATGTAAGCTCAAATAAGTTGTTAATTCTGTTAATCTAACTCTTCTTTGAATAATTAGTACAGGACCATTGTTTCTTTATAATAACCGATACTCAGGTCCAGGGACCTTTTCGGAATACCCCATTGGTTATAATGGCTCTAACGGAGTGGGCACCAATGAGTGCAGTAAGTGAGGCGCAGTCCTGGCAGACTGCAAAACCTCAAGCGAGTGAGGCATCAGTGAGTGATCCTGCAGAAAGTGTGAAAGGGAGGTGAAGGGCTAACAGGCTGTGCCATCTCATGTGTGTGAGACATCTATAAGTGCAGTAAGTGAGGTGCGGGGCTGCCAGTCAGCGCCTACTAAAGTGAGTGAGAGTTCAGTGAGTGCAGTAAGTCAGGCACTGGACTGTCAGTCAGCGCCTTCTCAAGTGAGTGAGAGTTAAGTGAGTGCAGTAAGTGAGGCGCAGGACTGCCAGTCAGCGCCTACTCAAGTGAGTGAGAGTTCAGTGAGTGCAGTAAGTGAGGCTCAGGGCTGCCAGTCAGCACCTACTAAAGTGAGTGAGAGTTCAGTGAGTGCAGTAAGTCAGGCGCAGGACTGCCAGTCAGCGCCTACTCAAGTGAGTGAGAGTTAAGTGAGTGCAGTAAGTGAGGCGCAGGACTGCCAGTCAGCGCCTACTGAAGTGAGGGACAGATTAGTGAGTGCAGTAAGTGAGGCGCAGGGCTGCCAGTCAGCACCTACTGAAGTGAGTGGAAGTTCAGTGAGTGCAGTAAGTGAGGCGCATGGTTGCCAGTCAGCGCCTACTGAAGTGAGTGAGAGTTCAGTGAGTGCGGTAAGTGAGGTGCAGGGCTGCCAGTCAGTGCCTACTGAAGTGAGTGAGAGTTCAGGAAGCAGTGAGTGAGGGTGCAGAAAGTAAGGAAGTGTTGTGCAGGCCTACTTACCTGTGGGATCTCAAGTGACTGAGACTGTGAAAGTGAGGGGCAGGATCGTCTGCCCAGTGCCATCATAAAGGAGTGAGATGTCAATGAGAGTTCAATAAATGAGCTGCAGGACTGACTGCCAGTCAGCACCATCTCAAGTGAGTGAGACATTGGTGAGTGCAGTAAGTGAGGAGCAGGACTGCCAGTCAGCGCCTACTCAAGTGAGTGAAAGTTCAGTGAGTCCAGGAAGTGAGGTGCAGGATTGCCCGTCAGCGCCTATTCAAGTGAGTGAGAGTTCAGTGAGTACAGTAAGTGAGGAGCAAGACTGCCAGTCAGCACCTACTGAAGTGAGTGAGAGTTCAGTGATTGCAGTAAGGGAGGCGCAGGACTGCCAGTCAGGGCCTACTCAAGTGAGTGAGAGTTCACTGACTGCAGTAAGTGAGGCGCAGGACTGCCAGTGAGTGCAGTAAGTGAGGCGCAAGACTGCCAGTCACCACCTACTGAAGTGAGTGAGAGTTCAGTGATTGCAGTAAGTGAGGCACAGGGCTGCCAGTCAGCACCTACTCAACTGAATGAGAGTTCAGTGAGTGCAGTAAGTGAGGTTCAGGACTGCCAGTCAGTGCCTACTCAAGTGAGTGAGAGTTCAGTGAGTGCTATAAGTGAGGTGCAGTACCTCCAGTGAGTGCAGTAAGTGAGGTGCAGGGCTGCCAGTCAGTGCCTACGCAAGTGAGTGAGAGTTCAGCGAGTGCAGTAAGTGAGGCACAGGGCTGCCAGTCAGCACCTAATCAAGTGAGTGAGAGTTCAGTGAGTGCAGTAAGTGAGGCACAGGGCTGACAGTCAGCGCCTATTCAAGTGAGTGAGAGTTCAGTGAGTGCAGTAAGTGAGGCGCTGGGCTGCCAGTCAGTGCCTACTCAAGTGAGTGAGAGCTCAGTGAGTGCAGTAAGTGATGCACAGGACTGCCAGTCAGTGCCTACTCAAGTGAGAGTTCAGGGAGTGCAGTAAGTGAGGTGCAGGGCTGCCAGACAGCACCTACTCAAGTGAGTGAGATCTCAGTGAGTGCAGTAAGTGAGGCGCAGGGCTGCCAGTCTGTGGGATCTCAAGTGAGTGAGTGTTTAGTGAGTGCAGTAAGTAAGGCACAGGGCTGCCAGCCTGTGGGATCTCAAGTGAGTGAGAGTTCAGTGAGTGCAGTAAGTGAGGCGCAGGGCTGCCAGTCAGCGCCTACTCAAGTGAGAGAGAGTTCAGTGAGTGCAGTAAGTGAGGCGTAGGGCGGCCAGCTTGTGGGATCTCATGTGAGTGAGAGTTCAGTGAGTGCAGTAAGTGAGGCGCAGGGCTGCCAGTCAGCGCCTACTCAAGTGAGAGAGATCTCAGTAAGTGCAGTAAGTGAGGCGCAGGGCTGCCAGTCAGCACCTACTCAAGTGAGTGAGAGTTCAGTGAGTGCAGTAAGTGAGGCGTAGGGCTGCCAGCTTGTGGGATCTCATGTGAGTGAGAGTTCAGTGAGTGCAGTAAGTGAGGCGCAGGGCTGCCAGCCTGTGGGATCTCAAGTGAGTGAGGCTCTGGTAGCTGAGGTATAGTGCTGCCAACCTAAGCCATCTCCAATCAGCGAGTGATACTGTGGGAACTGATCTGAGCAGCTCCCTGTTGTGTGTCACTGCATGGGGGCGAGGCTGCAGCAAAAGATATGGGAAGGACATGAGGTGCCAGGCTTAACCAGGTCATGCCAGTGATAATGCAGCAGAGGTGCCAGGCTGCCAGTCTGCACCTGGTCATGCCAGTGAGACTGCAGTAGAGGTGCCAGGCTGCCAGTCGGCACCCGGTCATGCCAGTGAGACTGCAGTAGGGGTGCCAGGCTGCCAGTCTGCACCCGATAATGCCAGTGTGATTGCAGTAGAGGTGCCGGTTGCCAGTCTGTACCAGGTCACGCCACTGAGTGAGACTACAGTAGCGGTGCCAGGCTGCCAGCCTGTACCAGATCACACCAGTGAGATTGCAGTAGAGGTGCCGGTTGCCAGTCTGCACCAGGTCATGCCAATGAGTGAGACTACAGTAGATGTGCCAGGCTGCCAGTGTGCACCAGGTCACGCCAGTGAGTGAGACTGGAGTAGAGGTGCTGGGCTGCCAGTCTGCACCAGGCCATGCCAGTGAGACCGCAATAGAGGTGCCAGGCTGCCAGTCTGCACCAGGTCATGCCAGTGAGTGAGACTACAGTAGATGTGCCAGGCTGCCTGTGTGCACCAGGTCACGCCAGTGAGTGAGACTGGAGTAGAGGTGCTGGGCTGCCAGTCTGCACCAGGCCATGCCAGTGAGACTGCAGTAGAGGTGCCGGGCTGCCAGGCTGCACCAGGCCATGCCAGTGAGACTGCAGTAGAGGTGCCGGGCAGCCAGCCTGCACCAGGTCATGCCAGTGAGACCGCAATAGAGGTGCCAGGCTGCCAGTCTGCACCAGGTCATGCCAGTGAGTGAGACTGCAGTAGAGGTGCCAGGTGCCGGTCTGTACCAGGCACAGAGGTGGCAGATTCATGGCATATCTTGGTGCAGAATGCTAGATATCCACCACTTAGAAATATTTCACACACTTTGGTGATTTAAACTATTTTTTATGACCCTTCCAAGGCCCCAATAAGCCAGCGATCCCTTAAGATTTCCTTTGCTCCTCTCTCTTAATGTTCACAGGTTTTTGACAACCTTTGGGTTTGGGCATTTGCAATGAAATCTTTCTCGCCTTTGGGACCTTATATGTATTTAGCTAGGCAGCACGTTATCCTGGGCGCTGAAACATCTACTGTTCTTTAACATGGAGGCTTTGACACTAATAGGTACATTATCGCACTATACATTATCGCACATTACTGCAGCGTAGCCTCACTCATATGTATCTTCAACACAGTGACATTCCCATCTCACAGTAATCACCGCCACACAGGGAAGACCCAATGACTTCCGGTGATTATTATATATATTTTTTAAATCACAGAAGCCCGAGTAAAAGCAGGCACCGAGTATCTCTACTGTTCTAAAGCGGGAACATGCAGTGGAATGTAACCCACCATGCCGTGGCGATTCGCCTGTGAAAAAGAGCCTGAATGGACCCCTCTTCGAAGTAACAACACATATGCTCATAACTCCGCAGTTGTTTTTAGTAAACATAGAAGTGAAGAGTCCAACTTGATCATTATGGGATGGTTCCAGAACATGACACTTTGTGACCTGTTGAGATTTCTGTTTCTGAACAGTACTGGTAAAAAGATACAAACAAGCATTTACAATGCAATGGTCTCGGCATTGTTAAATTTAGAGCTGTTGGCATTGCTCATGGCATTATTCTTGTTTATGTTTTTGTTTTTAAAACATTTAAAGAAACGGCATTGTTATTTACAATGTCAATAGCTTAATCACTCTCCAATGCGAGACCTATTGCATTTGCACCCACACACAGAGCCACACACACAAAGCCACCCACACACAGAGCCACCCACACATACAGAGCCACTCACATAGCGCAACCCACACACACATAGAGCCACCCACAGAGCCACCTACACACACACAGAGTTACCCACACACAGACAGAGCCACCACGCAGAACCACACACGCAGAGCCTCCCACACACACACAGAGCCTCCCACACACACACAGAGCCTCCCCCACACACACAGAGCCTCCCACACACACACAGAGCCTCCCACACACACACACAACCACCCACACAACACACAGCCACCCCCACACACACACAGCCACCCACACACACACACAGCCACCCCCACACACACAGAGCCACACACACACAGCCACACATACATACACAGAGCCACATACACACACAGTGGCTTCCACAAACCTGCTGTGACGAGATTAGCAATAAATCATCATTTAACAGTGTTTAAGGCACGAGAAACGAAGGAGTTAAATGCCAACATCAGAAAGAAATAACACCCACACTGCGAGCATTAACGTAATTACAAAACAAATGCTGTCAGAAGCAACCGAGCTGTCAGAGCCTATGACCATTAGGATGAGTTCAGCACCCGGCCCCGCTGGAGCAGCCGCTGAGCTGCTTGCTTCTCATGGCGTGCTGTCTGGTGGGCCTTGGGACCTAAGAGGGGAAGTGAAGGCATTGAACACTGCGCACTCTGGCAGCAGATGCCAGGGAGCACCTCCCGTCAAGACTCCAGGCCATTATAGAGGCAGACAGTTAAACGGAGGGCAGAGGGCTGAGAGCTGCAGACAGAGGGAGTGAGGCAACAGCTGGAATCCCTCACTGGGCTGGACTGCTGTGTCCGGCTCTGTCTAGCAGGAGTGCAGGAATGGCTGACATCCGTGCAGAATACAGCACAGAGGCAGGGCTGCAGCGGCGCTGTACCACAGCACCCGCTCTGCTGAATAGAGCGCAGAGACAGGGCTGCAGCGGCGCTGTAACTGCGTTGCACCACAGCACCCGCTCTGCTGGATAGAGCGCAGAGACAGGGCTGCATAAATAAATACACACATGACCCCCCCCCATGGCAGACGTGGTACACCCCACCCCTACTCCCGATGGTGCAGAGTCTGGAGACTGCCGTGGGTGGTTGGGGGTTGCCACTGACTGCCGGTCCTCGAGTGTGCTTCTGTCCACAGATCACACGGTGCGTCCGTCTGCTCCCCTCCCCCATGGGGCTGTGACCCGCTCTAGCGGACAGGCTGGCTTTTGTAGCGCCTAATCTGCATTCTCCCTGCCCTGCCGGCAGCTTCCCGGGAGGAGGAGATAGCTGGAGGAGGGGCTGGGGTGACCACCGTGCACACAGCCGGGTTCTGGGGAGGGGTCGGGGAGGCGCCGTTGGCCCAGCAGTGCATACAGCCGGGTCTTGGGGAGGAGCGCGGGGGGTCAGCAGTGCATACAGCCGGGTCCTGGGGAGGAGCGCGGGGAGGGAGGGGGGGGTCAGCAGTGCATACAGCTGGGTCCTGCGAGGAGCGGAGGGGGGGGGTGCAGCATTGCATCCAGCCTGACCAGGGGGAGGAGCCCCAGCAGTGCTGCTCCCTTGTGAACATGCGGTGACCAGGCGCCGGCGGCCGGGAAGGACAGGGAGCCCGACCTCACCCGGCGCCCCCCCTGCTTGCTGGTAACCATGTTTCTCCGAGGTCAAGCAGAAATGCCTCGGAGAAACGCAGCAAATTTTCGGATTGGGGGCGTGTTTTTCTTTCTCTCCTCTTCCTATTGGCTGGAATGTTTACATTCCAGAGGAGAGAAAGAAAGTAAAAAACACGCCCCCGAATCCGAAAAAGACGGGGCTTAAACGGACAGACGCCCCTCTCCTCCAATGGCTGGCCTCCGTTTAGGAAGCCAGCCAATGGAGAAGAGGGGCGGGTTTAAGCCCCGTACTAAAACGTTAAATCTCGCGAGCAAGACTGCACAAGCGCAGCCTTCACTAGCCGAGACCTAAAAAAGCCTGTTGGCACTTCCAATGCTTGTTTTTATGCAGTGAATTCTACTGTGGATTTACCATTTATTAGTCCTGTACACATGAGGTAGCACAATAACCCAACATAGCTGTACTTTCTTTAGTGAATTCAGAATGCTAAAGTTTCTTCTTTAGCATTCAAACCTGAGACTCTGAAGAGTGCAAAGCTGAGTCAGTCTTGGTGGGAGTTGAGCCTATGATCTCCAGAGCACCGCATGTGTCAGCGGCAAGAGGTCATGTCTGATATTCAGTATTTCTTGTGATTCTAAGCACTCTGGAGCTTCTAGGTATACCCTGTCACATGATTTACAGTTGTACACAGGCACAACTTATGTTAAGGTAAGTCACATATACATGTCACTTGGTTTGAGAGTACACATTTCCAGGAGGTGATTTGATGACTTATAATTTCATGAAATTGCCATGGTCTCTTGCATAAAAAATGTATAAGAGGCTGGAATGAGGGATGATATCAGGCTGTGTGGCCTTAGGGAAGCCCATGTGAAGATGTGAGGGTGCTGAATACGATATTGCTGTAATGGAATGCGCTGTAGCGCATTTGAAGTAAAGTGATATATTCGTTTTAACGCTGCCTCAGGTTTCCGTGATTAAGTAAATCCGGGGCAGTGTCAACATCCATGAGTGCTGTGTGGGAATGCCCACCGCAACGCCCATGGAACGCCTCCCGTGCACAGAGTAAGGCAACGCAGCGACTTGCGCAGCTTTGTCTTACTCCATGCCTATTAGACCATGAAAAGCCACGCATAGATATGATTGAGAGGCCTGCACCTCCAGAGCGTCAACAAAAGTGACATTTCGGAAGCATAAATAAGCCCCTATATTCAATAAGGATGCTTCTGTCCCGCTGTCTCCCCTTGCACAACTTTGGCTGCTGCGCTGTGCTGCGCTGCACTTTGCTCTATTTTAGTAAATTAGTCCCCCCATTCAATACAGCCAACTCACAAAACACTCACACCACATTCTGTACCAGTCTAACACAATGTAAGAAGTATCTAGAGACTGGCTAGGGAGACTGACTGTCAACTGAGGGTCAAGAGCACAAAAGAGAATGAATATTGTAACATATGAAGGGATGCAACACGATCCAACACACAACACCATCCCCGGACTCAACAAACACGATGAATTCAGGAGAAGCCCAGCTTTTTATTGGAGACAATAAAATAAAAGTCTCAAAACAGAGAGGCCACAGTTCTCATGGAACTTGTTGTCAGGCTAGAAGCTGTCACTGGGTCCCATCTGCATTTGAGCCTCATTTCTATGGATAAATACAAACGTGTTCCCTATGCAAGTCACCCACAATTCCAGTGAAAGAAGCTCACGTAATAGGACTAATGTGGCTTGACCTCGTGCCCATGTAGATCACCCTTACCAGCTGCCCTTTATTTAGCAGGACATATATTTTTGAGAAACCTCAAAGCTGCATTAAGGGGGGAGTACCCAGAATGCTCCACGTCAGCTCCGAAATAGCCAGGGGCCCCAAAGAACAAAACCTGGAGCTAGAGCTAGACCGGGTTTAGCTTCCATTGGTGCAGCAGGTGCAGTGGCGCCATGTCCCGAAGGCCAGAGTGGCTCATTGAATACTGATTATTGTTGTACTTCACAGTTCAAACAGCAGCCAGGGCCCAGGGGGCCCATTTCCTTCCTTGCACAGGGCTGATGACACTCGCTACCGCACTGGAGCCGCATCACTGGTCCGAGCCTGCCTTGGGGCAGGTTTGACATCTAAGAATATGATTCTAACCACAAACGTATTCACAGAAGGCATTTAGCAGTCCTAAAGTTAGGACTCCTAACTTCTGTGAATACCGAAATGAGTAAGTGCATTCTGTGAATACCAAAATTATAGTAAGTTTAGGATTTTGTCTTAAGTTAGTTCTGTGAATCGGGCCCCCAGAACTTTAGAATGTCCTCCTATCTTTAAGGAGGAGCTCAACTGATGCCACACCAAGGCTTCATGCCCTGAGGGCACCACTTGGGGAACCCGGAGCTCACACCAGCAGAGGCAAGCAGGGCTCAGGCAGTTCCAGTAGCTGGTCCAAGCAGCAGGTCAGATGGCCAGTTGCAGAGAGGCCTCTGGAGTTTGTAATGTCCCTGTAGCTCAGAACAGGAGGACAATATGCTGAGCGTTGTACTCACTTCAGCCTGGGATGAAGGGTGCAGGTCAAGTCTTCCTTCTCAACAAGGAGGGCCGGCCTCAAGGTGCCGGGTGTCCTTCTGTAGTAACTGCAAGTCCAGGAGTGTACTGAAGAGTGGGTCCAAGGGTCCCCTTTTAATACCTGGTGCCCTCTTTGAAGTAGTAGAAGCTTCTGGAGTTCCCACCTACAGAGATTTCTGGAATTTCCTACCTCGGTGCCCTGGTCCCTCTCTTTCGGCACAATGGGCTAGTGTGAAGTCCTTTGTGTGTGAGCTGAGCCAGTGCCTTTGATATGCACATGTTGTAGGTGGTGGCCACCCACCTCCAATCCTGCCAGAGATGGCCCATCCTGTTAACACCCAGACCCTCCATTGTACCTAAAATGTTGGAAATGTATTTTTTAGTTTTACATGTCCTGGTGGTGGAAAACAATTAATGTGTCACTGCTATGAGGCCTATATGTCCCATAAGATAACATTGGGCTACCATATTACATTTAATATTTGATAACATTTGCCTTGGAACAGGTAGAAAACGAATGTTAGGTGTCTAAAGAACTGTAATTTAAAATCCTCTTTAATTGTAAAGTCAGATTTTAAGTCACAATTCTGAAAATTGCACTTTTGGAAAGTTGGCATTTTATTGTCCTAACCAGTTGGTGCCTACAGCCTGTATCCTGGGTCACATGACTATATGTAGTTGACAGTCGGCCTTTGCGTATTCCTCTCAGACAATAACACAGAGGTGGACTTAGTGTTGGTGGGATGGGCCACCCTGACAGAATGGGAGGGGAAGAGCTGTGCTCAGACCCACTTGCATTTCAAAGGTGCTGCCTCAGCACACACACAAAGAACTTCACACTAACCTTTTATGACCCCAGGCCCTGTGGTGCCTGGGCAGGGAGGCAGGAAATTCTAGGACCACCGTGGGTGGAAAACTCTAGAGGTTTCTTCCAACTCAAAGTTGGCACAATGTATAAAAATAGGACCTTCGCATCCACTCTTCAGTTCACTCCTTCACCTGTGGATACTATAGAAGAAGGGCTGCCCTGCACACAGAGGACTGGCCTGCTGCTTGAGGCCTGGCCTGCTCTTTGAGAAGGAAGAATGGACCTGCTCCCTTCACCCCAGAGTAACTGCAAGCATCAGGTGGCTGACCTTCTGTTCTGAACAACAGGGACACAAGCTCTGGAAGTCTCCCTTCAACTACCTAGCTGACCTACTGCAACTGGACCTGCCTGGGCCTGCTGGCCTCTGCTAAAGTGTGGCCCTGATCCCCAAGATGTGTTTCTGCAGGTCCTGGGATCTTGGTTGGCATCAGAGTGCAGTACTCAATAGAAGGAGTAATCCTGAAGTTTTGGGCCTTTTACGACCACGAATGGGCACGCTCATGCCAAGATCTCACCGTATGCGTCAACCGTCAATGCAAAGTTACGGTGGACCTAACTCTTTGTGCTACAGTAAGCACCAGCAATGACCTGCAACATAAGATCTGCACTTTCCACAACAGCATCGACAGCCTGTGGCGACAGCCAACACGAAGCTGCATCAACGACTGTCTGTGACTCCCGACAGGATCTTCACGATGCAGTGATGACCGTCCATGATGTCTAGCCTGCTCTTTGTGCTACAGCAACTACCATCTACAGCGCTTTCCCTGTTCTTCACGTCCTCCTCCACCGTGACCTGGACACTTTGTGTCGGACTTTGAGAAGGTAACTTTTTCAGCCGGACTAACCTGGTCCTTGTATCCGGCCAGAGCTCCATTGCAATCAGCCTGAACGTGTGACTTTCACCTGGTGTAGCACGACCAGATGACTCAGAGTAGCGCTTTTAGGTGCTATAGTTACATAAATCTTTGACAATGAATATCTTCAGTTCTACTGATTGGATCTTTGTTGTTTTGGTGTCAAATAATTTAGCAAATTTTACTTTATTTTACTAAGTTGATGTGGGATTTTTCTAGTGTTATGTATTCTTGTTATTATTGCTTGTGTGCTGCATACTTTACACATTGACTGATTTTGTGCCAAGCTACCAGAGGGTTAAGCACAGGTTAATTTAGTGACTTTTGTGGCTCACTCTGGCAAGAATTGTGGTTGTTGCTTGAGAAGGGTATTCACCCCTAAACCAAAAATCTTGGGGCACATTTACAAGGAGTCAACGCCGCCATAGCGCCAACTTTTTGACGTTTACAGCACCTTTTTTTCAGTTAGCGGCAGTTTTCCGGGGTAAACGTGTGATTTTTGGATCGCCAGTTCTGGTAGCGAGACTTAATGAAAATGAGATGCAAGGAAGGTGTACCCGTGCAATAACAGACTCTAACCCCACTTCGCGATATTTACAAGAAATTCCTTGTATGGTGCAAAACCCAAAAAACTGCCTCTAACTCTCTAGTTAGAGTCAGTTTTTTAAGACCAGAAAATAGCTGGTCTTACAAATGGTGCAAACACTTGGGGCCTCATTTTAGAAGGTTTTGGTGCTGGACAGCTCTGCAAGGAATGTTGCTGCGCTGCCCTGCAACAAAACTACAGGGCAGGAATGTGCACCATCAGTAAGATAGGGCGCATTCCTGGGCCTCATTCATGAAAAGTGTTGCATCGCTGCAACAAAACAGCGTTGCAACACTTTTCACTATGCCCTTCTTGCAACACGATGGATGCTCTGCATTTACTGTACAGCGCTCCGTGTCACAATTAATGACAGCTACGTTTGGTATCCTGACGTTATCTGTCAGCGCAAAAGTCACGCATTGCTGCAGTTGTGGCACAAGCATGGTGCAACTCCAGAAATGCATGTGGCCAGCCTATACCTGTGGCACTGCGTCACCCTTACACTTGCCATGATGCAGGCATAAAATGCAGGATCGTCCTACAATTGTTGCAGGGAAATCTGATAGATTTCACTGTGCCACTCCTAAGAGGCTTTGTGAAACCTCCTGCATACATCATACCTGATGCAGGTATAATGTGGCACAGGGCTTCACAAGGTCACGCATATGACACCCTGTCTTTTTCCCCTAAGTTGGCGCACAATGGCTGCCATGCGCCAAAGCAGCCACCCTTGCGCCATGGTGCACCGCTGACTGTGTTGTGGAGTTGATTGATGTTGTGGCTCCATCACTTCTCGAAACGTCTGCAGGGCATCTGGACTAACAGAGAGCGGGAGTGAACCAGTTGGCCTTCTTGGAGTGTTGTTTGCATGGTCTTTTCTTGAGGGGTGCCAGGGTGTTGGCACAGTTGGAGATCCATTGGTGGAGGTTGCGCACTGCGGTGTTGGAGTCTGTAAGCGTTGGTGGAGTGGTGGTGGTGAGGGAGTTGACGGGAAGTCCTTTGGTGGCCTTGATCCAGCTGCTACAGGGGAGGGGGTCAATGATGGAGATGATGTTCGGTGGGCGTGGTGAAGGCATGATGGAAACAATGATGGTCGGTACAGGAGAGTCCTGTGTTGTGGCTGTAGTTGAAGTTCCCCCTAGTGGATAAGACGGGCTCAAACGTGTGTCAGGCTATGTTGGTGGGTGCTTGAGTCCGATGTTGGCGATGTTCCCCAGGAGGTGGGGGGTGTTCTGGTCACTGGGGTTGTCCAGGTGGAACATCAGGTCTCCAGGTAGGATGTAGTTTGTGAATGGGGTGCGGTGAGGTCTACAATGGCATTGGTGAATGCCCAGCAGGCCTGTAGATGAGGGTGCCGCAGAGGGTGGTGTTGGTCCGGATCTGGAAGTGGAGGTGTTCTATGATCACCGTCGGGTCTTTAGAGTGCCTAGTCAGTGAGAGTGTGCCTTAATTAGACAATGGCAATGCCTCCTCCAGACAGCTCGGGGTGGTCTGTGTGGGTGAATTTGTAGCCGTTGTGAATGGTGATGGCCAAGTCTGGTTCGGAGCAGGGGTTGGTCCAAGTTTCTGTGAAGAAGGCGATGTTTGAAGAGGTGGCATCAAGGAGGTCCCAGATTTCTGTTGCGTGTTTGTGGAGGGACCGCACGTTGAGGAGGATGCAGTCGGCTGGGCGGCAGGAGGTGTTGGTGTGCTGATGTGGCAGAAGGTGCGTTTGCAGTTTCGACAGGAGAATACTACAGTGTTGCTAGATGTCAGGCGGTGTGGCGTCCAGGATTGATGGCGAGGAGGGTGCTGGCGTCGTAGTGGTGGAGTGTCTGAGAAGAAAGGTCCTTGGTGCTGGGCGTGGTCCAGTGGCGGACGGACGCAGACGGCTTTCCTTTGGCACCTCAGTGGTACGCCCCCTGTGCATGGCCACACAGCGGCTGCTATTATGCAATGCTGCAGGGGGGACTGATCAGCTGGGAGGTGCGAAACGCGGGAAAGGACCCTAGAGTGGGTGGGGCCCTTACCTCGAGGCAGGGTCCCGCGTCTTCTGTGCTCCTGCTCTCCTGAGTCTGCTTCCAGGAACAGGAAGCAGGCAGCCAGACTCCCTCCTCTAAGTCAATCAAAACGCTGCAATGCAGCATTGTGATTGTTCCTGAGTGCCATGCCAAGGCATTCAGCCAGGGGCTGAAGGGATGGGCATGTTCTCCATGCAGGCTGTAATGCAGCCTTCGTTGCTAACAGTGATGTGCGCATGTCTGCTTTGGGCAGCCTGAGAGGGCCGACTAAACAGTTGTTGCACACTTGAGTGGGTATACCACTCCACCTCTGCCCTGCTCCATGGGTAGAGCAGCCCCATCCACCCTACCGCCCGCAAAGGAAACATAGCAGGAGTACAACAGAAAGTTATCATCATGTTATGTTTCCTCTTCTTGCACTGCTTGAAAGCAGTGGGGTGACGCTCTTCTGCCAAAGTGGATGAGCCGCCACTGGGGGTGCGCCACCCACAGGTGCTATGCCTGGGCCCCACTTGACCCCCGGGCATCCTCCGCAACGCGTTCCACCTTCTCCTCACCTGGACATTGACACCATGTTGCTATCTGTTGCACTCTCTCCAAATCTGTGACTCAGCCAGCAGGAGGCTCAGCCAGGCGACAGTTCACAAGCCAGGGTACAGCTGTTGCCGCCAAGTCCGCTGGGGAACCTCCCAATGCAGATGATGCAACAGGGCCCCCTTAGGCGTGAAGTTGCAGCGCTCCCGCCACACGAGTTCAGCGCAGTACAGGGGCCTCGCCCATCACAGCGTCAGGCCAGCGCAACATCCTCCGGCCTGTGATGCAGAGAGGAGCAGCCCACCATTGGTAATCTCCTCCGTGCACCTCGGTGTAGTGGTGGCGCATAGTATGCGATGCAGACCTCCCTACGTTGGTGCGCAGGAGCGCCTTTACCGTTCACAGCTCCAAGGGGCACCAGGCAGTCTTGTGCCACAGGTCAGCACCGTGTCTCCATGCGACCTGGCAGACTTCACCACCAGGTAAGGCCAATCGCCGCGCCCGAATATCAATCACCACGGCCTAGCAACTCCACAGCACCTCCGCATCCCACTCCGGGGCCCAGACCCAGGCCCACAGAGGCCCCCGTGCTCCAGGGACTGTCCGCGCTTTCAAGGTTTTGGATGCCATGGTGTTGCAAGCAGTGCGCAATGCTAAGTGATGCATCACTGGTTTTGCCGATGATGCGCCTCTCTTCATGATTGTTGTCCTGGATTTCCTCTTCCACTAGGACTCTGGCTGGTCATCCTGGCTGTTGGGGAGCATGAGGGGGTGGTTGATCTGTGCTGCACTTGCCCCTGGGTGCTCCAATCTGCATTCCATTGGTTTTGTTTCCTATTTTTCATCGGTGGTGGACTTGTAGGCTATTTTTGCCTCTAGAGGCAAGAAAAAGCACTTTGGGCTGAATAACGGGAGTTTTTTGCCCCCAAATTGGCCTTTTGTCAGTCTTTGCCCACTAACACCAGATTTTGTATTGCCTTCATGCTAGTGTTAACGGCAGTTTTTCACTACAGCTACCTGAAACTATCGCCATGTAGCGACGTATTGTAAATACATCGCTAACAGAGCGATAGTTTTTGGTGATAGGCCGTGTTAAGAAAACTGCGGCTAACTAGCGTTAGTTAGCGGCAGTTCTTGTACATATCCCCCCTAGTTTCTCACAGCATCCTATTTTGAATTCAAAGATCTTACATCATAGCTTATACATGATCAATTGTTAGCCACATGCAACTCCAAAGACGTTCAAGAACGTTTGCTTACCTGTAACAACTCCACTTTAGACGAAGCAGTAGATATTGCCAGAAGCATAGAGAAATCATGAGACAATGCTAACCGAATGGGAGCTCTCTTGTCTGTCCCCCACTACCCGGAGGGAATGATCCATTTAAATCCACTTGGTGAAAGGACCACCGTGAGATTGCCCTTGCCAACTCTCAAATTGGCTGTACCTTGGTATCGGTATCATGCCCTCTTTGTGCCTCTGGATCCCATTCACACTAAATTCAGTTGATAGTGTAATGAATAGGATTTGAAAATTTGATCTTGTGTCAAACACGCAAAGAGCACTCAACTGACTCCCTTTGTCTGCTCGGGTCAATAAAAAATCTGCTATTGCTCTAGGGGTGTAAGCTGTGCTCAAAATATTAACATAATGTAACAAAGATTTACCTGATTACTTATCCGGTGATTGCCTAGAGCATTAGTGCCGTACTGAGTGTAACTCACAATGCCAGCTGTGTCTGACTGAAATCTCTCTTCTCTTTCTCACAGAGACGCTGCAAGCCTCTCCATGGCGCGCACCAACCTCCGGCAGCTCTGTTGGCCTCTCTTCATCGTTCCTTCCGTCTCTGGGTCCAATGCTGAGACCGCATCCGAACTGACCACCGTACTGATCCTGCTATTCATCTTGCTGCTGCTGCTTATTGTCCTGGTCTTCAGTTGGCACAGGCTGAACCTTGACACTGACAACAAGTATCACCCCCGGCGACTGTGCCGTGGAGGCAGCGAAGAAGAAGATGACAGAGGACCCATGGCATCGCTTGCCGGAGCTGCAGCTGACAGGTGGCGGGTCATTCGGAACCGCGTGATGGGGGGCTCATCTGTCCAGCTCAGCCAGTCTGAGGATGGCATGGACCAGGAGCTGGCAGGACCCTCAGAGGATGGAGACATGGAAAGCAACGAGGAGAACGATTACCATCAGGATCGCACCGGCGTGTTAGATGATGAGACGGATGACGATGATGATGATTACTCAAGCATGGAAGCAGCACAGCCAACGACGAAGAAAGAGATGGATGCTTCTGACCTGCCTGCTGAGAGAAGATCGACCAACAGCCAAGCAGTGGACACCTTAGAGACCCTCCTGCCCAACTTGTCTGGCTCTGCTGTCTGGGAGGATGAAGGTCCAGAGGGCAGCGTCAGTGTACATGTCACCGCACTGTAACAGGCCCTGGGGCACAAGATGAACAGATAAACCATTCCCAACATGAACGTCCTGCCATCTTGAATTACTGCGAACAAATAAAACATTGATACTGCTCAAGACCAACGCCTTGAACAAAACCTCTTTTCATCCTCTCCACGATGGCCAAGTTGTACAACTCCACACATCCCAAACCACAGAACTATGTGACCCAAGGGTGAGACATACCGATTATCCTGTGGTACATACTGTTGATATTATGGGACATATGAATGATCCTGTCAGACACACTGTTGAGCCAATGGCACATATCAATGATCCTGTGAGACATACCAGTGATCCTAAGGGACATACTATTGATTCTACAGGACATATTAATGATCCTGTGGGATAGAACGATGATTCCAAGGCACATATCGATGATCCTGTGAGACAAACCAATGATCTTGTGGGACATACTGTTGGAACTTATGGGACATATGAATGATCCTATGAGACACACTGTTGCTCCGATGGGACATATCAATGATCATGTGAGACAAACATACTGTTGATCCAATGGGACATGTCAATGTTCCTGTGGCACATACCGATAATCCAGTGAGACATACCGATGATCCTGTGAGACCTTACGATGATCCTGGGAGACATACTGATGGTCCTGTGACACATACCGATGATTCAGTAAGATATACTGATGTGTTCCAGTGAGACATATCTGTGATCCTGTGGGACATATTGTTGATCTTATGGGACATATCAATGATGCTATGGCACAACTCGATGATCCTGTGAGACATACCGATGATCCTGTGAGACATACCAATGATCATGTAGGACATAACAATGGTCCTGTACGACATACTGATGATCCTGTGAGACATACTGATGATCTAGTGAGACATACCAACGACCCTGTAAGACATTCCAATGGTCCTGTAGTACATACTGATGATCCTCTGGGACAAACCGATGATCCGATGTGACATGCCGATGTGCCTGTGGGAGATACCAATGGTCCTGTGGGACATACGATGATCTTCTGGGGCATATCAATGATCCTGTGGTACATTCCAATGATCCTGTGGGACATACTGATCATTCTGTAGGACATACAGATGATCGTGTGGGACACACTGATGATTCTGTGGAACATACCAATGGTCTTGTGGGACTTACAGATGATCCTGTGGGACATACAGACGATCCTGGGATGTACCGATCATCCCAAAGTTTCTATAGCCAGAGAGACAGTTACAGACACCATAATGCAGAGGTTGACTTTGATCTCATTTTCCTACCATTGAATGTCCACTGTTTGCACATACCTGGATGTTTATTAAGATGCTGACCACGGTGCAGCGCTATTCACCGTACCAGTTTTACACTCACCAATTTTAGGAGTTGTTTACTGTTGGACCTTGATGAAGAAGGCACCCTAGGTTCAGAGGCAGGAAGTCTAGAGCTGCTGACATATTATTTGCCTGTTTACATCCGGTTCTTATGTGGTCAGAGCCTGGAAGTTACAAGGGCCCCAGTGTGAGATTTACAAAGACCCTCTTCCACATCCCCCCAAAGTCCGGGTATAAAGTGGTGATAGTCAGCAGCAACTTGGGTGTCGTCAGCAAGGCTAGGTCTAGATGATGCAAGATGCAAGGCGGTGCACCCCAAGCAGTCAACTAGTTGTGGGCAATTATGCCACGATGGCCTCCTGTGCAGAAGATAGGTCAGCGCTTCCTTTCCACCGGGTATGTGTAGGCTTCCATCGCAGCTTCTGGTGTTCAACCGGTGTTTTACCAATGTTAGCTCCCATTTGCTTGTGACATATAAAGAAAAAAAAATGTGATTTGTTTAGGTTTCTCCATTTTCGTTATTACTTCCTTTTAGGAAGCTGTAAATGGCTGACCTTGTTGTAATTACTTTCTGTTTCATTGACATCTGTTCTCTTTAAGCCTAGCTGTCATGGCTATTGATGCCTAAAATATTGGTACATAAAGGTAGACGGGGCTGTCAGGAATTCAAGGAATGTTGTCATTTTCTCTTTCGTCACTTTTGTGCTTGGCGAGGAGCGGAGTGAAATTACAGCACTATTAGCATATTGTATTTTGTCATGTCACTGGGGAATTATATTAAAAGAGTCTAGTCCTCCCAACGGCCATGTTAGAGTCAGGCAACTAAAAGAGTCTAGTCATCGAATCGGCCATGTTAGAGATAGGCACTACTGTCTAAGTGCTGAAAGCAATGACTTACTGAAAGAAGGGTAAGATTATATTTGTTTTTATTGTCTAAATACTAATAACAGTACCGCAAATGCATGGTGCGTCCTTTATTGAAAGGAATGATGGCGGAAAAATGTATTATGGAGTTCAATGACAATCTTCTCCAAATCTGGAAGCGATTTCAACCTTGAAAACGCAGGGTCATTTTGAATTAAAACTTTTACAAAGATAATTGGCAGATTTATTTCCTAAATACAGAGATCCCTCTGGCCTCAAAGAATAGCCAGAAATGTGTTAAATGTCTCTGCATAGCCCAAAAAAAAAAAGGTATTCACAAAAGGTTTCTAGAAATATGCCTGAAAATTTACGATTAGTGCAGCTTTTCAGGCTTACTTCTAGAAAGGTTTTTCATCTTCAGAAAGTCGTAAATCTACAGATCTGAGGGTGCAGAAATACATCTTTGTGACTGAAGCCCGCAGCACCAGATTTCTTTATATTTGATTACAGACCCAAGCATTGCTTATGGCTAACCCTTAAGTATGGAATTTTGTGTTGTAAGAGCTGACTGTAAGCAAAACAGTCGGGCTATATTTACCCTAGGTTTGCGTCGCTTTTGCACCACGCAACGGAGGCATAAACGACACAACCCTTAAGATGCGATTTGTCAAGCCACATGGGAGTGGCTTGATCAATCCCGAGTGATGCAGCTCAGATCGCTGCATTGTGTTATTCTGCCCCAGGGAGGCGTTCCATGGGAGGTGCGTGGGTGTTCCCATGAAAAAGTCATGGATTTTGACGCATTCCCAGATTTTCCAGAAGTGGTAGACATGGAAATGCGCCAAAACTGCTACACCTCGCCTGGTGAGGCGTAGCAAAGAGAAATATATTTATTTCTCCTCGTTTTTTCTTCTTTCTCTGTGTGCTGAAGAGGAGAATGCCTCACCGGATATTTTTTGTACAGGAAGGTGCCCCTTCCTTCACAAAAACAATCTTGCTAACAACGCAGGCACTCTTGCACCATAGTGCAAGAGTGCCTGCGTTGATATTACCCAGCACACAGCGCAACAGCACTGGGAAAAGGCAGGAATGCACTGTGTTATGTTAAATATTGTTCATTCCTTCCCTCTCCCTATTACGCAGCGCAGCAAGGTGTCTCGCTGCGCTGCGTCACATAGTGATAAATATGCCCTCAATGGCTTAATGTCTGTAGAACTCGTACCTGCCAGGATGCATTTTATATTTACTGAGTACAGTATGAAAACAGCTTACTCTTACCATCTGCAGCCAGGCTGTGACCCTTTTGTATCAATGTGTGTTAAAGTGACACAATAGCCATAAAATACTTCGACCCACTGTTCCGCATAATTTTCCCTTTTTATGCACAATTTAGTCTAACGTGCCACATAAACTGGTTCTTCATTGCCATTTAAGCACAGTCGCCCCTAATGTATAACGAGTACAATGATCAGTGTTCTTGTATTGATAGGATTCGAATTGTAAGTTCAGATTCCATTTTGCGGAACGTGCGGTTCTTTGCCCGATGTTTTATATTAGTTACTTGTTTTTAAATTAAAGCTTTATGTTATTTCGACCAAAGATCTTTTTAAGTTTTACTAATTCTTTTAAAGGTTCTGTCTCCGTAACCCTGCTTCCTACCATGTTTTAAACATGTGTCCTTTGGGGTTGAATGATTGAAATGAAGGGCACTATGTCTACTAAAAACATAGAAAACAGACTGACACTTTTTGTTACACAGTTTTTTCTCAGTTTCCAGTGTGTGTAGCATTGGCAGAGAGGCTTAAAAGATGCCCAGGCTCATGAACTGTTCCAGGATATACTGAGTGCACTTCCTGAATTGGAAAGTTAACGGTGTTAGTGAAACACAGTGCAAACTTGAGTCATTTATGTTTTTTAAAGCTTCTTGGACTAATGTTTTTGAGCCTGACATTATTTGAATCTATTTCTGATGTAATTATGTAATGATAAGACTGGCTAATGCAACAAACAAGTTCCTTTTACTTAAAATATTGTTTGTATGTTATTAAATTGATTTTCATTCTTGAATTTCTGTCAATTTTTTTGCTGTTTTCAACAAACTTGTAAGTATGCCACTTATTTTGTGGGATTTCTACAAATGCGAGCTTCTGAAGGGATTTTCTGGCATATGTACAAAGAAATTAAGCAGCGTGGCGTTGCAAGCACTGTGCCATTTCAAAAACGTAGGAATGTTATGTTATGTTAATAAAATGTATTGAGCGCACGAATACCCGGAGGTGTCTTGGCGCTAAGACTGTCGTAAGCCCAGGAAAGAGCATCTAATTCCGAAATAGCCTTGTTTTGAGACCCTTTCTAAAAGAGGTAAGTGCGCTTGCACTTCTGATATCAATTGGAAGCGTATTCCATAATTTCGCTGTACCATACGAAATGCTTCGGCCTCCCCAGCTTGAGGTCCGGATCCTCGAAGCCCTCATAAGTCTGGCGCCAGTGGAATGTGACTGTCTGGCAGGATGGTACCAAGAGAAGAGATTTTTAAGAAGCATTGGTCGGGTGTTGTTCAGGGCCTTGTATGCTAAGCTTAGCAATTTGAACTTGGTACGATGAGCCACCGGAAGTCAGTGGGGTCTCCGAATGTCCTTAGCTACTGACTCGTATTTAGGGACATTCAGTAGTAATCTTGCGGCTCGTTTTGAACCATCTGAAGTTTTTTTTGGTATAATTTCTGCTTATTCAGGTAGAGTCCATTGCAGTAATCTAACTTTGACTGTGTAAGTGCAGTCACTATTGTCCTTCTGGTGTCGACGGGGATATAAGGTAGAATCTTCTTCAGTTTCTTGATCAACAAGCATTTGCAATGCAATAGGTCTCGCATTAGTAAAAGTTTGAGCTTTTGGCGTTGCAAATAATAATGAAACACCAATAGCTCTAATTTTTAGTAATGCGAGGCCTATTGCCAATAGACAGCTACACAAAAATAACGATGAACACAAAAATCACTCTCAATAGAAAGCAACAAGCTCCAGACTCCAATGCCAAACAATTGCTTAACCTCAGGGTGACGGGGTGCCAGGTCGAACATTCGCAAAATGTTTCAGTTACTCTCTCCATCTCGACGGCAGGATACAGTATTGTTGCATAATAACAAATTAATTAATCATAAATAATTTGTAAAACGTGAAAACTTGTGCCGTGGTTGCGTTGAAAGGTGGGCCAGGCGTTCCTCCAGTGATTGCGGCCTTCAAATGCACAGGATGTCTTTTTAATTCAACTGCTGATTAATATATTTAAATTCAATTAAAGAAACGAAACAAAAAGCTGAATGCTGGCAGTACTGACCCAGCCTGAATCGCCCGGGGACGCGTGTAGGTTTCCAAGAAATTTTTGTTCCATTTACTGCTGCGCTGTGAAAGGCGTTAACGAAGGGGTTGTGTGGTGCCCGAGGCGGATTCTTAGATCTTAATCATAAAAGCCTTACGCACGCACACCCAGATTGACTTAGATAGAGTGGCACAGACATCCATGCCCATGCACTTTTAAAGAAATACACAAACCCGCACACTCAGCTAGAAGGGAATTCACACACAAAGGCGGCGAAAAAGATTACATTATGGACTTGGCCCATTTAGAGGTGCTGGCAATGGTAAAATCGACCGAAAATTATGTTTTTACTAAATGTAAATGCAGGTACGTAGCTTCAGATGGGCTGTTTGGGCGGGACACCCCCTTATGATTTCTCAGTCCGGTCATGCTGCGAATTGCCATGCCAGGGTGCAAGGCGGGCGATCAATGGGCAGGTACCGCCGCCATGGCACCTCATTTACGAAGAGTCAAGAGAACAGTTAATGCAATTTACAACCAGCTCTGATAATATGAAAAGACAAGCGTGACCAAGGCGGACCGCACTGAAAGCGGACCACGCTGAAAATAAAGATACACAATACCATCACAAAACACATGCCAGCAGGGGGAGGAGAGGCTGTCAGGCCGGGGGCACCCACCTTCCTGCGCAGCCGCAGCTGGCCGGTAAGGATCGCCAGCAGGGTGGGGTCAGGCTCCTTCACACTCACGCACACATGCCAGCACGGGGTGTCAGGCCGATCACGTGCACATGCCAGCAGGGGGTGTCAGGCTTGTCCACACTCACTCACACATGCCAGCAGGGGGGGTGTCAGGCTCGTTCCAACTCACTCACACATGCCAGCAGGGGGGTGCCAGGCTCGTTCACACTCACTCACTCACACATGCCAGCAGGGGTGTGCCAGGCTCGTTTACACTCACTCACACATGCCAGCAGGGGTGTGCCAGGCTCGTTCACACTCACACATGCCAGCAGGGGGTGTCCGGCCGATCACTCTCACATGCCAGGAGGGGGTGGGGAGGGTGTCTGCCGGGGGCACCCACATTCCTGCGCAGCCTCAGCTGGCCGGTAAGGATCGCCAGCAGGAGCATCTTGAGCAGCAGTGTGTTCTCCATCCTCGTGGCCGTGCGAGGGCTGCTCTCTGCCGAGGGTCACCGAGCAGTGCGTGGCTACGCTGGGAAGAGGCACTAGGTAGTCAAAGGGGGGAGGAAGGTGACTCAAAGGGCAGGGAGCAAGACAAGAGGGGGCCTCAACGGGCGGGAGAATCTGAGCGTGGGCTGGAACGCCGGAGGGAGGGAAAGCGAAAGCACGCCATGCGCGCGTTGAGGGATACGCATGCACTGGCTGAGGGCGGCTGGTGCGTGTGTGTTTGTTGGCGCAGGGGGCGTAGAACTCGGCGAAGCAGGCGCTGCAGGAGTTCAGCAGGTGAGAGCAGGCCGAGTCGGAGTACAAGATGACCAGCGGGTCTTCCCGGGAGTACATGCCTGCCCAGCGACTGCGAAATATTCGTTGTTGCTTTGAATTGCGCTTGCATTAGTGGTTTGCCTATCAGGCACTAGGACCGGGGGCTCATGCCGATATGTTTAGCTGCCCGGGGACTGCCCCAGGGTAGCCAGCGATGGGGGTGGCTGGCCCGCTTTGGATTACACTCGGGCAAGACTGCCCGCGAGTTCTCTCCTCGCTTCCCCCTTCAGCCAGACCGGGTTTCCTGACAGCCGGGATCACAGATCCTTTATCCTGTCCCTATGGGGGGTGATAGCGCGACGGCCTAGGGGTGCAAGGCACACTACACACGTTGTGTAGAGCAACACAACATAATGGCTAGAGCGTGGGACTTTGAAACTGGGGAATCCAGTTCGAGTCTCGGCACCGACCCTCAAACATCCGGTGATTCTGGGCAAATCGCCTAGCTCCCAGCGCTAAAAAGGAATGGGCCCGCTTGTTTACGCTTGAATGAAGAAGGCAGTATAGGGCGCCCTGAGCACCAACCCTCCCGTTCGCTATTAGCGGATGTAGCGCGGCATGTAGTATGACGGAGCGCGCATAAGGCTCGAACCTGTTAATATGTACACATTGAAATGGCGCAAGGGGCACGAGCACTGGAGTTCGAGGGCTAGGTAATTACCGCTGCATGTGGGTACCAAGGTACAGGTGGCGCAGGTCCATCGTACCTCTCTGGTGTGGTTCTTGTATTTTTACCGCTGCGCCATAGCCATAGTTCAGGAATTGAGAGGGGCCCGAGTCTTTATGAGCGCGTTCACAAAGATACTACTGCCTCGAGCCTAATTAACACGGCACCAAGCACCAGCTGTACACGTTACATGCAAGCGCCAAAAGCCCTGCGGATGCCCAAATGCTGCGTTTTTAACGAGTGAATGTTCACGAAAGTGAAACTGCATGCTGACTTGCGAGGGAAGGGGGACAGGAGATGTGCACGCCGCGTGGCTGTAAGCGCATACACCAACTTAAATCTGCCAAGAGCCTGCGCGTGCCCATCTCCTGTCCCACTTCCGAGGCAAGTCAGCAACAATAGATCTCGCTGGCGACAGCGCTTCGCGCTGCGTTCGCCAGGCGAGACCTAAAAGACGGGAGGCAGACACAATAGCATTGGTCTGCTGAGATAAGGTAAGTTTGTTATCACTCAGCACCCCTAGGTTTTTGCCTTTTGAACTGGTTTTGGCAGTTCCCCCATTTCCGCCGTCCACCAAAGGTCATCACATCTGGGTTGCAGATTCCCAAAGATCACCACCTCGGTTTTCTCAGAGTTAAGTTTAAGACGGTGCTTTCCCATCCACCTGTTTATTTCCATCATACAGTTTTGAAACTGCAATGTTGGGGAGGCTTGATCTTGTTACGCTGCCACCACAATCTGGGTGTCATCGGCGTATGAAGTCAGACTAAAGCCGAAGTCTTGGATCAAAGGAGCAAGTTCTGATACATAGACGTTAAAAAGGGTTGGGCTTAGTGATGAGCCCTGTAGGACTCCACATGGAAGGACGTAAGGAGTAGATTTAAACTGGTCCAGTGTCACGGTTTGTCTTCTTTCCTTCAGAAAGGAGGATGGCAGGGCCAGTGCTATACCCTTAACCCCTGAAGTTTCCAGACGCAATTGCAGTAGGTTATGATCGTCAGTGTCAAAAGCCGCCGACAGATCGAGGACGACCCTCTGTCCACCACAGTCCTAATCTCCTTGATGGCCTTAATTAATGCTGTTTCTGTACTGTGTTAAGGTAGAAAGCTGAATTGGGTGGGATCGAGTAAATAGTTTTCTTGTTTAAAATGAGTTAATTGTTTGTTCATGATTTTCTCCACTATCTTGGCTGGGAGAGGCAACCTGACTATCGGGCGATAGTTGTTTGGGTTAGATATGTCCAGATTGTTCTTTTTATCAATGGGAGTATTGACGCATCCTTCCATGGAGCCAGAAAGATACCAGACGTGAACATGTTATTAAAATTTCTGTGAACAAAGGGCTCACCTACTTCGCTATATCTTTCAGAAATGCGGGGACGGACAAGGGTCTAATGGGGATCCAGATTTGATTTCTCTGCTGTGTTTTTCCACTAGTTCAGTAGTAACCTGTGAGTAGCTGTGAAAAATCTTTCCATTGAGATCTGAACTTGGGGGCATTTCAGTAGGTAAGCGAGTGGGGGTGGCTTCAAAGGAGTCATAGATGTCTTGAACTTTATTTCCAAAGGCCTCTGCAATGACATCACAAAAGCTTTGGTTGTTCTTGGTGCATTTTTTCTTAGGCAAGGAAGAAAGCTTCTCTACTACCCCAAACAGTTCTTCGGATGAGATCTTGGCTCTCTCACTCTGCCTGGTAAAGAAGGCCCCTACTCTGAAATCAGTATTGAATCAGTGCGGATTTATAGTTGCTTTTGTCTGCTTTGTCATATTTTCCTCTCCAGCTTCTTACGAGTCTGTGGCATTTTAACTTTTTCCTGCAGCAGGACCTCCACAAACCAGGGGGCCGACGGTAAGTTACGATTCCCTGAAATTATACCAGTGGGTACCATGGCCTTAATGGCCTCATTTAGCCATTCCATGTTTTGGGATTGAAGCATGGCTTTATCAACCTTGTTTCAGGCATTATGAGTTAATAAATGGGTATTGGCTACCCCTCCCTTCTAGACTTTTGGGATAGTATAATCGAATATGATTAAAGAGTGATCTGACAACGTAAGAGTGTAAATGTCTTTTACTGTCAGGCCCGATACAGATGTAAAAATGCTGTCGAATTTGTGTGTCCTGCCTCATGTGTAGCCTTGTGCACCATCTGAGATAAGCCTAATTAATGTCCCTAGAGTACCTAGGGGAAAGATTGTATCTTTATCCCCGTATCCTCTAGGTATACATTAAAATCGCCCAGGATAGTAAACTCGTTAGTGGAGAAAATAGGCTCCATGAGAGTATCTAAGTTAATATTAGAACATTGGAATGTTGGCAGCTCCATTGAAAACAATGGAGTGCTCCGGGCTTATAATGGCTGATAGAAGCCCGGAGCGCCAACATTCCAATGTTTCTTTGTTCACAGCTGTGGCTGTGAACAAAGGCTTCAGGGAGCCTGAGGGGATTTGAATCCCCTCGCGCTCCCTGAAGGCTTCGTTTTGTTAGAACATTCTGCCCTCTAGTGGCAGAATGTTCTAATAGCCTTATAGCCCTTCGTAGCAGGGCTATACCGGCTTTTAAAGTCCCGCTGCTTTGTTAAAGTCCCTCGCCTTCGGCTCGGGCCTTTAATGTTGCAGCGGGCCTTTAACAGCTGGTATAGCCCGCTATGGCGGGCTATAAGGCTATAGTGAAAGTGCTTCTGGCGCCTGGGGGACGATAGAGAAGTATGCCCCTGAAGGTTTTTTTTTTGCATTTAGTTCTAGTGCGAAGTAAAGTGCTTCACAGTAGGGGGTGGGTGCTGGGGACAAAGGTGCCTCAAACTGCTCACTGTATATTACAGCCACCCCACCTCCTCTCTTGATGGGTCTATCTACCCTGAATGACAGAACTCCCTGAGGGGCCGCTATCGCCAAGTCCGAGGCCAGAGGTTACATCGGCCCATGTTTCTGTGATAAACAGAACATCTAATTCATATATGGATATAGCGTCTACTACTTCATATTTGTGTTCAGCAAGAGATCTGACATTGATGAGGCCGCAGCGTGCCTCTCTCGAACTGGGGAGTCTAAGTACTTCACCTCATGATTGTTGCTAGAGATTTGGAGCGCCCTCACCATCTGTCGCGTTGGGGGTGAGAATGGCACCGTATTTACAAAAAAAGGTGCACCCTTCTGTTCTCCTTTGCACTAAAAAAACTTCCTAGTGCCAACGCAGGTACCCATTCACCATGGTGCAAGGGTGCCTGTGTTGCAGCAATGATTGTTAATGTGCAGGGAGGGACACCTTCCTGCACATAAACAATCTTTAATGGCGATTTGCTGCTTCTATGTGTTCTGCAGAATGCAGCACACATGGAAAGAGCAAGAAACGAGGAGAAATAAACGTTTTTCTCCTTGTTGCACCATTCTAGCGCCGCCCTTTCAAGGGTGTTACCTTTTGGCGCTGCCTCAGATTTACCATTTCTTGTAAATCTGGGGCAGCGGCAAAAACAATGGGTGTTGCGTGGCTACGCCCACAGCGACACCCTGTGCACGCCCCTTTGACGTAAAAGACTGCATCAAAGGGTACGATATTTACAAGGCGGCGTTAGCTCCACCTTGTAAATATGAAGAAGAGTATTGCGCCACCGGAGCATCGCAATAAGTGACGCTCCGGTGGTGCAATCCCCTTGTAAATATGACCCTCTGTGCCTTGCCTTGGGGTGTTAACAGCGCTCTTTTGGGAGGTCTCACTCTGACTCTTTGAGTGTTGCTATCTATACCTTCCTCTGTGACAGAGTTACTACTGCCTTGAATGGGACCACCACAAGGGGAGAGCAACTGGGGTCCTGAGCCCCAGTCTCTGCAGTTTTTGGGGCCCTGCACTCCTGTTAGAAATCAATTAAAATAATAAACAGGCATTGCAAAGCCAATAGGTCAAAACAGCCGTTTTGACCGCTTGGCTTTCTCGCGCGATGATGGGTACCTGCTGATGCATGCATAGGTATCATGACGCAATGACAGCCAAGCGTGAGACGTACGCACGTGCATCCATCACCACGCATGTGCACAAGCAGCATGACAACAGCAGTTATTTTCTTCATTTAAATTTACCGGTCCATGGTATTGGATGCCACTTGGAGCGGTAAATAAAAAAGCCGTATTTAAGCTCGCACGAAATGAGTGTTTTTGGGAAGAAAATAACCAATGCTCTTCTCCCCTTCCCCCAAAAAATGAACATTGAAAATGTGTTTTAAGGACTGTAGGACCGAGTATGAGGACCTCCGTCTTCTCTGTGTTCAGTTTAAGCCGGCTGTCTGTCATCCAGTTCGCTACTTCCTTCATGCCTTCGTGTAGTCTGGTTCTAGCTGAGGTGGGGTTGTTGGTGAGGGATAAGATGAGCTGGGTGTCGTCGGCGTAGGATATGAGGTCGAGTCCGTGTTTTCGTGCGATGTTCGCCAGGGGGGTCATGTAGATGTTGAAGAGGGTGGGGCTGAGGGAGGATCCTTGGGGGACGCCGCAGATGATCTCTGTGGCTGTGGATCTGAAGGGGGGGAGGCGGACTCTCTGGGTTCTTCCGGAGAGGAAGGAGATGATCCATTCCAGGGCCTTGCCTCTGATGCCGGCGTTGCTGAGGCGACGTATCAGGGTATGGTGGCATACCGTGTCGAAGGCTGCAGAGAGGTCCAGGAGTATGCAGGCCACGGTTTCTCCTTTGTCGGTCAGGGATCTGATGTCGTCCGTGGCTGCAATGAGGGCAGTCTCGGTGCTGTGGTTAGCTCTGAAGCCGAACTGTGAGGGGTCGAGTGAGTCGTTGATTTCCAGGGCGGTGGTGAGTTGAGCGTTGACGATTTTCTCAATCACTTTGGCGGGGAACGGTAGGAGCAAGATGGGCCGGAAGTTTTTGAGTTCGGTGGGGTCTGCTGTTGGTTTCTTTAGGAGGGCGTTGAGTTCGGCGTGTTTCCATTTCTCCGGGAAGGTGGCGGTGGTGAAAGACGCGTTGATGATGTCTCGGAGGTGGGGTGCGATGATGTTGTCGGCTTTGTTGAAGATGTGGTGCGGGCAGGGGTCGGATGGTGATCCTGAGTGGATGGAGTTCATGATGCGGGTGGTTTCCTCGGTGGTGGTTGGGTTCCAGGTGAGGATGGTGGTGTTGTCGGTGGCGGGTTCAAGTGGTGGGTTCGTGTTGGTTGTGGTGAAGCTGTTGTAGATGTCGGTGATCTTGTGGTGGAAGAAGGCTGAGAGGGAGTCGCAGAGGTCCTATGAGGGAGGGAGGGATGGGGTTGTTTTCTGCGTCGGGGTTGGAGAGTTCTTTGACGATGCCAAATAGTTCCTTGCTGTTGTGGGCGTTGTTGTCTAGTCTGTTCTGGAAGGCTGATTTTCGTGCGGCGCGGAGGCGTTGGTGGTGTTGGCGGGTGGCGTTCTTGAGAGCAGACATGTTCTCCTCGGTCTGGTTGAGGCGCCAAGTCTTTTCGAGGGTGCGGCATTCTTTTTTGGAGTCCTTGAGGTCGGGGGTGAACCAGGAGTTTTTCTTGTGGTTGTTGGTGTTTGCTTGGGTCTTCAGTGGGGCCAGGAGGTTGGCGCAGTCGGAGATCCAGCTCGTGAGGTTGTTGGTGGCTTCGTTGGGGTCTGTGGTGCTGGTGGGTTGCTTCTGAGAGAGGGTCGATGTGAGTTGTTCCGTGGTGATTTGATTCCAGTGTCTTCTTGGTGGTTGCTGGGTGTGGTGGTGCACGGTGGTCTTCTTGAAGCTGAAGTGGACACAGCTGTGGTCCGACCAGGCAAGTTCGGTGGTGTGGCTGCAAGAGATGTGTTTGCTGGAGGAGAAGATGGGGTCGAGCGTGTGTCCGGCGTAGTGGGTGGGGGTGTTGACTAGCTGTTTCAGTCCCAGGTTGGCGAGGTTGTCCAGTAAGGCGGTGGTGTTGTTGTCGGTGTGGTTCTCCAGGTGGAAGTTGAGGTCCCCTAGGAGGATGTAGTCGGTGGACGGGAGTGCGTGTGGGCTGACGAAGTCTGCGATGTCTTCGCTGAACTTAGTGCGTGGTCCTGGTGGTCTGTACATGAGGGTGCCTCTGAGGGTGGTCTTGGGGTCGCTGTGGATCGTGAAGTGGAGGTGTTCGGCGTCGGGGAGTGAGTTGTCGACGTGGGTCGAGATGCGGATGGAGCTTTTGTGTGCGATGGCGATGCCTCCTCCGGTGCGGTTGGTGCGGTCTTTCCGGATGATTTTGTAGCCGTCGGGGATGGCTATGGCGATGTCGGGTGTCGAGGAGGGGTTCATCCAGGTCTCGGTGAGGAAGGCGATGTCTGGGTTTGTTGAGTCGATGAGGTTCCATAGTTCGATGGCATGCCTGTGGACGGATCGGGTGTTGATCAGGATGCAGTCGAGGTTGTTTCCGGGGGAGTCGTTCTTGTCGGGTGCGATGTGTGTTCGTAGGCAGGTAAAGCGGCAGTTGCGGCAGGTGAAGGATCCATGGGTCCGCTTCGGGGTAGCGCGGTAGCAGCCGGGCGTGTGGCCGGGGTTGAGGGTGGTGAGGGTGGTGGTGTCGTAGGTCAGGCGGGGGTGGCGGATGGGGTGGGGGTCGTGGGGACCAGGGGGACGGGTGCTGGGCGCGGTCCAGGCGCGGACGGGTGCAGACGGGCTTGCCTTAGGCGCGCCCGCTGCGCGCGTCCGCTGCGCGGCCTCGCAGCGGCCGCCATATATGGGGGGGTCAGCTGGGAGGCAGGAGGTGGGAGGGTAGGTGGGCCATTGGGGTTACGCTTGAGGAGCGCAAAACGGTGGGAAAAGCGGGAGGCGGGCGGCGGGAAAAACGAGGAAAAAACGGCTTTTGGAAGGTGGCGAGAAAACAGGGGAAGAAGCGATGCGGACGACGAGAAAGGCGGGAAAAGGACGAGAAAAAAAGGCGGAGAAAAACAAGCACAACGAGCTGGGGCACCGGGCGCACAGGGGGGGGGGGGGGCCATGCACTCGGGGATACAGAAAAAAAGGTGGAATTACATTCAACCAGGCAGTCTCTGAGCAGGCACTCGAGGGTACAAAATAGAAGAAGGGAACCGGGCACTCTGGGGCCACGCACTCGGGGAACAAGGAGAGAAGTGGGAGCGGCAGTCACAGGGGCACACAGGCAGAACTAGGCAACACTGAGGCAGGCAAGCACTGGTGGCGCTGCGGAGGCGGGGGAGCGGCCTACCCTAAGCTCAAGGGTCGCTACCTCTGCCTCGCAGCGGCCGCCATATATGGGGTAGCCGGGGAGGGGGGGTCAGCTGGGAGGCGGGAGGGTAGGTGGGCCAATGGGATTACGCTTGAGGAGCGCAAAAACGGCGGGAAAAGCGGGAGGCGGGCGGCGGGAAAAATGAGGAAAAAACGGCTTTGGGAAGGTGGCGAGAAAACAGGGGAAGAAGCGATGCGGACGACGAGAAAGGCGGGAAAAGGACGAGAAAAAAAGGCGGAGAAAAACAAGCACAACGAGCAGGGGCACCGGGCGCACAGGGGGGGGCCACGCACTCGGGGATACAGAAAAAAAGGTGGAATTACATTCAACCAGGCAGTCTCTGAGGCAGGCACTCGAGGGTACAAAATAGAAGGAGGGAACCGGGCACTCTGGGGCCACGCACTCGGGGAACAAGGAGAGAAGTGGTAGCGGCAGTCACGGGGGCACACAGGCAGAACTAGGCAACACTGAGGCAGGCAAGCACTGGTGGCGCTGCGGAGGTGGGGGAGCGGCCTACCCTAAGGTCACTGGTTTCTGGCTATAGTCTGGCTGGGTCCCTGCTAATCAGGGCCCCAGTCTCTCTGTTCTCTCTAAACAACTTGGAGTGCATATTAAATGCACTAGTGATTGGATGCTGTGCTACCTTATGAGCCCCTAGTATATGGTACCCTAGGTACCAAGGGCATAGGTACTTCACAGGCCTACCAGGGGCTGAAGCATGTATTATGCCACCCCTGGTAAGCAGACTAAATCTGACACCACAGGCCTGCTACTGCAGCCTGGGTGAGGTAGTGTTAGCACTCCTCACTGAGGTATAGGTTCCTATATCTCACCATACACACACATATAAACCTATCAGTCACCCCTAAGGCAGGCCCTATCAATCCTGAGGGCAGAGTGCTTGGTTTACAATGTGAGGGGGTGCCTCTGCATGAGCAGGACCCCTCTGCAGCTGGCAGAGTCTATTCTCTGTGGCTGTTTGTGGATGCGGTTAAACCATATACTCTTAAGTGCATTAAAACCCAACGGTAAATGCTAACTTTGGAATGACTGCATCAAAACATGTTGTGTTTGGTGTCAAACAACTTGGAATCGTACCCCCACACCAGTAACTGGTGTGGGAGTATGATCCCACCCTTCTAGAGGGGACGACATATACCCACTGTGGTAACACGGTAGAAATCTGAAAGAGCCCTGGCATCACAAAATGGATGCCACCAGCACAGACACTGGGCTGCCCTCCTGCTGCTGACTGAAACTCGCAGTGGAGGAGGCCCAACAATAGGCATCCTGTCACAGGGAGGTGTCACCACCTTCCAGACAGGATTTAGTGTATTGGGGCTGGGTGGGTGCACTCCTAGAGTGCTTTGAAGTCCTGCACTGGGGGAGCAGTAGGCTCCTCTGTGCATATGTCAGCTCAAACCGTTTCAGGGGCTACCTGACCCTGCTCTGGCGCGAAACTGGACTAAGGGAAGTGGGTGTAACCACCCCCTACCCTGACCCTCCCAGAGGAGTGATCATAAAGCTAGTCCCTCCCTTTCTTTTAGTATAAGATAGGGAACCCTTGCCATTGCAAACTAGATATCCCTGGATGACGCTTTACAAGAAGAATCCTGGCCCTTTGACGTTCCACTACCTTTGGAAGACAGAAGAATCTCCCTTGGAGTCAAGGAGTGACTCCCCTGCTTGGCAGGCACCAAAAACTCTAATCAACGGACGCAAACTTTCCCGCTCCCGCCGGAGTCCGAAGTCCCTGCAGCCCTGGAAGTGGATTTCCTGACTTCTCGACGGCCATTGTGAGTCCCCAGCAGAGCTGAGGCGAGTAGACCCCACGAGTGATGAGGAACAGGGTACCGTGCACTGTTGTTGAGTGCAACCCCTTCACGATGTTCTACGAACTTTTTCATTAGACCATTTGTGGCCCAAGCCTCCAGCAGGTTGTGCACTGAAAATCAGAGGCCTACCCCATCCCGAGTGACCGTGGGCTCCTGTAAAGCATTTCCTCATGAGGCGTCTTTGCAACCCCTTGCCCGTTGGCTTGTGGGTCCTCTGAAGACTTTCTGAGCAAACCAAAGGACTCCCCTGGTTGCTCCAGGCCTGCCCTCACTTACCCTTGCTTGGTGAGTCCCTCAGACCTTGCTGGTCTGCACCGCTGACTTTATTCACTTTCCACAAGACTTGCTGTTGCTAAGGCTTGTTGGCTCCAATCCGGTTGCCGTCACCTCAGTAAGCTGCAGACGTTGTGGGACACTCTGAATCCAGCTGCTGGTCATCGTTGATGCCTCCTGGTCCTCGTGAGTGAAGAGTCAAAACACCCTTGATCACCTGGAGCCACCCGACTTCCGTGGGCATCCATCTTTCTGGCCCCGGGTCACTGGCAAGTGACTGTGAACACTGTCCCTTCTGCTTTCAGGTCATCTTCATCCTGAATACAGCCTTGGATTCCACCGGACACTTCTTCAGTCTTCGCAAGCAGCAAATCTTCTTTGGCTTCCATAGAAAACAGCGACGCGACCCGACACCAAAAGACACCTATGCACCCGGCTTCCCTGGGTGAGGTAACTCGTGCACTCCGGTGCCCTAGTGTGTGTTGGCCCTCGAGTTACTTACCCTGTAAGTGGCTTGCTTGTAGACTTCCTCGAAGTACCCTAAAAGTTTAAAAATCCAACCGCGACTTGCTCCATTGAAATCAATAGGGAACCCGCGGCTGTGTTCTCACACTGCACTCGTCTCCCGTGGGTCTTTTACTTACCTGCTTTTGCTGCATTAGTGAAGCCCCAGCGATTCTACAGGCCTTAGGCCTTGTCCTTCTGTAAGTCGACATTCCTAAACCTTTTTTTTAGTATATGGTCTGGTATGCCCCTAGGGCCCCAGCTATATTTGTGCTTAACTTATTGTGAAACGTTGATATTTGAATGTGTTCCTGTCTTCTAATCTCATAAAGAGATTAGTAGAGTGTGTCTAGAAATAAATACATATATATTTGATATATATACCTGTGTGGTGTCCTTTTCATTTGGTAATTCAAGAGATTATAAGATAAAACAAGATGCTTTACATTCCTCAGAGACTTAGCCTGAAGGCTGCTCTCCACAGCTACCACGATGATAGCTTTCTTTAAAAGGTTCTCTTAAACTTATCTACCATAAGAGTCGAATTGGACTAGTGCAAGGTGGCCACTATAACTAGTGACCAGCATATGCCAGGCCAACTTCTCACAAGGACCATGACAGGAAGGGTGGGGAGCAATGGAATACAAGAAGAATGCCAAAAAAGCAAATAAACAGAGTAGTGAATCCATGGACAGGATGGGGTTTGGAGGAGGAGGAGGCGAGACAGAGCTCATGGGCATCATTCGAGGAAGGAAGCAGCAAAGAGAGTAAAGATCAAGAAAACCCATGGATTCTCATAGAGAGCTAAAAGAAGAAAGAAAACGCATTTCCCTGAAAGTGAGCGTTGGGAGGAAATAAGTCGTCCAATCAAAAGGATAATAATAAGCTCCAGGGGCAGGACAAACCCAGTTTTGCATTCACTTGAAAATTTAATTTCATTTTATTACATTTTTGTAAGGCCCTCTCCAAAGCGCTGAACAAAGTACAAACACAATATAAAAAATTATAATGTAAAACAAAGAGGGCTCAATACAAAGCACAACAGGAAGATGGGGGGGGGAGGGTTTTCAGAAGCTGATGAAAGGACGGCAGATTAGCAGCAGAAAGAGTGGACAGCAGCGAGACTTCCAATGTTTGGGGCAGAAGAAAGAAGTGTTGTGAGGGAGATGTCACAGAGAGACAAGCAACAGACAAGCAGAGAGACAGAATGAGCGACACACAGCAAAATAAGAGATGAATATAGGAAGGGCAGTGGAATGGGTGCATTAAAACACAGTGCAAAGGCAGTGAAACAGGGCATGCAGATGGAGGGGAGCAGTGGGGGGGGGGCGCCAGGGAGGATGAGGCATAAGCAGCAGGAGGCAGGAGGAAAAGGATCCCAGTATAGGAATTGAAAATAGATTAAGAGAATATGTAGGATGTCTGAGTAACACAAAATATCAATTGTTTAGGCAAGAGAGGCAGTGGCGGCACATCTATGGGGGCGCTATGGCTCCGACTCACCAAAATATATTGACTCACTCTGCCACTAATCCCGTAAGGAGTTACAGCTTTTACACGAAAGCCATCTAAACAACCATTTGTTTACATGAAAAGCTGCAATATCAAGTTGGCAGCAGAAGAGGGCTCCACTGTGCACCCTGACTCACTCTTACGCAATACATTAGCCGACTGTATGCACTAGCCTCTGCATTGCAGCATGTCATCTGATGGAGTGTAGGGTTGGCTTGGCATCCATGCGCCCTTAGGGCCAGTCATAAGGAAGGACAAGCATTTGCAATGCAATAGGTCTCGCATTTATGCGATTTTGAGCCAATGCGATTGTAAATGACAATGCGTTTTATTTATGTTTTGGGTTTTAAAACATAATTAAAAGGCATTGTTATTTACAGTACTATTAGCTAATAGCTTAATATAATGTAATGAATAAATGTATGTATTGTGAAAAAAAAGGCCGCCTGAAAGTCTGCTAAAGTTTGACTTTCTGTGAGATGCCCCACACTTGAGAAAGGAAACCAGGCCGGGCTAATTAAGCGTAAACAAGCCAACCGAGAAGGACAGGACTCTATTCCTCTGCAGCATCTGTGGGATGCAAATCCATGACAGCAGGATGCTAAAGTCGTTAAGGCAACAGAGGTCACCACTAAACAACACGTAACTGCAGCTGCATAGACCACGTGCATTTTGTGGGAAGTTGCCTTTAAAATTAATATACACGCAAATAGTAATTGTCTCAAGTTTTTATGTACTTTAACTGATAGACAACAAAGTAAAATAAACTTCAGCTAAGTGAACATATAAACATATGTGAAGTAAAATGCGCTCATGAACAATAGAATGTAAAGAATATACAAAGCACATATGGCCGTTTGGATTACATATAGGTGGGCGTAAAAGCTACCTTTGTAATAGGATACATGTGGAAGTTGTAAGACACACATTAGTGGTGATACACATATAAAGAACAATTTATACAAATGTGTTGTACAATGCATATACATTGCTTGCACAGAAGGGAGATACGCGTACAGTGTGTAAAACACAGAAGTAAAAAAAAATGTCGAGGTGAGAAAAGTGAACGCAATGTAATCAAAAGTTTAGACACTGAAAAAAGCCACATATAAAGTTTAACGTGCACACCTAAAAACGTGAAAAGCAGCACCGTGCAAGCGGATGAAGCTAAGCCAGCAAAATCAAGGAACTGCAGCTGTCTAGGTACACTTGCATTGTGATGGAAGTTGCTTGTAAAAGTAAAAAAAACTTAAGTGCTGATTGGTGCTGCATTTTGCCTTTAAACAACATGTCCTCCTATAAAATACGGTTTCTGTTCTCTTTCTTAGGCAGACTAACACAAAAAACATTTTATCGAAAACTGCCACCTAAAACTAATGCCTAATAAAAGCCCCGGCCCCTTTGTCATCTCAAATTAAGCCGTTGGAAAGCGGATGTAACCAGCACCGTGAAAGCAGCCATGGCTGCACAGATTCCAAAGGCTGCACAAGAGCCGCTTTTAAGCCAGAAATGGTGATGAAAAGGCACAACTGGGGAAATAAAAGTTACATATTACGAAAAAAGTACATGTTTTGCCTCCTCACGTCCCCAAGCAACACCATTTTCTGGTGGAATAAGGTTGTGTAAAAAAAGGGACAGTTTGAATTTTATTGTAAGTTGTGCAACGAGCCAATAAGTCGAGGCCTGCTGCCTATGTAAAACACGGGCATTGCCGTTGTCATATGGAACAGCTAACTCATATACCACAAAGTAAAAAACGCACACTGATTAAAATGTGAAAACACGTGTATTTTGTGATAAGTTGTCTTCAAAATTAATATAAACGTAATGTCAGAGGTTTTTATGTACATTCACTCACAGACAACAAACAACAAGGAACTGCAGCTGGCTGGGCACAGGTGCATTTTGTGTTAAGTCTCCTTTAAAATTAATATAAATGCAACTGCTAAATTTCTCACTGTTTGCCTTCAAAGAACATGCACTCTCCAATTGCACGGTTTATGTGCTGTTTCTTAGGCAGGCTAACACCAAAAACATTTTTAGGTCTCGTCTGAGACAGCGCTTTAGCGCTGCTCTGGCGAGACTTATAGTAAGCGAGTTTTGGAAGTGCAAACAGTGGCTTTTCAGGCCTCCAAATACAGTGCATGTGCGCCGGGCGCGCGCACCATTTGGCAGCCTGAAAAGCACTGCCTGAACACTTGCTTTGATGTCCTCAGTGAGCCGCGCGGCCACTGAGGACATCAAAGTGCACACCATTTGCCACCCCCTTCTTGCTTGTTTACTTTGTCTCTGGTTCCCCTCAGGCATCCAGACTCTGTCTCTCTGCTGACTTCTCTGGGTGACCCCTGGTGACCCCTGCTTGTGGACACCGCCTCCTCTGGGCACGGACCGCTCTGCTAATGTCGTTTGTCTTGAGCAGAATCAGCTGCCCGTGACAGGCCTCGCCCCTTTCATATAAACAAAAGCATGTGTGCCCTATTCCCGTTGATTCTTCTTTCTCCCGCCCATTCTCCTGGAGCTCGCCTTTATTTCATTGATTTCTATTTTTGTCTGATCCCGCTTTCCCCTCCCTGATCCTTCTTTCCCCTCCCTAATCCCTCCTTTCCCTCGCTGAATGCTTCTTCCTCTCCCTGATCCCTCCTTTCCCTCTCTGATTCCTTCTTTATATTCCTGATTCCTTCTTTCTCTTCCTTATTCCTTCTTTCTCTCCCTAGTCCACCCCCCATTCACCCTCTCACACTCTGACGCTACTTTCTTTCAATTCCTGCCTATTCTCCATTCTTCCCCCACTTACTTCGTCTCCTCTTCGTTCCCTACTTTTTCTGTCTCACATCCTTAAGCCAACTCCACAACTCATCTCTTCGCCATTCCTCCTTCTATTCTTCTCTTCTCTTCCCAGGTTTTCTTCACTGACCTGTCTCTCCCTCCTCCTATTCTTCTTACCTTTGAGCACCCGCTCCCCCCTCCATCATTCCTTCTCTGTGCTCCTTTCCCTCCTTCGGCTCTACTCGCCCCTTCTTCCCTGTCCTCCACCGTCTCTCCCTCCTTCCTTCCCCCTTCCCCCTTCACCCCCCTCCCTTTGTTTCCTTCTGTCTCCGGTTATCACCCCCTGCAGCCTCGGTGCTGATTAATGATCACGGAAGCCCCTCCCGGGGGCTTCTCCAACCTTGAACGGTAATATGGCCGGCTGGAGAGGGCGGCATCCGGGATGCAGGGCACACAATGCTGCTGCGGCGATGCCGGGCCTCGCTCCTGTCCCCCAACGCGGGAATTCATTCAGTGAGCCCCACACGCATCGAAGCGCTGTAGGTACAAGGCACGCATGAAGCACTGCATCTCAAAATGCATTCAGTGATCCAAGTGCGCTCATGATAGCGCTGTGAGCCCAACAAAAAGCGCATAAAGCGCTCTGTCGCAAAACTCATTTACTGAGCCCAAGGCGCGCTTAAAGCGCTCCTCCACAGAATACATTCACTGAGTCCAACATGCACAGGGAGCGCTCCTTCGCAGAATTCTTTTAGTGAGCCCAAGGCGCACCGAAGCGCTCCGTGGTAGAATTAATTTTGCCAGCCCAAAGCGAGCACGAAGCGCTACATCTCAGAATTAATTCAGTGAACATGACCGTGCCATCTCTCAGAATTCATTCAGCGAGCCCAAAGTGCGTATGAAGCCGTCGATCGCAGAATGAATTCAGTGCATCCAACACACGCATAAAGCGCTTCATCTAACAATTCATTCAGTAAACCCTATGCCCGCATAAAGAGCTTAATCTCATATGGTATTCAGTGAACCCAATGCTTCCTTGAAGCGGTCCCTCACAGAATTCATTCAGAGAGCCCAAAAAGCTGCAAGAAAGCTCTGCATTCCAGAATTCATTCAATGAGCCAATGGGTGATGAAGAGCTCAGTTGCATTGGTCCATCGCAGAAGTAATGGCGGGATCCCAATGTGCGCTTAAGGCGCTCCATTGCAGAACTCATTCAGCGAGCTCCACGCGTACCTGACACTCCAACGCAAAATTAATTAAGTGAACCCAAAGTGAGCATGTAGCGCTGAATTGCAGAATACATTCAGTGGGCCCAAGGGACGTATAAAGAGCTCCATGCAGAATTCATTCAGTGTGCCAGATACAGAAAGCGCCCGATCATCACAGAATTCATTGAGTGACCCAAAGCGAGCATGTAGCGCTCCATCGTGGAATTCGCTCACTGAGTACAAGGCATGCATGAAGCGCTCTATTGCTGAGACAATGCCTTACCCTTCTGCCCTTTCGCACTCATTACTTCAAAGGGATGCACGTTCCCTTTACTAATCTCTCAGTTTCCTTTGTGACATTGCCAGTTTTTAAATGCGTTGCCTTTAAATAATGAACTATCCGTTTACACAATTAACATTCTATTGGTTAGGGGGTAACCATTGCCTACAAGTCGCCTCGAGCTGAGCTTGCTACCCCGATACGGGGTTTAAGTGATCGTGATTTTACATGCGTGGCCGAGAAGGGAAAAGACTCTGTTTCTTCCTTCCTGCCCAGGGAAGACAAGGACAGTGTCCATGTCTCCTGCTCTGCTGCTGGCAGCTGCCCACCGCCCCCAGCAGCTGCCCCCCACACTGTCTTACTCTGCCATCCTCTCTTTCTGTCTTGCTCCTCCTCACTTATTGACTTCAAGAAACAGTTATTACTTCCTCTTTCCTCTCCTTTCCTTTATTTGTTTCTCCGTGAAATGGATCCCAAAAAAAAAATTCCCTCAGGAAATGTCGTCTTTTTGGGCCATTTTTCTATTCCAAAGTGCAGCCTTGGGAAGGAGAGAAATTAAAGGTTCAAAATGTGGAAAATAAAGAAGTAACCGATACAATAATAAGAAGCATTTGCAATGCAATAGGTCTCGCATTTACACAAGTTTAAGCTATTGGCATAGTATATATTATAGTATAAATAGTATTTCGCCGAGTTTACTTCCAGTCCAGGGAATGTTTAAGCAAGTGTGTTTATGGCTCATGCCAAGTAGCTGAATACCATAGTTCAGGTAGTGCACGCCACACACTGCTGCACGCCACACACTGCTGCATGCCACACACTGCTGCACACTGCTGCATTACTCACTGCTGCATGCTGCATGACACTGCTGCACGCAGCACACTGCTGTACGCCACACACTGCTGCACGCCACACACTGCTGCACGCCACACACTGCTGCACGCCTCACACTGCTGCACGCCGCACACTGCTGCACGCCGCACACTGCTGCACGGCGCAGACTACTGCACGCCACACACTGCGTCATGCCACACACTACTGCATGCCACACACTGCTGCACGCAGCACAATGCTGCACGCAGCACACTGCTGCATGCCACACACTGCTGCACGCCTCACACTGCTGCACGCCTCACACTGCTGCACTCCTCACACTGCTGCATGCCTCACACTGCTGCACGACGCACACTGCTGCACGGCGCAGACTACTGCACGCCACACACTGCGTCATGCCACACACTACTGCACGCCACACACTGCTGCACGCCGCACAATGCTGCACACCACACACTGCTGCACGCCACACACTGCTGCATGCCACACACTGCTGCACGCTGCACACTGCTACACGCCACACACTGCTGCACACTGCTGCATGCTGCACGACACTGCTGCATGCTGCACGACACTGCTGCACGCAGCACACTGCTGCATGCCTCACACTGCTGCACGCCACTGCACGGCACACAGTGCTGCATGCCTCACACTGCTACACGAAACACTGCTGCACGCCGCACACTGCTGCACGCCGCACACTGCTGCACACCGCACACTGCTGCACGCCACACACTGCTGCACGCCTCACACTGCTGCACGCCTCACACTGCTGCACACAGCACACTGCTGCACGCCACACACTGCTGCATGCCACAAACTGCTGCATGCCTCACACTGCTGCACGCCGCACACTGCTGCACGGCACACACTGCTGCACGCCGCACACTGCTGCACGGCGCAGACTACTGCACACCACACACTGCGTCATGCCACACACTACTGCATGCCACACACTGCTGCACTCCGCACAATGCTGCACGCCACACACTGCTGCACGCCACACACTGCTGCACGCCACACACTGCTGCACGCCACACACTGCTGCACACTGCACACTGCTACATGCCACACGCTGCTGCACACTGCTGCATTACTCACTGCTGCATGCTGCACGACACTGCACGGCACACAGTGCTGCATGCCTCACACTGCTCCACGAAACACTGCTGCACGCCGCACACTGCTGCACGCCGCACACTGCTGCATGCCACACACTGCTGCACGCCGCACACTGCTGCACGCCGCACAATGCTACACGGCACACAGTGCTGCACGGCACACAGTGCTGCACGGCACACAGTGCTGCATGCCACACACTGCTGCACGCCACACACTGCTGCACACTGCTGCATTACTCACTGCTGCATGCGGCACGACACTGCTGCACGCCACACACTGCTGCACGCCGCACACTGCTGCACGCCGCTGCACGCCACACAGTGCTGCATGCCTCACACTGCTACACAAAACACTGCTGCACGCCGCACACTGCTGCACGCCGCACACTGCTGCACGCCTCACACTGCTGCACGCCACACACTGCTGCACGCCGCACACTGCTGCACGCCGCACACTGCTTTTATACGAGTTTACGCTACTGACATTGTGAATGACAATGCCTTTTATTTGTATTAAAACCAAAACATAAATAAAAGGCGTTGTAATTTTACAATGCCAATAGCTCAAACTCTTATAAATGCGAGACCTATTGCATTGCAAATGCTTGTTTAAAAAGCTGCTGTCCAATAAGAGCCCCAGCACCTCTATTGTCACAAATTAAGCTCTAAGAAAGGGTCTGTAACCAGGACTGTGAAAGCGTGCATGTAGCTAAGCCACAAGCAAGGAACTGCAGCTGGCTGGATTTGCCTTTTAAAGTAAAATAAAGACGAGTGCTAAATGTGTCAGCTTTTGGACTGTAAACAATATGCCCTCCAAATTGTACGTTTTCTGTGCTGTTCCGTAGGCAGGGTAACACAAAAAAAATTATTAAAAAATGCTGCCTAATAACAGCTCCGGCACCTATCACCTTACAAATTAAGCTTATTGAAAGCAGCTGTAACCAGCATTGTAAACGAGGCTGTAGCTAAGCCAAAAACAACAAGTAAGCGCAGCTGGGTACACCACACCTACATTAAGAGAGAAATTAATTAAAAAATGTATTGAACAGAAAGTGCTAAATTTTACAATTTTCGCCTTTCAAGAACATGCCCTCCAGGCTCAATTTTGTTTCTTATGCATGGTAACACCTAAAAATTGTTATAGAAAGCAGCCGCCAAATAAGAGCATCGGCACAAAAATGTACAATAAGGGTACGTATAAAAAATAAGTAGTGTGCTCAACTGGACTGGTTTTGTGCCAAATAATTCAGACGCAACAAACATAAGCCCCAAAATTAGCGTTAGTTATCAATTAACAATTATTGAGAGAATTAGACATTAAAAGCTCGTCCCCAAAAATATCCGTTCCTACTTTTGGATTTATTCGCTGTATGTTAGTGAAACTTCTAAAATATGCACAATGTAAAGCTGCTACATGATTAGAAACACAGCATGTGTTACGTCACAAATTAAGCAGTTCGGAAACATCAGCAGGTAAAACACTAATTAAGGTTTAGTGCATATTTTCTTTGTTGCAAATTAAGAACTAGGAATGCGGCAGTAGATACGTGTCTAACAGAACATCTGTAGCCGCATGTTTGCAGCTACACACAACAAGAATTAGTAGCGTGAAATAAAATCAAAATCAATTTGTAAAAATAGGCTACAATCTTTTTTAGGTCTCACCTGAGACAGCGCTTTAGCGCTGCCCTGGCAAGACTTATAGTAAGCGAGTTTTGGAAGTGCAAACAGTGGCTTTTCAGGCCTCCAAATACAGTGCATGTGCGTCGGCCGGACGCGCGCAACATTTGGAGGCCTGAAAGCACTCGTTTCCTTTCACTTTCGCGGCCCGAACGGCCGCTTTGTCTATGTTGCTTTCCTCAACCCCCCATACCCTCCTTCTCAATTGCGGCGGTTGGTTTCGCTTCGCACTTGTTTTATTTAGTTAGGACACATATCGTTGATTCATGTCGGGTGTTTGAATTATCTAGAGACATTATATAGAGTGCACTAATGCGTTTTTACCTATTAGCTTTATTTTAGCATTTCCCCCATTCAATTTAAATTTTGTGGTTTTGTGTGTTGTGATGAGTTACTTTTCTCATTTTTTTGCATGCTTAAATGGGTTTACTCAGCTTTATTTGCAAACCATAAAACGATCTCATGCCAAACACAAAATGAGAACAGCATGCATTCACTATTTCATACTGGTCTTTAAATTTTAAAAGACATTCCTTCATTTTGGATCAAAGGCAATTACGGTTCTTTCATAATACATTCTACCCCGGCACGGGACACGGCCTTCCCTCCACGAGCGCCCCACTGTTAATGGCTGGCAGGACTGAGTTTAATATGCATCCCGCCATTGTATTTGTTTTTGTTTACTCCTCACGTTAGCAAACCAAGCTTAGATGCCTGCAGTGAGATCAGCGGGGGAGCACTTCAAAGGGTCCGCTCCCCCGCCTGGAATGCGCTCCATGGCTGGCTGCCACGGCCCCGAGAGACAGCAGATAAACACTGAACTGTTCACCGGCTAACAGGCCACTGACTCTACCGACGTCATTCGGGACTTTCTTTCACCGTGAAGCCTGCACACGTGACTGACCTCTCTCCTCACGGCTTTCAGAACTGAACGTGCCTAATTGCCACAGCCATGTGGGACATTCGGTGACTGCTCTACAGGTACTTTACTACTACTGTGCCTCGTGCCTGCAGACCTCAGGGAGAGCGACATGTCTCAGAATCTGCCCTGCTATTCCTACTAATAGTTCCCATGCCCTGCCAGTCACTGGCGACTTGGACACGTCACTGCGTCTGACCGAGGTTCATCGGCCTCTTGAGAAGTCTCCAGATTTCCGCAGCAACCAGCCCACCCCTCGCAGGTAGAAATCCCTATTCACATCAGCCACGCACGCTGCCCTCTACCACCCTCGGGCTGAGGCGGACATAACAAAACAAGTGCGTCAGGAACAGGCAGACACAGCAGACCTGATCTGACTAGATAAACTCGACAGGGTTGATAAGGCACCGTGCCCCAGCTCGTGGAAAATACTTTCACTTTTGCAAAAGGCCAGTTCACCTCTGCTCACTACCCCGACCTCAGCTGCGCTCACACATCTGCTCCTCGTCTCTTTTTTTTTTTTATGGATATGTTGCCACAACTCTTTGTGCACGGATTAGTTCAGTGATGAACCACACCTGATTGGAAGTGGGGCCACTTCTGCTGAGGCCCACTGTTCAATCTGCATACGTTAATGGGCGAGCTCCCCTTACCCCCCCCCCAAAAGAAACCCATCTGCCTGGGAAAGGCCGCCCAGCCCCCCACTGGGCCATTGGCAGCATCTGAGACAGCACAAATCGGCCACCACTCTCGCCAAAAGGCAACTTAGGGCTGCATCTCCGATACACGCCCATTGCCCGAGTGCCCGCCTTAACAATCGCTCCTGTTTTGCAAGTGAGCTGTGGGCCAATTTTTTTTTTTTTTTTACAACCGGTGGTGCTTTTTGACCAAAATGGCAATAAAGAAATGTAAACAAAGTATGTGCTTTACAAGGCATGGGAGAAGGCATCGTGCAGGCAATGTTTGTTGTAAGATTCGGGGAATCCACAGTAAAACCCGGCCCAATCGCCCACAAACAGTCAGACAAGCATTTGCAATGCAATAGGTTTCGCATTTATACGAGTTTGAGCTATTGGCATTGTAAATGACAATGCTTTTTATTTAAGTTTGGTTTTTTTAAAACATAAATAAAAGGCACTGTCATTTACAATGCCAATAGCTCAAACTCGTATAAATGCGAGACCTATTGCATTGCAAATGCTTGTTTAAAATAGCTTGCACATTGCTTTATTAACTGGATTAACATAATGTAATGAATAAACGTATGTATTGTGAAAAAAGGCCGCCTGAAAGTCTGCTAAAGTGTGACTTTCTGTGAGATGCTCGACACTTGAGAAAGGAAACCAGGCCGGGCTAATTAAGCATAAACAAGCCAACTGAGAAAGATAGGAATCTATCCGTCTGCAGCATCTGTGGGATACAAATGCATGACAGCAGGATCCTAAAGTCGTTAAGGCAACAAAAGTCACCACTAAAGAACAAGTAACTGAAGCGGGCTAGACCAAGTGCATGGTGTGGAAGCTGCCTTTAAAACTAACATACACGCAAATAGTAATTGCCTCACGTTTTCATGTACTTTAATTCATAGACAACAAACCAAAATAAACTGCAGCAGTTACAGGATACATGTGTGAGTTGTCAAACACACAAAAGTGGTGAGGCACGTATAGAGAACAATGTATACAAATGTGTTGTACAATGCATGTACATTGTGCGCACAAAAGGGAGATTTACACCTCTTCTATTACAAGTTAACAGCGGCAAAACTGATAGAGGTAAGTCATTATTACAATTTATATTATATACTCTGTGTTACTTTATAAGAAAGCTAAAACCTAATAACAGCCCCGACAACTCTTTCAGCTCAAATTAAGCCCTTGGAAAGCGGATGTAACCAGCACCCTGAAAGCGGCTGTAGCTAAGCTACAAACAAGTAGGAGAAGCCCGGCGGAGCATGGCACGCACGCTTGGCGGGGGCGGGGGAGCGCATTCCAGGCGGGGGAGCGGACCCTTTGAAGTGCGATGCCAAACGGATTGCATGGCGGCACGATGCGCGTGATTTTGCACGTGCTCGCCATGCAATCCGCTTTTCGGAGCACTTTTGGGAGCCCCTTACAATAGTCTCGCTTTGCAATCGCTTACGCGATAGCAAGGCGAGACCTAATAAAGGAAAAGTGACAGCCTTGAGTGCTATCCTTGCTTCTGATTGGATAAAACACGTGAACCTGGCGCCTTTCACGCTGTTTGATGCAGATGCATGCTGGGAATTGTGTGTCCTTGAGGTGCAGAGCAGGGTGTGTGTTGAGGACATCCTCTGGTAAGTTTTACTTTCAGCAGCTTGCACCTCCCCTGTGAGTATGAGTGCATGGCATGTCTCTGGGTCTGTCTGCTTGTGTGCACCAGTGTGCAAATGTTTATGTAAATGAGTATTCGTTTGTATGCGCCGGAGCAGCCCCTGCAGTTATTTTTATTATGTTACAAATTAAGCAGTGGCTGGCAGCAGGCAAAGCAAGGAAGCTTGCACAGAAAGAAACATGTCAAACAGAATACAAACATCTCTGCAAGGCTGCCACAAGCTCTTTTAGATGCATGTGACAGAATGCCTGAGGCATCCCCAGATTATGAGAAGAGCCCCTGATAGATTCTAAAAGCTGTAAATTATTATTTTCAGCAGAGAGTATACACAGTGCTGGCCCTGCACCTCCTCTTTCGGACTCAAAACTATTCAAATCCACAAGTAAACTTTTGAAAACTGGTCTAGTTAGCCTTGCCCTCAGCTAGCACTAACCTAACTCAGGGGCTGTGAAGGATGAACAGTGGATACTGGCGAAACCCATCCGATCGGACTCCCTGGGGACCATCTTACTCTTTTCTAAGCACATGTATAACCACGTTGATCGCCCTGAAGCATCCCACTGGCTACACGAGGCGCTTTACTAAATCCATGGCCAATACTGAGGCTTAAAAACCTTGCTGGACTCTAGGGGTCCCATTTACTATATTTTGACGCACAGCAGTTGAGCACGCCTTCCTGCTGAGTGTCAAAATAAAAGGGCAGCAATGCGGCGTATTTACACGATTCAACCTATTTCTGTGTCTTCTCCCCTGCACTGGCACCAACGGCAGACGTGCACCAACAGCAGCTATGCACCAACGCAGACATCCTTGCGCCATGGTGCAAGGGTGCCTGCAGTGCAGGGATGGTTGTTGTGCACAAAACAATCATTAATGGTGTTTTGCTCCTTTTATGTGTGCTGCAGCATGCAGAACACACGGAAAGAGCAGAAAATGAGGAGAAATAAAAGTATTTCTCCTAATTGCCTCACTACTACGCAGGATTCTGACGCATTCCCAGGTTTACGCCGCTTTGTAAATCTGTGAATGCGTCGGGTTCCATGGAAAGGGGGGCATATTTACAAGGACATGAAAAGCCACGCAGGGTGGCTTTATGTGGCCTTGTGTATATGGGTAGGAACACTGCACCGCAGGAGCGTCAAAAAAAGTGACACGCCGGCGGCGCGATGGGCTTGTAAATGAGGTCCTAGGTCTGGCTGAAGCAAATTAAATAATATGTCAGCAAACACTGGGGTTCTCCTTCTGTACTAGGTTTTGTTGCTGTTATACACAAGTGGAATAGAGGAAGGAGTGGAAGAAAAAGGAGACTTATCATTAATATTATGATTTCTGCTTTATAAGGTTTGAGATGTGGAGAAAGAGATGACAGCCTCCCCAAGGGACGACTGGAGAGACTTTCTAGAAAGAAATACAAAATAAACATTTTTGAGGCAAAGTCCTCTTCTATCAGAAAAGAAATTAAACAAGCAAGAACAAATCTCCCCTAAAAACGTTAACAGTCAAAACTATCTCTCTAACTGTCCTCAACGGGGACTACAGATAAATGTGAGGACCTCTCTGCTTATTTTTAAGACAAGGTAAATGTGATAGCGAAGTCCAAAAGCCCCTCGAGGCTGTCCCTGAATGCTGTGGAATGATCCCGAAAAGCTCACCCACGTGGCCCTCTTGCACAGCAGTGACTCACACAGCCCAGCACCATTCTCCCTCCTCCTCGAAAAAAAGTCCCTCAGTGACATCTTACTGGACAAACCTAATTAACATTTCCATGTCCCAAGGCACATACTACAAATTTGGCGAGATCTCCCTCTAACTAAAAACGCCAGCTCGAAACATTAGAGGTCTGAAGAGTCTGCTGTCCAGTTTAAAGGTTACCACTTCCTGCCAGGGTTTTAGCATATGAGTATACCCCGGCACTCTAAAGTTATTAAGACGGTGGTAGAAATATATCACAGATTTCTCATAGACAGTTCAACGATTGTTTAGTGGAAACACTATGATGATGCTTGGTGCTATTCTGTCATCAAAAATTGAGACCACAATATGTTATATCCTTATCTCAAAAAGGAAGAACACGTGTTTCATTACTACGAGTAACTTTATCAAGGCTTGAATGTCATGTATGGGCGCAATGTTGCCCGAAGAATTGGTATATGATCCGTTGCTATTACTAATCGAAGCCGAACTTACGGCCCGCTGCTTGCCGGAAACAAGGACCTATCATAGTCGCTGTTTTTTAGGAGCAGAAAAAGAGAGAAGTGTTATGTTATGTTAATTGCACTTATAAAGCGCGTGATTACCCTTGGGTGTCCTGGCGCTAGGTACTGGTTGCCTGGGAAGTCGAGAGTCGGGAGAGAGCTACTGAGTGAAGAGCCATGTCTTCAAGCCCCTTCGAAAGAACAGAAGATCCGGGGCAGACCTAAGAGCGAAGGGAAGCTCATTCCAAGCTCGAGAAGCACAGTGAATAAAGCTCCTGCCTCCCCAATTTACTTTGTTTATCTTGGGGACTAGCACTAGCTTGGCACTGGCAGAGCGTAATGCTCTACCCGGTACATACCAGTGAAGCTTTTGTTTGAGAAATTGAGAACCGACACCATTATTAGCCTTAAAAACGATACAGAGTGCCTTAAAGCGAGCTCTTTGTTTTATCGGGAGCCAGTGCAATTTCCTAAGCTCATCTTTCACGGAAGCAAATTTAGGTATTCCAGAGAGCAGTCTGGCTGCAGCGTTTTGGACTAATTGAAGCCTGTACATATGTTGTTTTTGTATGTTCAGAAACATTAGTTACAATAGTCCAACCGTGATGTTATCAGAGCCATGACTACTGTCTTAAGATTGCTCTTCTTCAGAAGAGTTTTAATTTTTCTGATGATTCTAAGGGTCATAAAACAGGCGGACGTTACCGAGCTTACTTGATCACCCATAGTGAGTGTGTTATCCACTGATACCCCAAGGTTTTTAGCATTCCTGGTGGGTATCGGGCAAGTTCCCAGATCTTCCGGCCACCAGTCCGGTGTCCATACCAGTGGATTATTCCCAAATTTCACCACCTCAGTCTTGTTGGAATTAAGCTTTAGGCAGTTGGAGGACATCCAATGAGATATAGCACTCATGCAATCATGAAAGTGATCCCCAACTTCTTTCACAACTTCCTTTGTCAACGACAACACTATTTGTGTGTTGTCAGCATACTAGGTGATCTGGAAGTCAAATGATCTAATGACTCCAGCCAGTGGGGCCACGTAAATGTTAAATAAAGTTGGGCTAAGAGACGAGCCCTGTGGCACCCCACACGGGAGTACAAATGGTCTGGAGGAGAAGCCATCAAGGTCCACTGTCTGAGATCTATCAGCTAGGAATGATTGTAAAAGTTTCCACGCTGAGCCTTTGACCCCAATCTCAGACAGCCGGTCCATCAATAGTTTATGGTGACCGTATCAAAGGCCGCGGACAGGTCCAACAAAATCAGAACTGCACTCCCTCCTCCATCAACGGCCTCTCTAATTTCATCAACTTCTATCTGCAAGATTACATTTGATACAATAAAATATTCAGCCTTATTAACGGTTGTAAAAGATAGCATGGGATTGGAGGGTACAGATCTGGGATCCCTTTCCCCCTTTCTAAAGAGCCATGGTCAACAGGTGGAAGTGGTAACATTTATTTCGGATCCATCAGGAATAGACCAAGGTTTTCGACGAGGCTTCATTTTTCTCAATCTGTTCACCCTATAGATGCCCTGGCCGCCTGAGGTGAGTATTCTAGTATTAGGAGGGTGACACCCAATTGTATTTGAAAATCTCTTCACCTAAAACCATTGAGATGGATGTCCATGTGCTGCCAGGCTTCAGACAATGACGACGTCTCATCACCTGAAGTGTGACCCGTTGGAGTCAGAATTATTCATCCCAGAGTCCTCCACTCCACTCCGCCTTGCAGCGAGGTCGCTTTAAAAACATGGTGGCACTTGTTGTCGACCAGCAGCGTGGCATGTACAAGCGCCTGGGCTCTGTACTAGACAAGATCTTGAACTGCAAGAAAATATGCACCCTATGGAAAAAAGATCTCAATATTATCTTAGGCTCCTCAGGGGGTTTAAACTCTTCATTTGTGAACAGGTTTTAAATGCATGATCCCAGCCATGATGTTCTCAAGGCTGGAACATAGAAACTCCCTTCTGGTTGGATTTCCTAAAATACATCAATCTTCGCTCAAGTCAAAGGCAAGAACCTCCGAGCTTGGAGTACCGGAGATCATACCTCCAGCAGTCAGGGATAGAGCAGCCAGACACACTGCCCGGAGGCCACCACTGCCAAAGACTAGCACTGCCAAGCTGGGACTGCAGAGATGATACCTCCAGCGGTCAGAGAGAGCAGCCAGACTCGCTGCCCGGAGGCCACCACTGCCAAAGACTAGCACTGCCCAGCTGGGACTGCAGACCTGATACCTCCAGCGGTCAGGGAGAGCAGCCAGACTCGCTGGCCGGAGGCCACCACTGCCAAAGACTAGCACTGTCCAGCTGGGACTGCGGACCTGATACCTCCAGCGGTCAGAGAGAGCAGCCAGACTCGCTGCCCGGAGGCCACCACTGCCAAAGACTAGCACTGCCCAGCTGGGACTGCAGAGATGATACCTCCAGCAGTCAGAGAGAGCAGACAGACTCGCTGCCCGGAGGCCACCACTGCCAAAGACTAGCACTGCCCAGCTGGGACTGCAGAGATGATACCTCCAGCAGTCAGAGAGAGCAGACAGACTCGCTGCCCGGAGGCCACCACTGCCAAAGACTAGCACTGCCCAGCTGGGACTGCAGCCCTGATACCTCCAGCGGTCGGAGAGAGCAGCCAGACTCGCTGCCCGGAGGCCACCACTGCCACAGACTAGCACTGTCCAGCTGGGACTGCAGACCTTATACCTCCAGCAGTCAGAGAGAGCGGCCTGACTCGCTGGCCGGAGGCCACCACTGCCAAAGACTAGCACTGCCCAGCTGGGACTGCAGAGATTATACCTCCAGCGGTCAGAGAGAGCGGCCAGACTCGCTGGCCGGAGGCCACCACTGCCACAGACTAGCACTGCCCAGCTGGGACTGCAGACCTGATACCTCCAGTGGTCAGAGAGCGGCCTGACTCGCTGCCCGGAGGCCACCACTGCCAAAGACTAGCCCTGCCTAGCTGGGACTGCAGACCTGATACCTCCAGCGGTCAGAGAGAGCGGCCAGACTCGCTGCCCGGAGGCCACCACTGCCAAAGACTAGCCCTGCCCAGCTGGGGCTGCAGCCCTGATACCTCCAGCGGTCAGAGAGAACGGCTAGACTAGCTGGCCGGAGGCCACCACTGCCAATGACTAGCACTGCCCAGCTGGGACTGCAGACCTGATACCTCCAGCGGTCAGAGAGAGCGGCCAGACTCGCTGGCCGGAGGCCACCACTGCCAAAGACTAGCACCGCCCAGCTGGGACTGCAGAGATTATACCTCCAGCGGTCAGAGAGAGTGGCCATACTCGCTGACCGGAGGCCACCACTGCCAAAGACTAGCACCGCCCAGCTGGGACTGCAGAGATGATACCTCCAGCGGTCAGAGGCAGCGGCCAGACTCGCTGGCCGAAGGCCACCACTGCAAAAAGACTAGCACTGCCCAGCTGGGACTGCAGACCTGATACCTCCAGCGGTCAGAGAGAGCAGACAGACTCGCTGCCCGGAGGCCACCACTGCCAAAGACTAGCACTGCCCAGCTGGGACTGCAGCCCTGATACCTCCAGCGGTCGGAGAGAGCAGCCAGACTCGCTGCCCGGAGGCCACCACTGCCACAGACTAGCACTGTCCAGCTGGGACTGCAGACCTTATACCTCCAGCGGTCAGAGAGCGGCCTGACTCGCTGGCCGGAGGCCACCACTGCCAAAGACTAGCACTGCCCAGCTGGGACTGCAGAGATTATACCTCCAGCGGTCAGAGAGAGCGGCCAGACTCGCTGGCCGGAGGCCACCACTGCCACAGACTAGCACTGCCCAGCTGGGACTGCAGACCTGATACCTCCAGCGGTCAGAGAGCGGCCTGACTCGCTGCCCGGAGGCCACCACTGCCAAAGACTAGCCCTGCCTAGCTGGGACTGCAGACCTGATACCTCCAGCGGTCAGAGAGAGCGGCCAGACTCGCTGCCCGGAGGCCACCACTGCCAAAGACTAGCACTGCCCAGCTGGGGCTGCAGACCTGATACCTCCAGCGGTCAGAGAGAGCAGCCAGACTCGCTGCCCGGAGGCCACCACTGCCAAAGATTTGCACTGCCCAGCTGGGACTGCAGACCTGATACCTCCAGCGGTCAGAGAGAGCGGCCAGACCCGCTTCCCGGAGGCCACCACTGCCAAAAACTAGTACTGCCCAGCTGGGACTGAAGACCTATTACCTCAAGCGGTCAGAGAGAGCAGCCAGACTCTTTGCCCGGAGGCCACCACTGCCAAAGACTAGCACTGCCTAGCTGGGACTGCAGACCTGATACCTCCAGCGGTCAGAGAGAGCAGCCAGACTCGCGGGCCGGAGGCCACCACTGCCAAAGACTAGCACTGCCCAGCTGGGACTGCAGAGATGATACCTCCAGCAGTCCGAGAGAGTGGCCAGACTCGCTGCCCGGAGGCCACCACTGCCAAAGACTAGCACTGTCCAGCTGGGACTGCAGAGATGATACCTCCAGCTGCCAGAGAGAGCGGCCAGACTCGCTGCCCGAAGGCCCCCACTGCCAAAGACTAGCACTGCCCAGCTGGGACTGCAGACCTCATACCTCCAGCGGCCAGAGAGAGCAGCCAGACTCACTGCCTGGAGGCCACCACTGCCAAAGACTAGCACTGCCTAGCTGGGACTGCAGCCCTGATACCTCCAGCGGTCAGAGAGAACGGCTAGACTAGCTGGCCGGAGGCCACCACTGCCAATGACTAGCACTGCCCAGCTGGGACTGCAGACCTGATACCTCCAGCGGTCAGAGAGAGCGGCCAGACTCGCTGGCCGGAGGCCACCACTGCCAAAGACTAGCACCGCCCAGCTGGGACTGCAGAGATTATACCTCCAGCGGTCAGAGAGAGTGGCCATACTCGCTGACCGGAGGCCACCACTGCCAAAGACTAGCACCGCCCAGCTGGGACTGCAGAGATGATACCTCCAGCGGTCAGAGGCAGCGGCCAGACTCGCTGGCCGAAGGCCACCACTGCAAAAAGACTAGCACTGCCCAGCTGGGACTGCAGACCTGATACCTCCAGCGGTCAGATAGAGCGTCCAGACTCGCTGCCCGGAGGCCACCACTGCCAAAGGCTAGCACCAGAGGTGAAAGTGAGAAATGTGATCAGTCAGGTGCTACAGTAGGAGCTAACGTCTGATTTAAAAAGGATCCCATGAGTACTGAAGGACGACTTCATTTGAAAAGCCTTTGGGTCAAAGGAAACCCCAGTTGAGATCTGATGACCCCAAAGCTAAACCTTGGTAAGAGGAAACTCCCCCAGGTATGGGTAACAAATTCCAGCTATGGCTCGAAACCTGGGGTGGTCTGTATCAACAAATAATCATTCACTGAAGGTTTAGTCAGTTCAACCTTCTCCCGAACAACTCGCCTAGGGGCAGATCATCAAGGCCAGGCAATAAAATTATCGCCCCTTTAGCGTCCTGTTTTGAGACGGAAAGCAGCGATACTTTTATCGCCTTATCAGCAAGGTCTCGCTATCGCGTGAATCCTTGCCTTATCGCCCTTTCCCCCAACGCCCATCTTCGCATCTCTAATGAGATGCAAGGTGGCGTTCCACCCCAAGATAACGGGAGAAATGTCACCAAGCGGCATTTCTCCTATTATCTAGCCACACGCTAACCTGCAGAGCGACAAGAAAAGTAGCGATAACCTCTGTTATCGCTACTTTCCTTACGCCTGCTTTTCAACTGACTTAGCCATGATATCCTCTGGAAGGTGGATATCATGGCTAAGTCTGCCTTGCCCTATCAGCAAGCTTTCGCCAAACGTTGTGCGACTATCGCTGGATTTCCAGCGATAATCGCACAGTTGACAGCTTGCGCGTTTAATTTTATCGCTTTGGAGATAAGCGTTGCTGATAGCACGCTATCTCCGCAATAAAATTCAGCGTTGGCCAGCGATAATTATCCTCGCGCTAAGAGTGCTGAGCGATAATTATCGCCTGGCCTTGATGATATGCCCCCTAGATGTTAAAATGATTGAGACGACCCACATCTTATCGTGAGCTGTTTGAATCTCAGAGTTAAAAAAAAGGGCAGGTCTGCCAAGACTAATCAGGGCGGACTTAACATACTGAAGCCGAGGGATAAGATGGCCGTGATCACATGAAGGACAGTCCATAATCATACCCTTATTTAGTGTAGTGAACTTGCTCCGCCATACAGAAAGCCATTTGTGGTATGTTTCGTTGAATCCTCCGCATAACCTATGTCCATGCCTTATGAACCACAGAACTGGAGCAGCTCTGAGGAAAACCCAGGGTGCGGCGACAGGCATGATTCTCCTCTATCTGTAAGGACCTGAGCTCGCGATGACCCCAAATCCTGGCACCCAAAGTCATGATTGGGAGACACTTGCGCTTGTAAACTTCTATAAGGTGCATGATTGGCTCCTCCCCCTCCCCCAAGAATTTATGCCAGAGAAAAAAGTGAGCCCATGGCACCTGCAAAATGATGTTTCCTAACATGGAGGCAGGGACCCCATGTAGATTTGGAGTCAAATAGGAAAGACTGGAGACCTTACCAATTTTTTTCCCATTAATATGATAGGATGAGGACATCAAATGTTTTGGACCGCAGGCCATGGCAAAAGTTACTTTCCAACTTAAGGTCCGTCATGAATCCCACGAATGACATCAACAGCTTTTTGAGACCAATTGGAGTCCTTGCCAGGATAACGGCGACGTCCGCACATAAGAGCAAAGGCATCTGCCTTGAGTTGATCACTGGCATATCCTGCCCTTCCACCACCAGTGCCCCCACCAACCCATTGTTGCATAGCAAAAATAAAATGGGGGCTAAAACCCAATGCCGGACCACCGGGGCCAAGATAAAGGAGTCAGAACTTTCTCCATTCCGACCAAAACGTACAGAGGCTGTCAAATCAAAATGAAGGGCACACAGGAAGTTCACCGGTTCAGGGTCTATACCCATGTTGTACAAAATCCCCCACAGTTTGGACCATACTCCACTATCAGAGGTGTAGACGAGGTCCATAAGCGCAATAGAAAAATGCTGCGCTTGGCCACAGTATATTTGGAAATCAATAGATCAAGATTCAAACACTGTTTGATAGTTCCCAGGCCTTCCCTAAAACCATATTGTGCCTCAAAGATAACACTGTGGTTGGTAGACCAAACATTGTAACCTCTCCAGGATCTTTCTGCCCATGCTTTTGACTGTTGTCAAAGAGAGAGTGTACAATAGCAGCGCGGATCGCCACGAAGGGCGTTTTGAGAAATCAGTATGATGGACGCAGACCTCCAAGACTGGGGAATCCCTGAGACACAAACAGCATTGATAACGTTGGTTGAAAAAGGGGCCCTCACCGTAATATTACCTTTAAACAAAACTAGAGGGACTCCATCCAGCGCCTTGTTACTGGGGATCAGTAAAATGGCCGCCGTAACTTCTGAAAGGTCAAAGGCAATATTAAGAGGCCAGCAAGGGGTGTGACCATCAAAACTGCCATCACTGTTATGGCGAAGGGAATAAATAGTTTTAAAAATGGGTACCCCACTCTTCAAGCCCAATATTCAGCGTCAGGTTGTTAGCAGGGGTCTTAGACAACTTATTGGAATAAACCACTTTCCAAAACGTAGAGGCATCATTAGGAGTACAGGAAAGTACCAGCTCATCCCATACCTCCATGCAAACCTCTACTTTACTTGTGGATAAGGCCCTTTTATAAGATTCCTGCACAGTTTTACTTCCTCCCTAATGCAGGGAATACGTTTGCCCGAAGGCTAGCATTGGCTGGTTTACATGCGGAGTCAAACCACCCTCGAGATTCGCAGAAGGGCCCTAGATCCACAGAAAGGCGGCCCGAGAGCTAGTGAAGGCAACGCTGAGTGATAGGATAGCAGAAGATTCTGGGAACTGATGCCATGGGGTTGTGAGGACCACTCTATGAGCCTAGATCTGGGGGATGGAGCACACTACTGGCTGCCCCACTCCAAGCAGAGTACAAGAGTGATAACCCAGAGGTGACTGGTGACCAGAAGGCACAGGGATATCTAGCAGACCAGGAATGAGCATCCTTGACTTTGCGTTGACAGCTTTGGCAGCAAATTCTACGGAAAATACGCTATTTTGTGGGCCCAGATAGAGTCACTGTGAATGTATTTCAAGCTAGGGGTCATTAGTGGTCCTCTGTTTCGGGTGCCGCTTCCTACACCTGCGGTTAGTTCCTCGTTCTTGGTGAACAGCAATAGTCCTCCCAATTGATACGAAAGGTCGCCGGTGTGATTCAGAGAATTATCGTCCAATATCCTGGCTGGGCTCAAAGAGTAAACATCTCGGCAGGAAATCCAGGCTATCTTCAGGAAAGGGGTGGGCACTGTGGAGCCATCAGGAGGCTCTATTTAAAATGCACAAACTATACTCAGTTAAAGACAGCCCCTGTAACCTGACCTTTAATGCCAGCTTATGATTAAGTGGGTTAGAGCCTCTTGTGGGCAACTCTGACGCAGCAGGGAATGCTGGACCGCTGATAGCCGCCTTGGTGCATCTACACCAGGGTTCTCTAATGTCCTGGAGGGCTTGATCCATATCAGATTTTTAGCATATCCGCATTTAGGTAAATGTAATTATCTAAAAATCTGGCGTGGATCTGCCCCTCCAGGACCACCATTGGAGAACCCTGATACACAATAAAGAGGGAGTACTTCAGGGATGCGTACTCGCACCATTACTATTTATTCTTTACATAAAGAAGGTGCACCGGAACATCTTCGATTTGTGCTTGGGTACACCCAAACTTGCAAAAAGTGTTGATTCCGCTCTTCTCAGACCATGCTGTATGTTGAACCCAGACAGTAAAGGAAGTGACCCGTTTAGGGCCACCCGGGTCACTAATGACCACCTCTCAGCCTTCCGTACTAAGTGAAGAGTCGGTCAGACAGTAGAGAATACAAACCAATAACTGTTTATTCATATACACTCAGGACAGAACCCCATCTGCCTTGTCGCTAGGAGTGCTGCAGAGGGAACTGAAATCAACAAGCATAAAGATGCATTATGTACGTTTCGCAACTGGGCAAAAACACACCCACAGTGGAATTTTCCAAGCAGGTGCATCTAAAACAGTGAAATACAGAAAAAACGGTTTCAGAGCTCATATCTTATACAAAGTTTCATGGTCCAAGGTCGTTGCATCTGGAGCCCGCCACCAGACAAGGGGGAGAGGGCCTCTATCTCGTGAGAAAGCTATGTGCTGACATGAACAGTATGCTCATTACTGAAACAAAGCCAAAGTGAAGAAACGAAACTCAAATTAAACTAGATCAGTTTCGAACAGCCTAAAATGGCGCCCAAATGAAAATGGCACAGCGAATGCTAACTTACATGAAGCATGCATGAGCATAAACAATTTCTATTCCAACAACAGAACAGTCAATGCACTGCTTCTGGGGTCCAAAAACTATTGTGACAACAAAAATCTCAGTTAAGGTGAGCAAGACAAAATCCATGATCAAGAACCAAGAAGCTAACAGAGTTAATGGAGCAAGGCAGGAAAATGTCTTAGGATGTGACAAGGTTCAACCACAAGCAATCAAGGACTAAAGTAAACAAAAAGCAATAGAACAGCATGCACCAAGAGACAGAAGAAGGGAGCCGAGCTGTGCTGGTGAAGAATCAATCAAAATAAATCAATGCTAGAAGCCTGTGGGATGTAAGTAGAAGCGCAGCTACACGTGTGCCGATAGTTGGGACTTCATTAAAGTAACGCAGCCACAAAGAACTTAAAATCACTTCTTGAGAAACTGACTGCAGCAGGGTCGAGGTACCCCCTTGAAAGAACTGGGTCTGAATAGTACAGAGAGGAGAATCCAGCTGAAAGCAGCCTTACTTTGGGCCAGGTTCCACGTGGATTCTGCCGCCCAACTTTGTTTAGCCTTCTTGCTCGCCACTGTGGGTCTTGGCGGATCAGCAAGAAACGGTAGGCTGACGCAGTGGGTAAAAAAAACGTAAAACAATTAGCAATGGTGGCTTCTGGGATAGCCCGACTGCAATCACTGCTTCACGCCACTCGGTCATAAAAGCAAGGTACTGGAAGGAGCACATGCAAACTGCTGATGGTGCCCGAGAAAGGATGCCGCTATTAGACATCGCAGGGTCTGAGCCATCAATGGATGCCAGCTCTACATGGCGATAGTCATGCCTGAGTTTCCACAAGTATTACTCTTAAAACTAAGGCCTTGGGGCATATGTACAACAAAATGTTGGAGAATTGAGCTGCACCAAATTTGTCAGCACAGCGCTCCGACATTTTAAAAACGCAGGAATGCGCCATATTTACTATAATACAGCGCACCCCTTTTTTCCCAAGTGCTGGCGCTAAAGGTAGCTGACTAGCGCCAGCGCCGACACCCTGCACATAATCAATCCACAATGGCTATTTGTTACTTCTATGTGTGCTGCACTCTGTACACATAGAAGAAGCAAATCGCTATTTATTTATTTTTGCGATTTTTACAGCGCGCAAATACCCAAGGGTGTCTCGGCGCTTTTATGATCAAACTGAACAGTAAGGCAGTAGTTTATGCAAACATCCACGTTTTGAGCTGTTTTCTAAAGCTGAGCAGTGTAGGGCATGTTTTGATCCTGAGGGGGAGTGAGTTCCACAGTTTGGCAGTAGCAACTGTGAAGCTTCTGTCACCCCAAGTGACCTTTTTAGTGCGTGGAACATTAAGGAGGTAGGCTGATGCAGAACGAAGGGTTCTAGATGTTTCTAAAGGTCTAAAAGCGTGTTTTAGGAACAGAGGACCAGAGTTGTTGATAGCCTTGTATGCTATGCAGAGGGCCTTGAACTTAATACGGCACCTCACAGGGAGCCAGTGGAGTTTGCGGATGGCGTGGGAGATGGAATTATGTTTAGGGATGTTAAGCAGAAGCCTGGCTGCAGCATTCTGTACCAACTGAAGTTTTTTGAGCACCTTTTCCTGGGCGTTGAGGAGTAAGGAATTACAATAGTCGGTTTTAGAAAATACCAGGGAAGTGATCAGGGTCTTTGCAGCTGAGATTGGGATGTAGGGTAGGAGCTTTTTAATTTTCCTGAGGGTGAAGAAAGAGGCTGAGACAACATTATTGACATGTTGATTAAAAAGAAGCCGATCATCAAAGATGACTCCAAGATTTCTCACTTTGGTGACAGGTGTAGGAAGGGGGCCCAGATAATTTGGCCACCACTGAGGAGACCAACAGGGCTCAAGTTTACTGAAGGTCATGATCTCAGTCTTTGTTGTTATTAATTATTGATTGTTTATGTGCAGGAAGGGACACCTTCCTGCACATAAACAATCATTAATCGCTTTTTGCTCTTTCTATCAGCACACATAGAAAGAGCAAAAACGAGGAGAAATAAAAGCATTTCTCCTCATCCGTCATTCTAACGCCTGCTCTTTCGTGGCGTTCAGTTTTTGCGCTGCGGCAGATTTACACCTCCTTGTAAATCTGGGGCAGCGTTAAAAAGCAATGAGTGTTGTGGTGGAATGTCGACAGCAACACCCACTGCACGACCCTTTTGTGTAGCATATTTACAAAGTGGCGTTATGCAAAAAAGGTGGCTTAATGTCACTAAAAAGTGATACTTCGGTGGCGCTAGGGGCTTGTACATATGCCCCCAGAGTTCTAACTGTGCAAGCACTCAGCATGAAATGGCAGACAGATAAGGAAAACACAGGCCTGTAGTGCAGTCACTTTACATTTCCTTTCATACAGAAATGATGGCTCTGAGAAGACTGCACCCTTCCAGTTATTTAAAAAGCAGAATACCAGAAGTTGCAAGTACGCAATGATGTTATCCGGCCACACAGACGTGGACGCCATCTTTTCACCTGCTGTACCTTATATTCTTTACTCATAGTGCACCAGTGACCATCTTTCAAACCGATAAACTCCTTTTCATGTTTTTATGCGTTGGTGTATTTTTCATATTTTAAACTCTTACAATGTGAGTAATGTTTCTTATTATGACTATTGCATGACTTTGAGCTGTGACAATGACTACTTAAAAATAAATAAAAGTATTTGTATATCTGTGCCAGTTAGCTATCTTAAAAAGAATGAGTCTCACCTCCCTATGTCAGACTCAGTTCAGATGTGGTCAGAGGTTCGTCTCCTCGCAGCTAATTCCATGGGGACACCGGGGCCTTCTGCATATGTGATGCATGGAAGAGAATCACAAAATAATGAATATAAACAAACCAAGATCTTCAGCAGGAAAGCCTCGGCCCCTCAAGCACTCCCACTGCCCACGCATGAAATCTTGGAATCACCCTCGACGACAAGCTCAACATGACCGCCCAAGTAAACACAGTGACCGCCACCTGCTTCCACAACCTTAGGGTGCTCAAAAGATCTTGAAATGGCTACCAGAATACACAAACAGTTACACAGGCCATGAATACCAGCAGACTCGACTGCGGCAGGACACTCCACGCAGGAAGTTCCTGAACTGCTCCAAACCAATTCAAACGCTGCAGCAAGACTCATACTAAACGTAGACTCATCGCACGCACATGATCCCGCAGCTCAGATACCTGCACTGGCTCCCAGTCCACAAACGCACCCAATTTATTCTCATCACACACAGACACAAAGCACTACACAACACTGTACTTGCATACGTTTAGAGCCGCAAACACTTCTACAAACCTCCCAGGCATCTATGCTCAGTCGGGCTGTCACCGGCACACATACCTCGCAGCCGTGAAGCAACAGCCGGAGGGTGCGCCATCTCATACCTCTCCCCCAAAGCATGAAACGACCTCCGCCACCACATCAGAGCCGCCTCACTCTTTCTCGAGTTCCACAAGAAGCTGAAGACCTGGCTCTTAGAATACCCTCGCCTAGGAGACCGATGCCTGACTCTCCTGCATGGCACCTGGAGTCCCTCATGGGTGATTGTGCGCTCTACAAATAACATACCATACCATGAACATTCACGCTAGGTCCACTACAGGAGTGGAACTTCCTGGGGTGTAGCTAAGGGAGTTTTATTGAAAGATGCGCTTCTGGCGGTGTCCTGGTCGCCCCTGACACATCTGTAAAGCATTGCAGACTCCACATGGTAACCACTCTTCGTAGGCATTTGGAGAAGCGGATTCCAGGGCAGTTTGTAAACAATGGGATGTTAACAGCTTTTTCTTTTCCTAAAGGAGAAATAAGATTAATAAAAGGGACTGCAGCTATGTTTCTTGCTGATATTACTGCGTGTTACTCCTCAACCAGTAAGGGCTGGGAACAGGAGGAGGACCGAGTGTTCATGCATAGTTACACATTGGTAACCTTCTCTACCCTGACGTCTAGGCCTTCGTCATACCAATCCTAAACTTGCACCCTCCCTCCATGGGAATTATTATTACTCAATTACTACAACACAGAAGGTGAGCTGGGGAGAGAATTGTGTCAAGAAGGTGGTAGGAGTGTTTAGTGGCTTAAAGAATGGAATTATGGGATCGTGGTCCAGAGCGGTATTGTGCATTTGTGAACACTGGTTTTATACACATAAATGGGACAGTCGGAAACCTGTCTCCGAAGCAGGAAACCATCTTTAGGGACTGTGACGAGGAAGGCCTAGATCTGGGAACTATGAAGGTTTCTGGCAGGTAACTAACATTCGTTCTGCCATCTTTACTTAAATTGACTCTAAATTTAATTTATTTCAAACACACACTAAAAAATGCAGACGCACAACGTGTAATACGCTATGTATTACCTTTGTTAAAGGGGGAGAAGGGCGTTTGCCTCTTTTGAGCCGTGGCCCCTCCCAACACTCAACAATGGTAATTAACACCATATTACACTTTGTGTATCTGCATATATAATATATATACACACACACACACAAATGCTTCTTCCCTTCATTCGGTAAATTGTCTATTTATTTTGGTTTTAGTTATTTGTCGTTCAGTTTTCAATTCTCTTTCTCTGTTTTGTTTATTATTATTACTTGAGAACAATAACACCTATAAGTTTTCTGTACTGTATTTATACATTTCTCATGTCCGTTTTCTTCCATTTTGCTTTTATTTTACTCACAAGAAAGCAGGCCACTGTCATGAGAATGTTGGTCTGTCGATCAGACAGCAGATGGCGCTGTTGGAGCACAAGTGTAGTGTCCTAGCCACAGAGGACACAGACGCAGGGTCAGGATTCTCTCAACTTTCTTTATTGCTACCTTCCTTAATCGAATCCTTCTCACTACTGCCCTTCTCCAGGGCATGACTCCGCCTCCTCCCTTATCCCACCCTCAACCCGCCTCCTCAGCCGGGGAGGTCCTAGTGCCCAATGTTTGAATGCAATACTACAACAAGCAAGATCGATCTTCTTTTCCTCCTTCAGCCCCCCTCAGTCAGTCCCTGGCGCTCCCTCTTTCACATCAGCAGTTGTTTCCAGCTTTCATCCGAGCCCCCATCTGAGTCCATATGCTGTGGAAGTAGGAATGAGGGGGTGTTGCATGACCCCCCAAAATAACCATGCTGGAGTTTAGAAGGTGAATGAGCATTAGACATGCCGTTACGTTTTATCTTTTCATGGAGGTCGAATGTCAGGGTGTCTCTTCTGATACTTTTTTAACTTGGAGATTGGTGTTTATTTTTCATTCTCTGGCTGCAAAGTGATATGATTTTATAATGCGAATTATGCGACAATGTTATGTTGATTTCTGCAGCGCGCTAATCACCAGTGAAATCTAGGCACTTGCTGAGTGTGAACGGAGAGGCTGTAGAATGTTATTTTTTTTCTAACACAACAAAACTTCAATTGTACAAATATTTCAAAATATATCAGCGGTAGTAAAACATAAATTTAGTGTGAGTTCTGAATTTGATGGAAACCAATGTTTTAATAGGATCAAAGCAAATCAGAACACTTTACTCGGTGATGCTCAAATTATAAAGTCACTAAAATCCGATTTGAACAAATGATCCTTTATGCTCCTGACAGCGCTATCATTAAAACTTCAGGTCTCCAAATTCAGTGGCCGACTACTGTGCTGACTGTACATGACGGTGCTCTGCCACTCCATGCTTTAGTAATATGTATGTGTGACCGTCCGCTCCAGAGTGCACCACCCTACATACTACACCCTCACCACTCTCCAAGGGGCATATTTACAAGGCGACGCTAGAAAATTATCGACGCTTTTGCGGCCGTTTTTGTCCGAAAAGCGGTGAGAATTTTATCGCCTAATTAGCAAGGCCACGCTAACGCGTGAAACCTTGCATGAGCGCATGAATTCTTAACGCCCAGCTTTGCATCTTTAATGAGATGCAAAGTGGGCATTCCTGACCTGACATGACAGGAGAAAGGTCGCTAAGCGACATTTCTCCTATCATCAAGCCCCACGCTATGAAGCATAGCGGCAAGAAAAGTAACGATAACCCCTGTTATCGCTACTTTCCTTATGCCTGCTTCAGGACTGACTTAGCCATGATATTCTATGGAAGGTGGATATCATGGCTAGGTTTGTGAGTCCCTATCAGCAAGCCAACACCACATTTCGGGAGATTATCGCTTGGTTTCCAGCGATAATCTCACATTAGGCAGTTAGCGCTAGGATTTTTATCACTTTTGAGATAAGCGTTGCTAATAGCACGCTATCTCAGTGATAAAAATCCATGTTAGCTGGCCATAATTATCCTAGCACTAAGTGTGCTTAGCGATAATAATCACCGGTTGTTGCTGATATGCCCCTAAATGCATGGGCATGTCTGATTGTGTCACTTGTTCTTTGTGTGAGCCTGACGCTCGGATTCTTCACAACCCCTATGACTTCAGTGAGGTAACCCTAATGACAGCACCCCCACTCTGAAAACTGTTCCAGCCCCCCTGTCCGATCCTACTCTGGGCTCCACTCGCGCCACCTTGTGCATCTTTCCCTCCTTCGATGCTCTCCTATCCCTCTGTTAGTCCTGCTCTTCTTTAGCTCTCCCTGAGTTCACCTCCCCCCTTCAGCATGTAAACTCACCCTCCATCAGCCTAGCTCCCCCCGCTTCTCACCTGCAGCTTCAGACCTTTTAGTCTACCGCCCGCCTCTTCCCCTTCTGAGGCTGACAGGAGCCTCCCCCAGCCCCTCTGTCAGGGACATCTTAAGGATTTCGGGGTCCCAGGGCCAAACGTATTTTGGGGGCCCTTTTTCAGCTTTGAAGTTATGATCCAGTTTCAGCTCTTTCTTGCCCTCTTTGGCCATGTGACTGACAGTGCAGAGACACTCGCCAAATTTCTAAACGTATTTACATCTACTATTCAGGGATAGTGACGTGTGTTTTCAATATTGTAACACAGCAGCAGCTCACTAATATTACTGCAAATAATCTCGGTGACACCTCCCATTTCTCATATGCGAGGTCCCGTTTTGGACTAAAAGAAACCTTTTTACGGATGTTGCATGAAACACAAAAAACATTTCTCTGCAAACGCTTCTAATAGACTCTCACGCATCAACCACATTAAAAATAAATTAAAGGAAAATTGTATTCAAAACAATCTGTTTAAGAATTATTCAAGGTCATCAGGGCGTGGCTCTCTGCAGAACAGAGCTGGCTCTATCAGGGTGCCCTCTGAAAGGCTGGTGCCCTGGGCCAGAGCACACCTTTGCCCATGCCTTAACACGTCTCTGCCCTCCGTGACTCCACTGGTGGCCCTCATGTAGCAGCATCTGCAGCACGTGCTGCAGCTGTTCAGGCAGGCTCACCACGGCGTGTTGCAGGCACTAAACCTACATCACACCGACCTCTAGGTCTCGCAGGGGCTCAGGGAGGGGGGCCAGCACATTGACTTCTTTTTCAGTCATTTCAGACACGTTCAGCTGCTGCTGCTCGCACTATTCTAGTAAAAAACTTTTTTTTAGCATTGCAGTGTATTTTTCCAAGGATTATTGTTAGCCAATTAGCGGCGAGATGCTCCCTTCTTTGTCTGAAAGGGTATCTCTGCCTTCTCACCCACTGCGCTATTTAACCCCTGCTGGCCTACTGTAAAGAAAAGGTAGAAATGCAGGTACTACATTTTATTTTGCATTTCACAAGCATTCCAAGTGCGCTATAAATTACCACCAGCCAGGGCTTTAACTGGGCCGGATCCCTCCTGGTCTCAGACCCGGGAGTAATCAAAAAGGAACATTGAAACAAGTCCCTTTTGAGTCCTTGAGTTTAAGCATATCCCCATTTAGATACATGTAGTTATCTTACAAATCTGGTATGGATCCGGCCCTCCAGGACCGACAAGGAGTACCCTGTCTTAGAGAACAGTAACTCAGGCTGGGCTGCTAAGTGATCCCAAACCTTCATTTTGTTCCATTTTCACAACTGAAGTTGACAAGGTGACTCTGTAAAGTTTAAGAACTAGCCTGACCAGTGACTGCATGTCACGTATAACACCTTCTGCCAATTTTGGCCTGTCACCCAATAGCACTTTCCATGCTGGGGCTTAGAGCCCATAATGAAGATGTTAAAAACAGAACGGCAAGCCCCACAATGCAACATTCTGTTACCTGGAGAGCCAAGGATGGCTGGTGACAGGATTTTAAGTGCAATAAAAAAACTGTGGGGTCCCTGAAAGGGGCAGGGCCTATCAATAAGCAGTGGCTTAAACATATACACCAAAATTCCGATAGAGGGCCACCCTGCCCGCACATTTGCATAGGATCACAACTGCAACTGGCATATGTGACCGTTGCTGTGTGTGCTTTTTAGAGAACCAATCACAAAGAAGGGACTCTGGGCTTTTTGGACAGTTCCAGCATACCTGCCCAAACTTAGTAAAGATACAAAAAGTATGCTGTTCCTAATTACGAGACAAGGGGAACCGGTTTTGCGTGGTCATGAGATGTAGGAGGGCGGGGATTCCTCCTCCTGGAATTTGGGGCCGTTACCCACCCGGCTGGGTGTCATGCTTCATCATAGGGCTGCTTCTTGACAGGACGGCACTGCAATACCGGACATGCTCCCTATGAGGATCTCTTTGGCGGAGATCTTTTATTCCAAATTGCCGTTTGGTGCCATGTGGGTGAGGGGCCTAACCAGTGTAGATGAGTGAGTGGAGGTGTGTAACCTGAAGGAAGTTTAAAACAGGTTTAGAAGTACCAACAGAAACAATTTTAATCAATTGGTCTCCCAACCTGATTAAAAGAAACAATGGCGCATGTGTGAGGTTGTGTCTCAGTTAGGGCGCTCTATTGTGTGGTCAACATGTTTCTCTAGTAGTCATTCAATCTGGTGGCGATTCGTCAGGACCTTATAAAATCAAATCTATCTACACACAGGTGGTTATATGGTGCAATCTACCTCTTTAAACCAGCCTGACACATACTATGTGTAGTGCCTGATAGAACATGACCAACCTGGTGAAGGAATAAAAACAGATATTAAGATCTGAGACTTCAGTATAAACAAACCTCTTGTGTTCCCTGTGTGAAAGCTCACAGCACACAGTGGTGAAGGCTAAAAACATCCACAACCTGAGTGCCATGTGAGTGACTCTCACAGACCTTTTTATCGTGAAAATTACACAGGAAATGTACAGTGTAGCACCACCCTGGTTGCATAAAGAAATGATGATCTCACCCCAGTCGGGTCTCATTTTACTTCATCAATACCCGGCAGGTATCACACAAGGAATTTCCCTATGTACTGTGTGGGTTGCAGGTTAAAAGTAAAGGAGATTAGAGCACAACACGTATGATGTTGTAGGTATGTGATTAGGCATATGGAGCAGTGAGGGAGTTGTTTAACACTATCAACAGTAAACGAGAGGCAGCCAGCCGTTAATCTATGTTATGGAAACAGACTCACCCAGATCATAGGTGGTCAAATAGACGTGAGCTGGATGTAAAGCTTGTTTGCTAAACTTTGCGTGTGTGAGGGTCCCAAATTCCAAAAGGAGGAATCCCCGTCCTCCTACAACTCATGACCACGCAAAACCGGTGCCCCTAGTTTTCCCTTGTCTCGTAATGAGGAACAGCATACTTTCTGTATCTTTGCTTTTTAGAGAGGCCAAGGATTGAATGACCACGTACTCTAACACCATTTTGTCCCACTGATAGGTACTGAGAGAAGCTCGCACTGTCTTCAGCCACAACTCAATTGTGCCCCTTATAAACACCTGGTTCGACTCAGCTCCAATTGTGCACTAGACAAGAGTACTATGCTGCCTGAACAAAAGAACGCAGCATAAGATAGACAAGTGAAGCGCGGAGAAACCACAATACTATCAGAGATAGACCAGGGAATAAGCAAAAAAAAAAAAATACTGTATTATCAGAGACTGGCCAAGGATGAGCAGAGAAAACCCCAGTACTATAAGAGACAATCCAGGGAGACGCAAATAAACCCAACAACTATCAGAGACACACCAGGGATGAGTAAAGAAACCCCAGTAGTGTCAGAGACAGACATGTGATGAACAGAGAAACCACAATACTATCAGAGACAGACCAGGTATGAGAAGAGAAACCACATTGCTGTCAGAGACAGACCAGGGATGAGTAGAGAAACAATGGCAACATCAGACACAGACCAGGGATAAGCAACCAACCCCCAGTAGTATGAGACAGACAAGTGATGAGCAGAGGAACCACAATACTATCAGAGACAGACCAGGGACGAGCAAAGAAACAGCAGTAGTATCAGACAGACAAGTGATGAGTAGAGAAACCATGGGAGTATCGGAGACAGACCAGGTATGAGAAGAGAAACCATGGTAACTTCAGACACAAACCAGGGATGAGCAAACAAACCCTAGTAGTGTGAGAGACAGAAAAGTGATGAGCAGAAAAACCACGGTACTATAAGAAACAAAACAGGAATAAGCAAAGAAGCCCACAGTACTATCAGAAAAGACCAGGGATGAGAAGAGAAGCCACTTTACTGTCTGAGACAGACCAAGGATGAGTAGAGAAACCATGGTATCAATTAAACACAGACCAGGGATGAGCAAACAAACCCTAGTAGTATCAGAGACAGACATGTGATGAGCAGAAAAACGTCGGCACTATAAGAAACAAAACAGGAGTAAGCAAAGAAGCTCCCAGTACTGTCAGAGATAGACCAAGGATGAGCACAGCAACTATGGTACTGTCAGCAATAGACCAGGGGTGAAAAGAGAAACCATGGTGCTGTCAGCAATAGACCAGGGATGAGAAAAGAAACCATGGTGCTGTCAGCAATAGACCAGGGGTGAAAAGAGAACTCATGGTGCTGTCAGCAATAGACCAGGGGTGAAAAGAGAAACCATGGTGCTGTCAGCAATAGACCAGGGCTGAAAAGAGAAACCATGGTGCTGTCAGATACAGACCAGGGGTGAAAAGAGAAACCATGGTACTGTCAGCAATTGACCAGGGGTGAAAAGAGAAACCATGGTGCTGTCAGCAATAGACCAGGGGTGAAAAGAGAAACCATGGTGCTGTCAGCAATAGACCAGGGGTGAAAAGAGAAACCATGGTGCTGTCAGCAATAGACTAGGGGTGAAAAGAGAAACCATGGTACTGTCAGAGACAGACCAGGGGTGAAAAGAGAAACCTTGGTACTGTCAGCAATAGACCAGGGGTGAAAAGAGAAACCATGGTACGGTCAGAGACAGACCAGGGGTGAAAAGAGAAACCTTGGTACTGTCAGCAATAGAGCAGGGGTGAAAAGAGAAACCATGGTACGGTCAGAGACAGACCAGGGGTGATAAGAGAAACCATGGTACTGTCAGCAATAGACCAGGGGTGAAAAGAGAAACCATGGTGCTGTCAGCAATAGACCAGGGGTGAAAATAGAAACCATGGTACTGTCAGCAATAGACCATGGGTGAAAAGAGAAACCATGGTACTGTCAGCAATAGATCAGGGGTGAAAAGAGAAACCATAGGACTGTCAGAGACAGACCAGGGGTGAAAAGAGAAACCATGGGACTGTCAGCAATAGATCAGGGGTGAAAAGAGAAACCATAGGACTGTCAGAGACAGACCAGGGGTGAAAAGAGAAACCATGGTACTGTCAGCAATAGACCGGGGGTGAAAAGAGAAACCATGGTGCTGTCAGAGACAGACCAGGGGTGAACAGAGAAACCATGGTACTGTCAGCAATAGACCGGGGGTGAAAAGAGAAACCATGGTGCTGTCAGCAATAGACCGGGGGTGAAAAGAGAAACCATGGTGCTGTCAGCAATAGACCAGGGGTGAAAAGAGAAACCATGGTGCTGTCGGACAGAGAGAACAGGGATCAACACAGAAACCATGTTACTATCAGAAACAGTAGAATCCAATTGGAATGTGGACTGTCGCACTCCAGGTGTGTGTAAACGTAATCAAAATTGCTCTGGGTGGTGGGTGCCGTGTTGGTAGACCCTTCTGGGTGTGAGGGTAAGTAACAACGTAACAACAGGTGTTATTTCCCGTGGGAGTAACGTCCCCAAGTAGGCACACCTTGGTTGAAATTTCAATAAAGTTTCATAAAAGTCTTGTAAATAATGTTATCAATATGTTGGTTTTATTTTGTTTGGTTCCATACTATTGCATTCAATAATTCAAGCGGGAAATAACGCTTGTCGTTACCATCAGAAACAGACCAGGGATGAGAACAGAAACCACAATTTTCTCAGAGACAAACCAGGGATGAGAAGAGAAGCCAATATACTATCGGAGAAGGATCAGGAATGAGAACCTAAATCACAGTGCCATCCGTTTCAGACCGGGGGTGAGCACAATAAACAAAGGACTATGAGACACAGACTAGGGATGCGAGAACAAACCCCGGGACTATCACAGACAGATGAGGGATTGGCAGAGAACCACTGTACTGTCAGAGATAGTACCACACAAGAACATCTACTGGACCTTTTTGAAATCACTTTTACTTTATGGTAATATAATAAGGAACAAAATGAGGGGAAGGAAAACCCTTTCTTCTGGTTTAAGGACCCTCACCCACTAGTGTGGCATGGTTCATCTTCGGATCACAAGCTGGCTTGTATCCCCAGTGTGGGCTAATCGGTGAACTGGGAGCATTTGCTATTATTTAATGCTGTAAGGAAATTATGTATTCAAATTTATCTTGTAGATGAATCCTGAGAATATTGTATCCTGGTACCCACAGATGAAATCAAAAATGAAGTATATGTTCTGGGCAACTATTAACCCCGACATCTCAAATCCCTCGACAGTGCCCAGTGTGTCCATGGATGGATCAGGATGGAAAAACCCTACTGAAATATGTTGATAGGAGCTATTGTAGCATCAAGACCCACTCATCGCATGCAATCGTCTCACTCATACCCTATACTCACTATGTTCCAGGAGCAGATAAGAGAATTCACGACTAAGTTATCTGTGTTTTTTTATAAAACAATTTGTTGTCCGGATGATAACCAGGAGGCACAACAAAACGTTATCTGCAAACTATGGACGTGAAAAAATGTGTCCAAACCCCATCACCACACACCTACTTTCTGAGAGAAGCACTCTCACTTCGTGCCGACATCGCCAAGAGTCAAGGGGGCCTCGTGAGCAGTTCTTCATTGCTGTTCCAACTAACTCGCAACGCCGCCACTGCCTGGAGTCACGGGGCTCTATCTCTGCAGCACCTAACAGCGTCGCCGCCCCGGGACTACAATTCCCGGCTGTCCCAGCGGCGGCGCGGACCATCGACGCAGCGCAAGCGCCAGGAGGCACGCTCAAGAGCCGCTGAGACCCGCTTTGCGGGACGCGCCGGACGAAGCCCGGACAAAGGGCGGGCCGTCTGTGGCCGTCCGGGGTCGCTGGAGGTCGGGCCGGGCAACCCCCCTTGGCCTATTTAAAGTCAGGACTCAGTCGTAAGAGATCGTCAAGTGTGTGAGTATAGTACATATTGTGACCGGGAATCAATTAATTATTATTGTTGTGTAGTATACTCAAACACATATTGAAAAATGGGGAAAAAAGTTCCACCTGTGCTTAAATCTACCCGTAAGCAGCCAACATCTTCCTCAACTGCCACCGCCCCCGCTCCATTGCCCAGTTTGACTGCTATTGATAAAATGCTCCAGAGGACAATCGGCGTTGTGGCTTCTGCCATCCAAAACACAGAAAGGCGCCTCTTGCTCCCATTAAGCTTGCAACCACCTCTGCTGCAGGACAATACACTGGATTCCCTGGTTGCCACATCGGATACAACATCTTACGCGGGGCTACCAGGCACTTACTTTAATGTGAATTGCATAATCCTGGACAGCATATCCCCTAACCATCGTACAATGGATAATAGACTATCACTAACCCCGTCTATGCTACGATCAAGTGCTAATAAGAGCACTGACACTATCCCATCCTTAGTTAATGAGCAGGCTCACTTGGAAGGGATAGAATTATGCTCAGATACAGATGCATCGATTATAGATAGGGAAAAAAGTGATAGTACACCAGCACGAACAAGGGGACAGAAAGCAAGAAAACAAAAAGCAAAGCGAAAAGGGAAACAAACAGAGCCACCAGGAGACAAACGTAGAGAGAATGGTGGGCGCCCTCAACTGAGGAGACCTCTCACTCCCGTAGAACAAAACAATGGTCATAGTGAAGTGTATTTTAGTAAAAAGGATGATCAAACTTCATTAACTAATGCACTGCTGGGGAATGAAGGATTTTGGGGGAGAATGGAGAGCTTAATAACCACCCTCTTAGGACCTATTAATCAACAAGTCCTTAATATCGATAAGAGGTTGAGGGCATTAGATGATCATGTGTTAAAATTAGGTACAGGGTGTAATCCCATAACAATATCACACCCTGGTACAACTAACATTAACACACATAAACCACAACACACTATGGCCAACAAGAAAAGTATAGTGGAGACTAATGCCTCTCCCTCCACATCTAAACCGAGTAGAAGTAAAGATCAACTAAACTCAGAACTTTTATCCAGACAGGTATTTGACACTAAAACCACTAAGACAGTTAGTTCTGGAGGAAGGGAGAAATCTACTGACATAAGCAATAGGCCACCAACGACACAAGTGCACGATGTTGACCAACACCACTTAACAGATAAGCCCGACATAATTGAAGTGACTAATGCGAGACAGATTCCGGCCCGCATCAGCTTACCCCCAGATTGCGGACCGTATGTCTTGGTTTTAGCCAACGTCCCAAAACTGAGGGAAACCCAAGAGGAAAATCACACAAGCTTAAGAAATAGAACTCTCCATTGGCTTTCTGTAAATTGCAATTTTCCAATGGAAGGAGCAGGGGAAATTATTCATATCCAGAGAGTAGGGTGGGTGGGCCCACTGAGAAAAAAGTTTGAAGGAGATTGCATTATTATAAACTTTAGATCCCCACAATGGGTGCAATCTACACTCTCAAAAGCCCCATTGCCCTCACCTTGGGAATTTAATACTACTCTGCTTCCTCTTGGGTATTTTTATAGACATTTAATTGACTTTTATTCTAACCCTGGGATTAATTTTTTAGCAGATCAACCAGGTATGAACCACAATATTATTAACGGCTATGAATATCCTCATCAAGATCTCAACACTAATTTTAAGAATGGTCGTCTATTAGGCCAACGGATTATACCCCCACTACATCAAATGTCATATCTACCTCTCCCCACTCCCTCTTATTTCAACCCAAGGGAGAGACCTTACGCAAGGCCCAAACAAAATTTTAACATGCCCCAGAACGAGCCAAGGTATATATACAACATACCAACGCATAATCGTTTTGAATATGCTCTCTCCAACCTGGAATGTCAGGATTGACTGGGGAAAAGAAACAGAGGGAGTGAGGATGTACCTATTACCACCAGGGAAAACCCTCATTATGTACAATGTAATGAAATTGAGAGAATGGCACCATACGCTGTTCCGGCTATGTCCCTAGTTACACATGAGAACACAATTACCCTATCAATTCAACCTAAGCAGCCTAGTGGCCATAATGCCTCTTGTGTCCTAAAACGTTCCAAATTGTCCATTCTTAGTTGGAACGTTGCTGGGTTGGAACCAAGATTGCTTGACCCTCAATGGATCAAGCTACTGGACAAAAAAGATATTGTTATGTTCCAGGAGACATGGGCTGTTAGCAATTTATTTATTGAGGGTTACCATTGCTTTAGTGTAACTTCAAGCAAGCCTATTTTTGGCCGTGCAGTGGGAGGATTATTTATAGGTGTCAGTACATTGGTGGGAGGTACTATCAAAGATCTATCAGAAGGAAACCTGAATATTCAGGTTCTCGAGTTGAAATTAAAACCCAGGATTTATATAATTAATTTTTATAATAATGATTTTTATTCCACACCCAATACAAACTATATAGCCCTCTCTAAGACTCTAAGGAAATTGGAAACAAACTTGGAATCAGAGGCGGGGACAGGGATTCTAATCGGCGGAGATTTTAATGCCAAATTAATAAAGAAGTATTGGACCAAGGACACTAACAACATTACAGACCAAGCTGAAAAAAGGGGGTTTGAATTAGCAAAGATACTGAGCGAACACACCCTTAGTAATGCCATGGAAGTGTCTCAAACACCTGACATGGACTATGTCCCTACGTTTAGGGGGCGCGATTGTTGTTCAACCATTGACTTTATTTTTATGTCCTCTGATTTACTGGACCGTGTGTTGGAATCCAAGGTGATAAAGACATCATTTGGCGATCATAACCCCCTCATAGTTACTTTGCATTTAGGCTCTCGCCCTGTATACGCGAAATTTAATGGCGCAAGAGACATTACACCATCAGGTGATGGCCTGCGGCTAAAATGGAGGGGGATTGATAGCGGAGCTATTTTAGAAAATGTGCAGAATGACCATTCTGATTTAATTAACTCTTGTTTACTTTTAAATGGAAATAATAATAGAATAATCACTGACTTTGGCAAACTGTGTTTAGTAATTAAAAAATTGTTGTCAGTCCCACTGCCAAAGATAGCGAAAGAACCAAGATGGTTTGATTCAACTTGTTCTATGGCAAATAGGGAACTACGCGAAGCATTGTCCTCTAAACCAAGGTGTACATTAGAGGTACAGCTGGCCAGGAAAAACTATAAGTTAAAAACAACTGAAAGGAAGGCTGCCCTGCTGACAGAACAGTGGGAAACACTGGTTGTGAGCGCAAATTTGAAGAGTTGCGGCCCCTTCTGGTCAGCTGTCAGGAAGACGCGAGATATGGGGAAACACTTATCCCCAATTAGCTGTAACATTACTAGTAGTAGTTGGGAGACCCATTTTGCTAAAATATATGCTACCCCTTCTAAGGAAGTAACCATTCCTTCTTTGAAGGTGTCATGCAACCTCAAGATCGACCTCTCTGAGATAGTCACAGCCATCAAAGAGAGCCTTGGTAACAAGGCCCCTGGTCCCGATGGGCTTCCTATAGATATTATTAAGCATAATACGGATTTATGGGCACCAATTCTCTTTAATGTTTTTAATAGTTTACCCATGGTGCCTATGCCTGACACCTGGGCGACTAGTATTATAGTTCCCATTTTTAAGAAGGGCGATAGGTCAGACCCAGCCAACTACCGTCCAATCTCGCTCTTGGACAATACTTTAAAAATCCTTGGACGAGTTATTTATAATAGGATGATAGAGTGGACTGAAGATACAGATTTATTGGATCCGTGCCAGATGGGATTTAGGAGCGGTGTGGGCACGGTGGAGCAATGTTTAAACTTGAAATTGATTGTTGATAAGTATAACGTTGCTCGATCCAGCCCAATCTATCTCGCATTTATGGATCTTTCGTCTGCATTTGACCTAGTTAATAGATCCAAATTATGGCTTATGCTTTCTAACTATGGTCTGGATGCAACTCTTGTAAACTTTCTGGCCTATCTTCACACTGACCTTAAAGCGCAAGTTAGGATCGGGTCTGGTGGTGATGTGTCTGGACCTATAAAAATAGGTAGGGGGGTGAGGCAGGGGTGCGTTTTAGCACCTCTGCTATTTATTATTTATATTAACGGTCTTGCCAAAGCCTTGAAACAAGTGACGAGAGACGTTCCAATCATCCAGGGGAATCCACTACCAGTTTTATTATACGCAGATGATGCGGTCATTATGGGCCGCACTCCTAATGCTCTTCGTTTGCTCGTTAGAGCATTCGTCCAGCATATGGAGGCACTAGATCTGCGCGTAAATTTAAAAAAATCTTTTATCATGTCTTGTGGACCCGGGAAAAGGAAGCTCAATACTATAAATGTAGGTTCGGATAAACTAGAATCCGTAACCTCTTTTCCGTACCTAGGGTTGGTTTTCGCTGCGAACGGCTCATGGAGTGGGCATTCTGCCCACGCCATGGGCAAGTTCTCGAAAGCCACCAATTCTATATTGAGCCTCCCACGCCCGAAGAAAATAGGTGCCACTAGGGCCATTTTAAAAATCTTCAAACTACAGTGCATTCCTGTGGCTACGTATGGGGCTGAGGTCTGGGGCTCAGGGAGAAACTCAGGGATTCAGCGTGAGGAAAACCGTTTTTGTAGGAAAATATTGGGTGCTCCTTTTTCCGCTTCTGAATTCATCTGTCACAAAGAACTAAATCTCCCCTACGTTTGTGATTTTATTAGAGCCAGACCAGCCCTATTTTGGATTAGGATTTGGACAAATAACTCAGCGACCCTAACAAAAAACATTATAATGGATTGCCTAAAATGTGATCACTATATGACAATACCTTGGTTAGCCGAGGTTTCCAAAACATTATGTGCCGTGGATAAAGGCGATCTTTTCTCAGAACCCACTGGAATTGAGAATAACGATAAGGTCGTAGTTAAACAAGCACTTTATGCACTTTTCAATTCAGAAAGAATGGGGAGGGAGTCACTTAAATCTTCTGTTGCCACATATATGGGGTATGATTTGTGTAGGCACCCACTACCATCCTATCTAACTCTCCCCATGTCTAATTGGGAACGATCGTTGATTTTTCGTTTAAGGGCAGGTTCTGTAAAATTCCTGTTGGCTTTCCCTTTGGGGTATCATCATACAGTAGAATACAATCCCTGCCCATGTGATGGCACTAGTAAACAGAATGATATTCACTTCCTATTCTTCTGCAAATTTTACTTAAAATATATTAATTGGTTTTTAACTCCCTATTTTAGAAAATTAAGACCCCTTTCTCTGGGGGAATCCTGTTCATTATTATTTTCCCTGGATACAGATGAACTAATCTTTCGCACCAGCACTTTTCTGAGACTAATAGTACACGCACGCAAAATGATGGAAAATCCCTGAAAATTACTTATGACAGCTGTATATTTGAAAATGAATTGTTGTGATTGTGGTGTTTTTTATGGATTGTATTATTGTGTAAATGTGTTGTTTTTTGTTGTACTTTTATGGATTTTATGAAATCCGAATAAAGGTCTTTTGAATTGAATTGAATTGAGAGAAGCACTCACCCTGTACTAAAATCTAGATTGTTCTATGAGCTATGGGGAAGAAAATGATTCCATGTAGTCCCTGCATTAAATGAGAGCCAAATGCTTTGAACCTTTAGTAGAGCCACCACGGTTCTGCAAGCTATTACACAGTTCTTATTATACTGCAAATTAATGCCTCGAGAGAATAATCGGGTCAAGAGCAACCTCCCTGGACTTACTTCGTCAAGAGACCATCATCCCCACTTTACCCCCTCTGAATTCCCCACCGTCAAATGTCTGTTGGTGGTGCCGAGGATTTAAGGGATTTACTGTTGGTGGGTGCTTCCTGGTTAGGGCCGCGATGCCACAACGTAAAAACGTCACATATCGACATACCGGCGCAATGGAAGAACCACCAAATTGGGTATCCTGTGTGTACGCTCATTGTTATGCAGATGTCTATGAAAACAATATACCGCAAAGAAATCAAGCCATCAATATTGCTGGTCATAATCAATGCTGTAGTGGCGTAAAACTATGTGTGCTAGGACCCCTCGCGATTCTGGGCAGACTCCATAGAAGAAGTACGTAACTTGCTGGGAGGTGTTAAGGTGTGGTTATTAACGGTTATGACGTAATCAGAGAACCGAGTGTGATTGTATGCTGAGGAATAAAGACGTACAATCCAGAGCTCCATATGTGGTGTATTTCTTTGCCTGCTCCCGGGCTGAGGAGGATGCCACAAATGAGAGACAAATTGATTCTAAAAGATGCGATAGCGTCAAAAATAAAAACCCAACAGTGGATCATGAGATGAGCAACAAACACTTATTGAATCTCCACAGCTGTCGTATCGGTGCAAAGAATATTGGCTCATAATTTATTTACGCGCCACAATATTAGAGATATAATTTGAGACCCTATGAAGTTCATCCATTTTGATTTCTGGCTCCAGCATACATGCAGCTCAGAGCCATTTCTGAACACAGACTGACCAGGACCAATTGTACTGCAGGGCAGACCATTCCGGAGGTAAGCTGCTCCAGCATTGAGCACTGACTATCCATCAGGGACAGTACACATTATCAAACTAGGAACTGGTGGAATGGTTGTCCTTAGTCCACCAAGCACATGGCATGCCAGGTGCACTGGACATGTGCACATATTGCAGGCTGGCACACCTGTGCCCTAACTTCCCACACCTAGTTTTTACTTGTCAGCTTTCTAGTGCAAGGCTCTTACAAGATCAACTTTATTTGGTTGGTCCTCAGCTCCCCCACTCATCTCTTGCACATGCCTATGCCATTTGCCGTGCACATGCCAGCTTCAAGCACTGCTGCTTGTGCCAGTCTCATTCTTCTGGCATGCACCCGCAATGCTGGAAGTACCTGGTTCATGAGCACCGCAGCCTGACAACCCTCTCTGCCACTTGCTGTCCTGTCGGCCATTGAATAGCAGGTTCCTTCTGTGGGCCTCTGTCCAAGAATTACACCATCACCACGCCTCCTCTGAAGAGTCAAGGAACCCAAAGATCCTGAGTAACTAATGATGAGGTTGATTAGGTCGACTTGTAGCGGGCACAGCTACTCCGAGGAGGGTCCTGGCGCCCAGCACAGGCCAGATGTGATAGAAGGTCCAGACTTTTAATCCTTCCCAAGAAGCCGGGTTTTCAGCTTTTTTTTTTTTAACACTGCAACATTGCTTACAGCGCTGAGCTCGAGAGGGAGCTTATTTCAAGCTGCTGGTCCAAGATGGGCAAGTGATCTACCCCCCGATCTAACACGCCGAACTCTAGGAGTCACTGAGAGCAATTTATTGGTAGGCCTCGGGTTTCTTGACGGGGCATAGAAACTGAACCTTGTTCTGAGGTAGACCACAGTGGTTTGGTAAGGTGCCCCTTGAACTAGCTCTAGCGCTTTGGACAAGATTCTTTTGCTGATAGGAAGCCAGTGAAGCGCGCGTAGATGAGGAGACACCGGTGCTCCAACTGGCAGTGTTCTTTAACTAAGGACAACCCTTCCTGGACCGATATACTGTGTTTTTTCTCTTACTCTCAAAGACTACAAGATCCCTTATGTGAAGTAACTTACTATCTCAGTTTACCATAATGAGAGTATGGGCTACACATCACCCTGTATGAAAAAAGGTCAGTATCCAGTCCTCAAATATCAACCACACCGGTGGGCAGCAATATAGGAGTTTGACCAACTCGAGGAAGTCTGGCACCTATGGGGACACACCTGCGGTGCAGTGCATATTGTGTACTGGTGACTGCAGGGGGTGGGGGCACCAACAATCATTTGTGGGAGACACTGACCCACTGCAAAAGAAACGCAGAAACGGGGGACATCAGGATAAAGACTTTTGGTATCCGGCCTCTGGAAGCCTAAACTTCATTTTAGACCCGGGTGGGGCCTATGGTCTAATTTTGGTGGTGGGTATTTGAGATTACTACTTTTTTATTGTTTTGATGAAACTCAACTAGATGGACAACAACTACCTGAATTTTAAAGACCTGCCCCACGACCAGCCTAAAAACGAGGGTCAGAAAAATACATTATAACACGCTTGGCATATAGTAACTCTTTTTAAGATCTCTGCTGCATTGTCCATGAGCCCAGCGCTTCTAGAAATCCCCACAGAGGCAGCATGGCCCTGGTGTAATGAACACGAATGCACTCTGGAGGGTCTTTCTTGGTCAGGGTAGATTATGATCAAGAGAAGGACTCAATGTGAAACGATGCATGTGGCCACCTCTTAAACCCCTTTTTATATTTCCAGTGAAGCCCACTGGCCATTGGTTGTCAACTCTGCCCTGAGATGTGCCATCAATGTAGCATAACACTGTGTGTTTGGGTTAAGTCTATGATGCTCTTCGAATGCTGAGGAGGGAAGAAAGACGAACGAGTGACAAACTGGCCCATGTGAAAGGCAGAGACGACCTGCGCTAAGAGGTTAGGCAGGTGTGAGTAACTCCTTTATCTGGGCAGAAAACTGTGAAGGGTGGATGTACAGAGAGGGCTACAGTTCTTCATCTACCAACAGAAGTAAAAGCCAACAAACAAACCTGTATTTAGAGGAAGAAGTCGCACTGGACAACCACGCACCAGTAAAAACACACCTGCCATCAAGAAAGTCAATACAAGATTTAAACCCCACAGTGTAATAATAGTGGGAGGAAACCAGAAAAACAAACCTTTCTATAAACCATGCCACCAGCGGCAATTAAACAAGGAAGGTTAATCAGGCAGACTCATGAATGAAAACAGCCAGGACCACAAGGTAGCCCCTAACTGCTGCCATCACCAGGCTCTGTTGAGCAAGGGACGGCTCAAATCGCATGATGTTGAAAAGGTGAAATTTGAAGAGGTTGATGCCTTCTGACCAGCCCACGGGACAAACTTAACCCATCTGCCTGCATGGATGGATGGATTTAGTAGCTGGCTTGCTGGCTAGTGTCTAAGATGACATCACCGACTGATAAGTGGACTACCTGGCACCACACTGCGGACACGTGCAGCCGCAGAGTTTGGGGATTAGGGTGGAGAACCTCAACATCCTGCTGCAAGAACAGATCCACTCGGTGTTAAAGGGAAAAGGTGGCTGCATATTGAGCGGCAACAGATCGGCGTGCCAGCCAGATCCTCCTTGTTTAGTCTGGGGTGATCAGGAACCAGCCAGATGGAAGCGCACGGCTCAAAATGGTGGACACTTCCTGTTCAGGGATGTGGTGAAGAGCTCCACTAAAGGAATGCCCAACTTGGAAAGGCAAACTCTTAGAATGTTGGCGGGGCCTCTCCATTAGTGCAGACCCGGGTGCACAGAATCGAAAAAAATCTGCATCTGAGCAGAGTCTTCCTTGGTTTTGCAGCCACGGTCTCCTCGGACACTATAGGGGGCCCTCGTCTGCCTCGTCATGTGGAATGCGGCACTAAAAGTAAGCATGACACCCGGAGGCCTAACGGATACAAAACCTGCATGACCTGGATCAGAATGTAAAACAGACACACCAGAAAAACTGCCAAGATATCTGCGATCCTTCGAGGACAAGGGAAGGTCTTCATAATGGTGATGCCGGGCACTACCCCAATAAATGTCAGACTGTGGGAGTGAGGTGAGGTTTGTGGACGCTCATGGTACAGCACAGGTTTTAGAGTCCTAGTCAGCTGAAGTGGTTTCTGGATCGGATTTGGGCATTCATCTTCACCAGACAGTCAGTCGTTCAAGTACAGAAATAAGTGAACTCCTAAGGAGCGGTCAACGACCACCAGCCCATTCGTATGTGGTCAGTTTGAATGGGAGGACCGAAAACTGACAGAGGTGGGGCCCCCATCATGAACGTCAAGAGCGCCTGGGCGCAGGTAGTATTGGAGGAAGATAGAAGGCAAGCTGGTAAGTTCAAGAGCAACAGACCATAGCTCAGGAACAGCATGATGAATTTGCCCTGGCAGGTGAACAGGTTCACCGGGCGAAGAGCCAAGATAGGCCTTTGTAAAGAGAGTAAACTTCTGTGGCCCTATCTTCCAGAGGAACCATTGCTATGGCACTTTTTTGCAGCAATTTCCACCTCCAGCATGGAGGCATGAGCCAGCGAGGACATTGAAAGAAGAGCGTGGTAAGGTGGGAGAAGTCTGGCTTCCATAGGTTAGGGGATCTGTTGGCTGCAGATCATATTGCGTTCTTCGAGATAGTCAAGGAAAGATTCAATATTGTTCCCCGGGACTTTTTTAAATTTCTGCAATTAAGGGACTTTTTATATAAGAAAGCTGGAGGAGCTGCAGGCTTTACACGGGTACTGTTAATGGAACTTTTAACGAAGGATGAGAGTCCCTCAATTTCACAGCTATATAGCTGTCTACTAGAGGAGTCCCCCGGCGATTTGGATAACTACAGCTTGAAGTGGCAGGTCAGGCTAGGGCTATCTGATTCCTTGTTTCTCGAATCATTAGCAATGGGGGCTCAATATTATGTTCTGCTCGCTTACAGTCACACCATTATAAAACCTTGTTTGATCTGTACGTAACGCCTCCAGAGAGTGGAGTGGACCCAGTGTTTCAGGTGTAGGGCGGAAGGAGCGGAATTGGTTCACATATTTTCCTCATGCCCTCGCCTCGAATCAACAGCTAGGGAAATAACTGGCTTTCTACGAGACATATTGAAGACGGATATTCCCCTCTCTCCTCAGATTATGTTATTAGGAACAGACGAACAAGCTAGGGGAATTGGGAGGGAGCCGATGTTTATTGCGATGTCAGTATGTAGGCTGCGTGTTGCCTCTGCCTGGCTGGATCCGCTTCCATCGACCTTTCAGCAATGGAAAGGATGGTTCCTGCAGGTCTATAAGCTCGAGAGAGCGCTGTAGGATCGAAGAGGCAGGAAGGGAAAGATCAAGGGGAATAGGATTTGGGGGCCACTCACAGCTTGGATCTCTCAGTAGAACTGAATTAGCTTTGTTTTAAGATTTTGGGTCTGCGGCTGTTTTTATAAAGTGAAACTGCTTACTCCTATATATGGTATCTAAGATTTGTAGATTTTCCCCTAGAAGTCGCTTTTTATTGGTTTATGAATTACTATGACCCTATTTTTATGATCAATTTGGCTTAATATCCACTATCCGTAATATATTTATGCCTATAATTAATCTTTTTTAAATTGCTGTAACTGGTCTTTGCTCAGGAAAAAATAAAATATATTTAAAAAAAAAAGAAAGAAAGAAAGAAGAGCAGTGGTCTGGAGGGCGGATGAAGATGCTGTGATGGGGGAAGCCAGAGGAGTTTGGCAGCAGTGCCCACAGAGGATGGTGAGGACTAGATCTGCTGCTGCCAGTGACGCCTCCTAAATTCGCACCTATGTTCACAGCCATGATGTTCTAGAAAACGCTTCCATAAGGAGTTGGCCTTCATTCTGAAAAGCCGCTCTCTGTCCGGGGTAAGGATGTCGATAGGCATAGACTAGACAGCTTCCATAAACCCACTGGAATGCATCCAAGCATGCTGATGCAGTGAGACCGCTGTACCTATAGACTGTGCAACAGTCTCTGCGGAGTCAAAACCACGCATCCCGATCAGTTTGGAGGCATCTAGACCACCTCTCACCAGGTGAGAGAACAGCTTCTTTATGCTGACAGACGCAAGTTTTGCCACATCCATAAAGCACTGACGTATCACCCTAAAGTGCACACAGCATTAGCCAGGCAAAAAGCCAAGATGCTGGAGGCAAAACCTTTGCCACCCGAGCGCCATGCTTCTTGGACTCGGAGTCCAGTCTGAGGGAGCCCTAGGGAGATATTTGGATTTTGTTTTGAAGAGGATGTCCTGTGACAGAACAACAAGTGCAGGTGACCTGGAGCAGGCCTATGACATCTGGCAACCTGCCTGTGGACTTGGGCGAGGAAAACTATTACACAGTCTGGGGGGCCTCCTGGGAGCAAGTGCTCCGTCGAACCTGAAGAGGTGTGCAATATATCTGTCAAATCATTAAACTTTAACTCTGCGGAAGGCAAAGTTAGTTCCAAGACCACTACCACCTTGCAAATGACTTTCGTAAAAGATGAGACCTCTTTCTGGAGACGTACTTAGGCCACTGTCCTTTTGTTAGTTCATGTAAATGCCAGCATCAGTAATGTAAGAGATGATCCGCTTCGAAGTCATCCTCCTCAGAGGGGACAGAGTGTCCATCATTCATAGTCAACGCAAATTAAACAGAAAATCTCCTCCAAGTAGGCAAAACCTTGGGCCTTGGTGTAGATGGACGCACAAGACTCAGAGCCCGCAGTGACATGCCCCAACCCAGACACCACATATAGTTGTCACGCAGCACCGCCTCTAAGGATTGAAGTCTGAATTCCTTTTAGGAGACTTTAGACCTTGAGGAACGGGTCAGTCACACACTGACTGAGTGCTCTGGACCAGGATGAGGCGGCACGGTGCAGCGGACACCTGCGCACTGGCTGGCACCTAATAGATACCAGTGATGTCACATCCGGGAGCGCAGCTGCAACGGAAGCCGCATCGAGCATCCTGGTTGCGCTGGAGGGCGATTGCTGGGGAAAATAATGTATGGCCCAGTCAGACTTCTGGAGGGAGTATTTACAAGGTGAGGAGGCTTCAGGAAGAGGTCTCCATCTTAAAGTTTATGAAGACTGTCGAGGACACCCAAACTATTCCTCCATAGACAAATATTGGCCTTAGTGGACCACTTTATAATGCCTGGTGCAGAGGTGCCATAATAGTGCTTGGGGTCGTACCTTGGCCCCAGTGTGCTAGGGCTTTCGGGTTTGATCCCCATTTCCGATTCTCTCCTCTACACTCAGATGAGGACCAACTCTTTTGTAAAGATACATCACCTACTGGTCAAGGGGTTTACGAAGTGTGATTATTTTTTGATGTCTCTACCACTTACTAGAGAAAGTCTTCACTGCTAATTTTGATAGCATTGGAGATTATAGCGAACTGTAACAGCGCCTGAAGGAGGAAAACTTAACTTCATGGCACTTCTGGAACGCGTAGTTCTGGCTCACTCGCTTACAAATCTGGTCAGAAATGCTGCCCATGTAACTTGGACCAGAAAAGATACTCCAAATACATTTTTGCTCATGGAGACAGCCCAAGCGTTTCACCCCATCGAGTACCGACCCTAGCCACCCATCCGCAGGTTTTATTCTCCTCTGTAAAGTGATAACATTGTTCCCGGCTCAACATGGCTTCAGTGATCTTGTGTCTCTTCTTCGTCCATAAATGGTTTGGAATCAGGTACCAAATATCTAGTAAAGGGGGAGGCAGAATATGCCATGCAGGACTTCAAGAAAAGAGGCTGTGGAGAACGTCCAAAAGCTGAAACTTTACAGGAAGATAGACGTAGTAGATAGTCCTTGCAGGCGGCGCGGAGTGTAGCACAAGTAGCGGTCTCACAATGTTTTGGAACACGCCTCTAAAAAAACCAGTGAAGCGGCCCTGGCTTTGGAGGAAGGAGCACAAAGCTGCGTTGGAAGTTACACTCCTCTCATGCACAGGCTTTGAATATATAAGAAACTATTGACCTGGTGCTACGGGTCTTTGCTGCCCAAGGCGCGGGAGGAGACCCCTCCAAGCGATAACCAGATACTCTTTCTAAAAACAAGGTTGGGAAGAGTTTTCTGTCAAGGAACAGGCGGTCTTGATTAAAAACTGCACAAGTAATGTACTGGTTAAGATACAGTGATGTTAAAATGTTTGGTGTTAAAGAGCAGACTGTTCTCAGCACCACTTACTTAGGGGTCCACCAATTCTTCTTGCTGATGACAATATGACCAAGAGAGCAATTTTCCATGCCAACAGGTCAATGCCACAAAAAGCAGTGGGGTCAAATAGGTTGAGCATTAAGTTGTTGGGACTGAAAAGTCTCCTGCACGGTGACAGATGTGCACCGCTATCCTGGGTGCCCCAGCTGCAAGGATATCTGGATACCTAGTACTGATATGCGGCCATGGATGAACACGGATCAGACATGTGCGCCATGACCTAGGCCTGCCTCACGGCAATGCAGTCTGCTTACACCGGCAAGGCTGCACCAAGCACTTCCCTTGTGAAGGTAGAGATCTACTCCCCTTACCTGTAGTTAAGTGTATTGAGCGTGGTGGTGGTGGTGGTAGCATACCAGTTTTGTGTTCAGTAGAATCAGTAATGTGAATAGGCCTTTTTACCAATGTCACTGGAGTGGTGCCTACTGGCCATAGCTGCGCACTTAACTCACCTTTGGCCTGTAAGGATTGCGTGTAGCGCCGGAGCGTGGTTGATATTGGTGTGCGCATGCTGGGTTGCATGTGTTGCCTATGGAGTGAAGTCCAGGGCCCGGAGAGGCCGGAGTGTTGAGGTGCGCACCCTCCAGACTCGAGATGTGTCTTGTTCCTGGGGGCTGGGGTGGGACACACGCACTGAAGAGAGGAGCAGTGCATCCTCTGTGCACATCGGAGGGCTCTTTCAATCCAGGATGAGTTACTGGTCAGTGGGGCCTGGGCTCATTGTCAGGGAGATGGTGGGACTGAGAAGGTTGGCACTTCCAGGGAATCTTGATGGAGAGGAAGGCTTAGCCCTTTGAATCTTTATGGGGTACATTTCAGTGGAGGCTGACAGCTTGGAGCGGTCCCCGGTTACCCCTCTGGCCTCAGTTTTGGAGCCACTCCTGCTTCTGCAGACTGACAAAGGGCGAGAGAGCACTTCAAAGGAGCCGACACCTCAATACAATTTCCAAAGGCCAGACAAATCACATATGTGTCTGGATTTGAACTACAAAAGACAGAGCATGAGCCCCATACTTTATTGAACTGCACCATCTCATCAGGAAGAGGGTACACCGCCAAGACTTCTTGCTGCTGGAACCAGGACCAGGGACAATGGAATCCAGTCTCCCTGCTGGAGGAAGAGCCATCACCCAGGACGTCAAGACTACTTGCCCTGAGGCTGGAGCACCAGCTTTCTGCCTGCACACCAAGACCAGAGCCTTCTGCGAAGAGAAGCGCGCCTAGGGTCTGCTAAGACCAGAGAGCCTACTGCGAAGAGAAGCGCGCCTAGGGTCTGCTAAGACCAGAGAGCCTACTGCGAAGAGAAGCGCGCCTAGGGTCTGCTAAGACCAGAGAGCCTTCTGCGAAGAGAAGCGCGCCTAGGGTCTGCTAAGACCAGAGAGCCTTCTGCAAAGAGAAGCGCGCCTAGGGTCTGCTAAGACCAGAGAGCCTTCTGCGAAGAGAAGCGCGCCTAGGGTCTGCGAAGACCAGAGAGCCTTCTGCAAAGAGAAGCGCGCCTAGGGTCTGCTAAGACCAGAGAGCCTTCTGCAAAGAGAAGAGCGCCTAGGGTCTGCTAAGACCAGAGAGCCTTCTGCAAAGAGAAGAGCGCCTAGGGTCTGCTAAGACCAGAGAGCCTTCTGCGATGAGAAGAGCGCCTAGGGTCTGCTAAGACCAGAGAGCCTTCTGCGAAGAGAAGCGCGCCTAGGGTCTGCTAAGACCAGAGAGCCTTCTGCGAAGAGAAGAGCGCCTAGGGTCTGCTAAGACCAGAGAGCCTTCTGCGAAGAGAAGAGCGCCTAGGGTCTGCTAAGACCAGAGAGCCTTCTGCGAAGAGAAGAGCGCCTAGGGTCTGCTAAGACCAGAGAGCCTTCTGCAAAGAGAAGCGCGCCTAGGGTCTGCTAAGACCAGAGAGCCTTCTGCGAAGAGAAGAGCGCCTAGGGTCTGCTAAGACCAGAGAGCCTACTGCGAAGAGAAGAGCGCCTAGGGTCGGCTAAGACCAGAGAGCCTTCTGTGAAGAGAAGAGCGCCTAGGGTCGGCTAAGGCCAGAGAGCCTTCTGCGAAGAGAAGCGCGCCTAGGGTCTGCTAAGACCAGAGAGCCTTCTGCGAAGAGAAGAGTGCCTAGGGTCTGCTAAGACCAGAGAGCCTTCTGCGAAGAGAAGCGAGCCTAGGGTCTGCTAGGACCAGAGAGCCTTCTGCGAAGAGAAGAGCGCCTAGGGTCTGCTAAGACCAGAGAGCCTTCTGTGAAGAGAAGCGTGCCAAGGGTCTGCTAAGACCAGAGAGCCTTCTACGAAGAGAAGCGCGCCTAGGGTCTGCTAAGACCAGAGAGCCTTCTGCAAAGAGAAGCGCGCCTAGGGTCTGCTAAGACCAGAGAGCCTTCTGCGAAGAGAAGAGCGCCTAGGGTCTGCTAAGACCAGAGAGCCTTCTGCAAAGAGAAGCGCGCCTAGGGTCTGCTAAGACCAGAGAGCCTTCTGCGAAGAGAAGAGCGCCTAGGGTCTGCTAAGACCAGAGAGCCTACTGCGAAGAGAAGAGCGCCTAGGGTCGGCTAAGACCAGAGAGCCTTCTGTGAAGAGAAGAGCGCGTAGGGTCGGCTAAGACCAGAGAGCCTTCTGCGAAGAGAAGCGCGCCTAGGGTCTGCTAAGACCAGAGAGCCTACTGCGAAGAGAAGCGCGCCTAGGGTCTGCTAAGACCAGAGAGCCTTCTGCGAAGAGAAGCGCGCCTAGGGTCTGCTAAGACCAGAGAGCCTTCTGCAAAGAGAAGCGCGCCTAGGGTCTGCTAAGACCAGAGAGCCTTCTGCGAAGAGAAGAGCGCCTAGGGTCTGCTAAGACCAGAGAGCCTTCTGCAAAGAGAAGCGCGCCTAGGGTCTGCTAAGACCAGAGAGCCTTCTGCGAAGAGAAGAGCGCCTAGGGTCTGCTAAGACCAGAGAGCCTACTGCGAAGAGAAGAGCGCCTAGGGTCGGCTAAGACCAGAGAGCCTTCTGTGAAGAGAAGAGCGCCTAGGGTCTGCTAAGACCAGAGAGCCTACTGCGAAGAGAAGAGCGCCTAGGGTCGGCTAAGACCAGAGAGCCTTCTGCAAAGAGAAGCGCGCCTAGGGTCTGCTAAGACCAGAGAGCCTTCTGCGAAGAGAAGAGCGCCTAGGGTCTGCTAAGACCAGAGAGCCTTCTGCAAAGAGAAGCGCGCCTAGGGTCTGCTAAGACCAGAGAGCCTTCTGTGAAGAGAAGAGCGCCTAGGGTCGGCTAAGACCAGAGAGCCTTCTGCGAAGAGAAGCGCGCCTAGGGTCTGCTAAGACCAGAGAGCCTTCTGCGAAGAGAAGAGCGCCTAGGGTCTGCTAAGACCAGAGAGCCTTCTGCGAAGAGAAGCACGCCTAGGGTCTGCTAAGACCAGAGAGCCTTCTGCGAAGAGAAGCGCGCCTAGGGTCTGCTAAGACCAGAGAGCCCTGTGAGGAGGAGAGTATTTAGAGTCTGCTAAGACCAGAGAGCCCTGTGAGGAGGAGAGTATCTAGAGTCTGCCTGCTAAGACCAGACACCCCTGTGAAGAGAGGGAGGACAGAACTTGGAGGGATCAAGGCCCAGCGGAGATCCTGCCAAATGGGTCCCAGCGAGGAGCAAACTGTGAGATGATCGGTCTGGTTGGGACCGTTGCAGGAGTGCTGCAGTATGCCCGAACTTGCAGACGTTAGAGCTGCTGCCCTGGCGTGTGCACTGTAGACCATGGCCCATGTACCAGGTGGCGCCCATGACAAAGTGCAGGCCGTCGCCTGTGTGTGGTCAGTGACCCAGTGTGCCAGGAGGGGCCACAGTGAAGAGCAAGCCATCACTCATGTGCACACTCTAGTTGTGATCCCGTGTCCCAGGAGGGGGTCACAGTGAAGACAACACCGTCACCCATGAGGGAGCCAAAGTTGGCGACTCGTGTGTGCCCGGAGGGGACCGCGGAGGAGACCGAGCCGCTGTCCTGGTTCGGCGTACAAAGGATGCTGTAGAGGACACTTAACTGCTGCTAGACCCGCAAGAGGACGCCTCACACAGATGCGGGCCGCCCCATGACTGAGGACGCCAGAGGAGTCATGGGGGAAAGAAAGGGAGATGCTGTGAACACTTGGAGAAGGGAGACGGGAGCTTGTGAAGGAGCGCCCTAGTTCTTCTAGGATCACTGGCTGCCAGTGAGTCGAGGGAGACTGTTCTGGGATGCTGGGGCAGCTGAGGACTTAATGCGGAGGCACGGGTGGACTCTTAAGTGAAAGCACAGACTATGGAGTGCATGGGACTAGCGTGCGACCCACCTGGCAGTCGTCCTCTTTACTTGAATGGGAAATAACCCCCACTGCTAGAATGGACAGAGGGGCTCTGGGATGGCGCCCCAGATAGTGGCAGCACACGGACCTCAAGAGGCACATGTGGATTATTTAGTGTCCCACCTGCTGTGTGTGCTCATATTAAATACTTTTTTTATAAAAGCTAGAATTTGACTAGACAATAATCTTATTTCTGCAACTGCTTGTATGTTGCGTTATGAGCCTGGGCATGCCTAGCTCCTGCCCCCCCTGAGAAGCCTTTGACTGCTCGACCTGCATTACCACGGAGAGTCAAGTGCTGGACGGGGCAGAACTTGTCCCAGTTCCTCGGGACCCACAGCAGGCTGGGTTCCGGGTGATCGGGAGTGAAAGGGCACAACCCCCACAGGTGGTCCCAGTAGCTCGTGCTTGCCCCATGGCTCTCTGAAACAGGTATGGAGAGAAGAACCACACTAAGATACCTCTGAGGCACGTGATCTCGGATAAATGGGTGTAAATGCATGATGCCCTCAGCCTCTTTGATGCAGGGGAACATTTATATCCTCGTTCATGAAGATAGGCAGGAAAAGCAAAGAAATCATATTTCAAGGACCAGCGAGAACTCCGAAAACTTGATTCATAAACGTTAAGACATCGTATAGACATGTTAAAGCAAGGACCGAACGCTCGAGCGCCAAAATGCAGCGACCTTTGTGGCACAGTCACGTGGGATTGCAATAGGCACAAGTGTGCACGTGCTTTTATTAAGTGATGGGAGCTTGGACCTAGGCCATGAAGAACAGTAACGGAAGGATGGGCCGGAGGGGGAACAGTAATGGAAGGAAGGCCCGGAGGGGGAACAGTAATGGAAGGAGGTGCCGGAGGGGGAGCTGTAATGGAAGGAAGGGCTGGAGTGGGAGCTGTACTGGAAGGAAGGGCTGGAGTGGGAGCTGTCCTGGAAGGAAGGGCCGGAGGGGGAGCAGTAATGGAAGGAAGGGTCGGAAGGGGAGCTGTACCGGAGGGGGAACAGTAATGGAAGGAAGGGCTGGAGGGGGAGCTGTACCGGAGGGGGAACAGTAATGGAAGAAAGGGCCGGAGGGGGAGCAGTAATGGAAGGAGGTGCCGGAGGGGGAGCTGTAATGGAAGGAAGGGCTGGAGGGGGAGCTGTAATGGAAGGAAGGGCAGGAGGGGGAGCTGTACTGGAAGGAAGGGGCGGAGGGGGAGCAGTAATGGAAGGAGGTGCCGGAGGGGGAGCTGTAATGGAAGGAACGGCTGGAGGGGGAGCAGTAATGGAAGGAGGTGCCGGAGGGGGAGCTGTAATGGAAGGAACGGCTGGAGTGGGAGCTGTACCGGAGGGGGAACAGTAATGGAAGGAAGGGCCGGAGGGGGAGCTGTAATGGAAGAAAGGGCCGGAGGGAGAGCTGTAATGGAAGGAACGGCTGGAGGGGGAGCAGTAATGGAAGGAAGGGCTGGAGTGGGAGCTGTACCGGAGGGGGAACAGTAATGGAAGAAAGGGCCGGAGGGGGAGCAGTAATGGAAGGAGGTGCCGGAGGGGGAGCAGTAATGGAAGGAAGGGCAGGAGGGGAAGCAGTAATGGAAGGAAGGGCAGGAGGGGAAGCTGTAATGGAAGGAAGGGCTGAAGGGGGAGCTGTAATGGAAGGAAGGGCTGAAGGGGGAGCTGTAATGGAAGGAAGGGCTGAAGGGGGAGCTGTAATGGAAGGAACGGCTGGAGGGGGAGCAGTAATGGAAGGAAGGGCTGGAGGGGGAGCTGTAATGGAAGGAAGGGGCGGAGGGGGAGCAGTAATGGAAGGAAGGGCTGGAGGGGGAGCTGTACCGGAGGGGGAACAGTAATGGAAGGAAGGGCCGGAAGGGGAGCTGTACTGGAAGGAAGGGGCGGAGGGGGAGCAGTAATGGAAGGAAGGGTCGGAGGGGGAACAGTAATGGAAGGAAGGGCTGGAGGGGGAGCTGTACCGGAGGGGGAACAGTAATGGAAGGAAGGGCTGGAGGGGGAGCTGTACTGGAAGGAAGGGGCGGAGGGGGAGCAGTAATGGAAGGAAGGGCTGGAGGGGGAGCTGTACTGGAGGGGGAGCAGTAATGGAAGGAAGGGTCGGAGGGGGAACAGTAATGGAAGGAAGGGCTGGAGGGGGAGCTGTACCGGAGGGGGAACAGTAATGGAAGGAAGGGCCGGAAGGGGAGCTGTAATGGAAGGAAGGGCCGGAGGGGGAGCTGTAATGGAAAGAAGGGCTGGATGGGGAGCAGTAATGGAAGGAAGGGCTGGAGGGGGAACAGTAATGGAAGAAAGGGCCGGAGGGAGAGCAGTAATGGAAGAAAGGGCCGGAGGGGGAGCTGTAATGGAAGGAAGGGCTGGAGGGGGAGCAGTAATGGAAGGAAGGGCTGGAGGGGGAGCTGTAATGGAAGGAAGGGCCGGAGGGGGAGCTGTAATGGAAGGAAGGGCCGGAGGGGGAGCTGTACTGGAAGGAAGGGCCGGAGGGGAAGCAGTAATGGAAGGAAGGGCAGGAGGGGAAGCAGTAATGGAAGGAAGGGCTGGAGGGGGAGCTGTAATGGAAGGAAGGGCTGGAGGGGGAGCTGTAATGGAAGGAACGGCTGGAGGGGGAGCTGTAATGGAAGGAACGGCTGGAGGGGGAGCTGTAATGGAAGGAAGGGCTGGAGGGGGAGCAGTAATGGAAGGAAGGGCAGGAGGGGGAGCTGTAATGGAAGGAAGGGCAGGAGGGGGAGCTGTACTGGAAGGAAGGGGCGGAGGGGGCGCAGTAATGGAAGGAAGGGCTGGAGGGGGAGCAGTAATGGAAGGAAGGGCTGGAGGGGGAGCTGTAATGGAAGGAAGGGCAGAGGGGGAGCTGTAATGGAAGGAACGGCTGGAGGGGGAGCAGTAATGGAAGGAAGGGCTGGAGTGGGAGCTGTACCGGAGGGGGAACAGTAATGGAAGGAAGGGCCGGAAGGGGGAGCAGTAATGGAAGGAAGGGCCGGAGGGGGAGCAGTAATGGAAGGAAGGGCAGGAGGGGGAGCTGTACTGGAAGGAAGGGGCGGAGGGGGAGCAGTAATGGAAGGAAGGGCTGGAGGGGGAGCTGTACTGGAGGGGGAGCAGTAATGGAAGGAGGTGCCGGAGGGGGAGCTGTACTGGAAGGAAGGGCTGGAGTGGGAGCTGTACCGGAGGGGGAACAGTAATGGAAGGAAGGGCTGGAGGGGGAGCTGTACCGGAGGGGGGGAACAGTAATGGAAGGAAGGGCTGGAGGGGGAGCTGTACCGGAGGGGGAACAGTAATGGAAGAAAGGGACGGAGGGGGAGCAGTAATGGAAGGAGGTGCCGGAGGGGGAGCTGTAATGGAAGGAAGGGCTGGAGGGGGAGCAGTAATGGAAGGAAGGGCTGGAGGGGGAGCTGTAATGGAAGGAAGGGCAGGAGGGGGAGCTGTACTGGAAGGAAGGGCCGGAGGGGGAGCAGTAATGGAAGGCAGGGCAGGAGGGGAAGCTGTAATGGAAGGAAGGGCTGGAGGGGGAGCTGTAATGGAAGGAAGGGCTGGAGGGGGAGCTGTAATGGAAGGAACGGCTGGAGGGGGAGCAGTAATGGAAGGAAGGGCTGGAGGGGGAGCTGTAATGGATGGAAGGGCCGGAAGGGGGAACAGTAATGGAAGGAAGGGCCGGAGGGGGAGCAGTAATGGAAGGAAGGGTCGGAAGGGGAGCTGTAATGGAAGGAAGGGCTGGAGTGGGAGCTGTACCGGAGGGGGAACAGTAATGGAAGGAAGGGCCGGAAGGGGAGCTGTAATGGAAGGAAGGGCCGGAGGGGGAGCTGTAATGGAAAGAAGGGCTGGATGGGGAGCAGTAATGGAAGGAAGGGCTGGAGGGGGAGCAGTAATGGAAGGAAGGGCTGGAGGGGGAACAGTAATGGAAGAAAGGGCCGGAGGGGGAGCAGTAATGGAAGAAAGGGCCGGAGGGGGAGCAGTAATGGAAGGAGGTGCCGGAGGGGGAGCTGTAATGGAAGGAAGGGCTGGAGGGCGAGCAGTAATGGAAGGAAGGGCTGGAGGGGGAGCTGTAATGGAAGGAAGGGCAGGAGGGGGAGCTGTACTGGAAGGAAGGGGCGGAGGGGGAGCAGTAATGGAAGGAAGGGCTGGAGGGGGAGCTGTACTGGAGGGGGAGCAGTAATGGAAGGAAGGGCAGGAGGGGAAGCTGTAATGGAAGGAAGGGCAGAGGGGGAGCTGTAATGGAAGGAACGGCTGGAGGGGGAGCAGTAATGGAAGGAAGGGCTGGAGTGGGAGCTGTACCGGAGGGGGAACAGTAATGGAAGGAAGGGCCGGAGGGGGAGCAGTAATGGAAGGAATGGCCGGAAGGGGGAACAGTAATGGAAGGAAGGGCCGGAGGGGGAGCAGTAATGGAAGGAAGGGCAGGAGGGGGAGCTGTACTGGAAGGAAGGGGCGGAGGGGGAGCAGTAATGGAAGGAAGGGCTGGAGGGGGAGCTGTACTGGAGGGGGAGCAGTAATGGAAGGAAGGGCTGGAGGGGGAGCTGTAATGGAAGGAAGGGCTGGAGGGGGAGCTGTACCGGAGGGGGAACAGTAATGGAAGGAAGGGCCGGAGGGGGAGCAGTAATGGAAGGAAGGGCTGGAGGGGGAGCAGTAATGGAAGGAAGGGCTGGAGTGGGAGCTGTACCGGAGGGGGAACAGTAATGGAAGGAAGGGCCGGAGGGGGAACAGTAATGGAAGGAAGGGCCGGAGGGGGAGCAGTAATGGAAGGAAGGGCCGGAAGGGGAGCTGTAATGGAAGGAAGGGCCGGAGGGGGAGCTGTAATGGAAGAAAGGGCCGGAGGGGGAGCAGTAATGGAAGGAAGGGCTGGAGGGAGAGTCTTTCCTTACAGTTCTGTACCAACAGATCTGGTGTCTCAGTCAAAATGGAGTAAGATCTGTCTTCAGAGTGGTGGAGATTCTCACTTTCTGAAGAGTCTTGTGAGTCAAAGGAGCAGAAAGCAATTAACGGAGGAACGTGTGACTAATTGATTAGAAGAAACTCCCATCGAGCAGTCGTTCTTAACCTAGGGTTTGTGAGGCCACTCAGGGGGTCCGCAACCATGTCACAAAATTAAATAAAATGTATACAGTATAGATAAAGAAGCAACAATGAAAATGTGACAACTTTTTCTATATTTGATTGTGAACTGGACAAAATATTTGAGCATGTTTGTTGTATTCTTGTTTTTGTATTTTTGTGTGTTGTTTTGAAGTTCAAATCATAGAAATCGCTCAGGCCTGTAGTCCCCAGCTTTCAATAATAACTCAGTGGGGGTCCATGGGTTCCAGCTATGATTCAGTGTGGGGGGGGGAAGGGGTCAATAGGAGTCAATAGGGTAAGAACCCCTCCCCTAGAGAGTTTTCCCTTGGATGGAATGAAAACAGGGGACACTGAATTTTCCTCCGAAACCACAAGATCAACAAATTAATCTCTTTAAAGACAGAAGAATCTTTGTTTAATTTCCCACTTATGAGTTACATGTTTGAGCCCACTGAGCATGACCGACTGGGAAACATGTCCTTCTAACACATCCATAGATGAATGGCTAGTTGTTTCAGGGTACAGAACTTTATCCCTGCACATTTGTTCATGCAGCACATGGCTGCTCTGGGTTACCTAGTAAATGAAAGTCACATTTTTCTATACAAAAGAAAAGATTTACGAACCAAGAAAACGGCTTTCAACACCAGGAGGCTGACCACAGACCATGGGTGTTCAGGATCTGGTAGTATCGGTCAATACTGATTGGAGTCACTCACTGTGAAACAAATGACTGTCAGGGTAGACATCTGAGATTTCCCCACTGAAGCCACATGGAGAGCCAGTCTACAACAGTTTTTTGAAATGATGATCTTCTTGCACTATGGTTCTGAAGATGATCCCAATGTGTGGCCAGATGAAGTTGCATGGCTCACACTTTCAGAAGGGCAAGTAGCCAAAGTAGACTCTGAAACCAACAAGCAAACATCGGAGTCCTTAAGAAGCGAGCTATTGGTTTAGAGATCCCAATCTTTCTGGTGGAGCGCAGACTATGCCCAGAGAAGGATCAAATACAACCCATCTGAACAGAAGCCACTGACGGGGAACCGCCTAAGTCTTTCTGATGAGTATCGCACACCAATATAAAGGTTCTTACCATATCCTTAGGAAACAGAGCTCTTATCAGCGAGTTGTCCATGGGGGGCTTGGATAGATGAAGACGGGATGACATCACAGAGGGTATCTGTGTAAACACCCTAGGAAGCATCTGTACGGCTATTGTTCACCTCCAATGGCAAATCAAACGCGCTGCAATGCTATTTCTGAATGGGGCTGTGGAAGTACGTATTTCAGACACACAGAGGCTAGTCAATCTCCGCAGAAGCAACACACTGCACATTTGAGCCACGCTGCCCATATGGAATGAATCTAGTAGAAGAAAGTGATTCAGATTGTGCAGTCTAAACTATACCTTATGCTTTAACACTTTTTTGGGGACAATGTAAATGCCTGGTAGAACCCCAGACCCTTCATGCAATCTGAAACTAGCTCCCAGGAGGACGAAGTCGGGAGTCTCCTGAATAAGTTCTGAAGGTGGTCTCTGGAATTTAGAGGGGAGGAAGAAGCATCGGCCAAGAGACTTAGACGGACATTTTGAAACGACACACACTGGCTCTTTCCAATAGGGACCACAGTTGTTTAAATAAGTAAAGTGGACCTCTCCCTGAAGTGAAAGGGTTGAGAAGTAGACTTATGTTTTGGACACTTCAAAGGCTTTACATTAATTTGCGGATTAATACAAACACTCTGGTTGGCAGCAACACCTTCAGCCAGAAGCATATACAGAGGTTCAGAATGTAAAGTACTTTGGCTGAAAATGTCACAGATGGCATTGTGTTATTTACAACTTTCTGCATCATAGGAGAATGATTTATTCTAAATCCCCCAAAAAACTTCTGATGTGCTGAAGGCTCTTAAAACAGACCCTCCACGCTAACTGCTAACATCCCATACTGAGCCTCCGTGCTCTATAGCCTAAAACCTGTACCATCCAGCCTGCAGGGTGCACAAATGATATACACATTATATACATAACTACCCTCTTTCACCCATATTTCTGCATATGATCATCACAAGGTGGTGAGCAGTTTATCAAAGGAATTATCACCGCCCTTCCCAATCTCTCTCCTAGCCCAACATAAAGACTGCAATAAATCATACGACCAATGCAACCACGTTGTCATCAAGGCCTCTGTAATGAAAATAAAAAACATAGGCATCCATAGCAGATCTCCTGAAGTTAATATATTTTGGCTGTCCATGATTGGTAGGGTGTACGTGTTCAGTTGTCCGTTTCCCACCACTGATTGCCTGCAGGGATCAAGCGCATTCAGTCTCTTGCTCCTAGTGTGTCCCGGGTCGTCTCGTCCTGGCCCTATGCACCTCTGGAGGGGCACAATTCCACAGCGGAGAACTTCGTTTTCAATGTTCTATGTGGTTGGCTTAGTGTTTGTGGCCGCGTGAAGAAAATCCATTCCATCGTCCACCACGGGTTCATCTCCCTTTCTTTCCCCGCCGTCCCGTCTTTGACTTTACCCCCTTCGGGTTCTGGATGGCTAGTGGTGGTGTGGTCTCAAACCGCTGGGTAGTTTCCATGGGCTCCACGTGACTTGCGCTTGCCTTGAAAGATTCAAAAGGTGTGAACTTCAAGGGGCTGTAGAAAAGGCAGAGAATAAGAGTGAGTCAACATCACTACAGCAATACAGACCAATAAGCATCAAAATCACTTCCAGTAAAGACACTCATTAAACCGCTGCCCGTCACCGCCTAGATATGAAGACGTCAAATACAGACCAGTATGAAAATAAGATCAGATGTCAAGACACTCAAAGACACAAGACTAGTAGTGAGCAACTCAAGACAGCTTCTGCAGATATGCTCTCCAATGGATGTCCTATTGATCTCTTAGGAATAATTCATAATAAAGACAGACTTTTCTCTACAGATACCAAGCCACAAATTTCAAACTCCACACAGCCAGTGGGAGACAAGCCTGAGGAACACACCAAGAAAAAGACAAATCTAAAGCCACAGACATGTCTGCTGTAAAAGGACACAGAACTGGACCTCTTCGAAAACGCAAATGGATTTGTACACGTGCAAACAGCAGCCGTGGTTCCCAAGCCTTTAAAAACCAAAGTAAAAACGACGTTTACAATGGATTTCTTGGATAGCGGGACCTTTCCATACTGGTAAATTACTGACTGGAGGGTTTACCAATGTGTGGAATTCCACTACTGATGATATTGGCAACAAAACAGGTGCCAGTCTATTTTTTGACAATTTCACAGACCCAGATAGAGATTTGTGGCTTCTATTTTCTTGTTATAATTTCCTTATTATTTAATTTGTTTGGACATACTTTTTTTAAAACAAAAACATGTTTACAATATCTCTGCAATAAATGAAAATGGCTAAAGCATTCATCTGCTATCTCATTTTCACGTAGTCATCTCTAACTTTATCTATTCACATTTATTTTTTCTTTCAAGCACTTTCAGACAGGTTTCATATCAGACCTTTTTCATATATTGTACAGATTATCAATTCATAGAGAAATGAACATGTCATTAAAAACATTAGTCCAGAATGATCCATCGATTCACTCCGTCAGTCCTAGGTGGCATCACAACTTCATCAGGGCAATTCTTACTTGTGGTACACAAGATTAGCAAGACTTCTACTCTTTAGCGGCTGTATAATTTCACAGTGGCGCAATATCTACCATCATATCTGATCGTATCCATTGCTCATTTTAGATAGCGCTTCTTATCCCTGATGAGGCTGTTAAGCACTCCAATTCACATCAAAGTTCCCGGGCGTCCCTTCAGAGTGCATGGTGACAGGATGTGGGTTGTAGTTTGACCTATAAGGTAGGTGTTGGGTACGGTGCGCTAGCATCGGAACATGGTCCAATAACAGTGTGGTGCAATGGTAACTGCCCTTAACCATGAGATGTAGCTGAAACGTGAAAGAATGTATACAGTGGCACATGCAGAAACCTTACGTTTCAAAGTCATACACACTATGTAATAATTTAGATAGATTTAGGATAATTGCTGAAAAGTGGTTGCCAATTCATTTTACTCTTCCATGAATTTTGATCCAAATCTTGGAAGTGTAGACCGAGAAAGAGCTTCAGTCAGAGCAATACTTTTTGAAAGGAGAGATGGTGAAGAGTAGGGCCAGCCTAGAGCACAGTCTGGGGTAGGAATATAGTTAATGCTGAAGGAGGAGTGGGCCAGTGACATCATCAAAAACTTCTACCAAATATTTGCAAATGTGTCTATCCATAGAGCTGTGATCACCAAACTTTACCACGTGAAAATCAACAACAGTATCACCAATTGTTAGCGTTTTTGACAAACTAATTACAAGTGATTAAAAATAGTTGTCATAACGTCTGCACAGACAGTCCTCGCCAGGCTCCGATGACATTTAAACCACATGATTACATCGAATATGTATCAGTTTTAGTTTTGTATCCGTCTTTGTAATGTCGTCATACATTTTAGTAATTCAAACTGATGGATACTGGAACTACCCACATTTCGAGACCATGGAATGACTCAATGACCCAGAGTCTGCTATTTTTGGGACCAGAGCGTTCTTTCGCATTATTGTTTTTAAAAATCAACTTTGAAATGTTTGAATCATAAAATGCAGACCTCCGATGCAAAGCATCTAGCCATCAAGTTAACAAAGTGAACCAGTGACTGCAAACTGCTACGGCTAATCCTGAATATGTATGTTTATGTTAAAGAGAATGATGCCACTTACCAAGTAGATGTGAAGCTGAATGTCAGCGGATGATCCCAAGATTACTGTAACGCCAGAGACTGGACAAGTTCCCTCTCAAGAGCTTTCTGAATATTCGAGAAGGTGGAACCAAGCCGGCGAGCCATATTTATCAGGATGTTACCTCAGCATGGTAAATCTCAGTTGATTGCAAAACAAAGTGGCCTCTGAAATTGTGACTGGATTGAACTACAACATTTCTGATGGTTCTCAAGCAATTTGATAAGTGTTAAATAAAGTCAGATCAAACACACATCTCTGAAGTACATCCATATGATGAAAAGCATTTATTAGGTTGATTTTCCAATCTTAAATAAGGAGGATGCACCCAAGTATTAAGTTGCAAACTCCACAAAATTGGAATACGGCTATCAGGAAACCACGTGATTGAGCGATTAGATTGATCGCTTTGGAAAAGTGAATAAAAAGCGTAGCAGAGAGTACCAGCAGCGTGAGGTAACACCCAGGAGAAAGGAGGAAGCTCATCCTAAGCGCATGTCTGTAAGACCTTTCCTGAAACTCATGTGTGTGCTGGCCAAGTTCTGATTCTGCACAACAGACCAAGAACGCTGCTCACAAAAATCATTTTAGATAGAGTATGGAAAGCAAATGATAGTTACCGGGAATATGAGAGTCACCTTTCTTATGGATTCCCAAAGAAAAAGCACATTTTTACTTTTCAGGTACCTTAGGGCCACTGAAACAGGCACAAAATAGAGTAGCAAGAATTCTTGCACATCAAAGTGGATATTTGATTTTAAATGCTAATGAATGAATTTTAGATTCATAAAGCGCCTGGTTACTCCGAGGGAGTGTCCACGCGCTAAACAGAATCAGGGCGTGGCAAGTCAGGGGCAAATGGGCTTCTAACTCTGTCTAAAGAGCCAGGTCTTCAGATTTTTGCAGAACCTTGCCTCAGACCGTTAAAGTCTCAGGTTGATTGGCATTGAATTCCGTAGCTTGGCTGCGAGCAGCCCCCCAGAAGTGCACAAATTACTCTGGGAATTACTGCCAGCGCTGCTTCTCCAGATCCAAGTGCTCTGGAAGGACTGTGAGCCTTAATCAGTGGGGAGAGAAAACTGGGACCCCTCCGATACATTATCCTGTGTGTGAAAACACAGAGCTTTAAATGTGATTCTGTGCTTAACTGGGAGCCAGTGAAGTTCAGCCAAACCGTGGCTAATGGGAGACCATTTTGGTAATCTTAGAAGCATCCTGGCTGCAGCGTTTAGCACCCACCACAGCATTGCCAGCCTACCTCTCGAAGAACCCAAGTAGAGCACATTATAGTAGTCGAGCCGCGACATCAGCAAGGCCTTAACTACTGTTTTTGTGCTGCAGCCGGTATTAGCCTCAGAAGCTTCTTTAACAGTCTCAGCACCCCGAAGCATGTACCTACTGTGGCCCTGATCTCACTTTCAAACGATAGCTGTGTATCAAAGACGATGCCTAGATTTTTCACTCTGGGTTTTTAGGTTCGGGGTGGGGCCCATATCTGCTGGCCACCATGCCGAGGACCAGATCGAGGGCTGTTTCCCCACCACCAGCACCTCTGTTTTCTCTGTATTCAACTTCAGCCAGCTAGCCTGCATCCCTGTCGCTAGGTCAGCGAGACATAGTTTAAACTTTTCCGCAGCCCTGTCATCATCGTTAGCTAGTGTAATAAGCTGAGTTTCATCAGTATATGACACCATCTTCACTCCATGGCCCTCAATAACATCCGCAAATGGACAAACCATAAAGTACTTTGGCGTGGGACACATGATTTTTTTAAGAGCTGGATAACTTAGCAGTTGGCTATCTCCAAAGTTGGTCTCAAGTGAAATTACGGTGGATGATGTATTATTATACAAAGTGCTTAAATAATTGGTCCTGGTCTCGCTAATTATCTTGGGGTTAGAGTCATTACTTGTAACTTGTCGTCCGCCAGACACAAGATTCCAAAAACATTTCCCATTAGCAGATTTTGCTGCTTTGACCATTATGCAAACACAAGGAGATGATGGACGGAGCTCTGAAACTTTTCAAACACTCACCCCCAGTCACAGATCTGGGTTGAATCCATCATCATTCTTTAGCTCACTTTGCCACCCCAGTTCAGACACAGCTATATGCAAATCAGTCTTGAACCTGTGCTTCATGGGAACAGTCCAGTCCGAACTGCCAAGACTGATTTGCATATTGCCAGGTCTAAACTGGGGTGGCATGGTGAGCAACAGAATGATGGATTTAACCCAGATCTCTTGACTGGCGGTGAATGTTTAGATTTGTTCGGCATTCCGTCCATCAATTGTGTGTCTTTTGCTTTCTTGCCCTAAGTGCGCCAGGTATGCCCAGACGTGGGTCCTGGGCTCACTGTGCCACTGGATTCAAGCTATCCTGGCTGAAGAAGGGTGAAACCCCGAAACCGCTCCTAGGATGCTTGTTTATGGTCCAGGGAGGACCTGGCTTGGCAGTTCGGGCTGGAATGTTCCCATGAGGCAAAGGGTCAAGCCTGATTTGCATATGGCCAGGTCTAAACAGGGGTGGCGGAGTGAGCTAAAGAATGATGGATTTAACCCAGATCTCTTGACTGGCGATGAATGTTTTGATTTGTTCTGCATTCCGTCCATCAATTGTGTGTCTTTTGCTTTGACCATTAAGGCCCATTTTTTTAGATGAATATTCGTTTCGTAGGTTGTATTGCATTTTTAAATGTGGTAGCTATTTTTTATAATAATTCAAAGCTACATTATCTGGTGCAAAGCCCAACTGTCTCGTATGATGTAAAAGCTTCCTCAATTATCTATGTTGTATGAACACTTGTAATGTAATGTAATGTAATTAGTTTTTGTATAGCGCAGACTACACTCCAGGGAGCATCTTAGCGCTTCAGAGGTATAAAAGACCATGATGACTTATTGATCTTGTGGTGAGACCTTGGTAAGGACTAAATCATATTTTTGCATTTTGTGTCAGATAAGGTGTAGATCCAGGTCTTAACAGTTTTCCTATAAATTATTTCTCTGGTGATTTGTCGGAAAGAGGGGGGCAGTAAGTTCCATGCTCTAGACCCTAAAACAGCCAGGGCTTTACCTCCTCTGGTTTTAAGCCTAAACTTGGGAATAGTCAGGAGATTGTCACTTTGAGACCTAAGACTTCTGGAGGGAACGTAGCGTTGGAACATGCTCTCGATGTATTTGGGACCTGTTTTGTTAACTGCCCTAAAAGTAATTAACAAGATTTTAAAAAGCACCCTTTTATGAATAGGCAGCCAATGCAGGGTGTTCAAAGCGATCGTAGCGGAGGTCCTTCTTTTCCATCCTAGCACCAGTCTGGCCGCTGCATGTTGCACCATCTGTAGTCTATGAGAGACTATCCTGTTAGTTCCTGCATATATACTGTTGCAGTAATCTATGCGAGAGGTAATGAAGGCTACTGCCACCGTCTTCCTTGCGGCGAAAGGAATTAGATTAAAAAAATTCCTGAGCCCTTTAATTATGCCGAAGCAGGTTCCTGCCACGGCTACTCCTTGTTGTTGAAAGCTCAGGGATGGATCAAATTTTATCCCTAAATTCCGGGCTGCGTTAGCGATATTAGGAGGAACGGTTGCATCTTCCGGCCACCATAATGCCGGGTTAAAAGAGTTGCCCTTACCTAACGGTAGGATCTCAGTCTTCCCAGTGTTACATTTAAGATGATTCGCCCTCATACAATGGAAAGTGGCTTTTAGGCAGTTTGTAAGTCTTATTTCTGCCTTGTTGGTTTCATCCTCCATCACTAGGATGAGTTGAGTGTCATCCGCGTATGAAATAGTGGCTATTCCGAAAGATGATATGAGGGAAATCAGGGGGGCCATATACACATTAAAAAGTGTCGGGCTCAAACAGGAGCCCTGCGGAACCCCTGAATTTATTGGGATCTCTTCGGATCTGAACTGACCCAAGGTGACCACTTGTCGCCTATTCGTTAGGAAGCTTTTTAGCCAACTCAGTACCTTACCGGTTATCCCTGCCGCGGCTAGTCGGTCTGTCAAGATGGAATGTGACACCGTGTCAAACGCCGCGGACTGGTCTAAAAGTATAAGGACTGCTTTTTTTCCCTGGTCTAGTGCTGCTCTAAGTGTTTCCAACGAAAATAATAGAGCTGATTCTGTTGAATGATTAGCTCTAAATCCAGCCTGGTTGGGGTGCCAGATGTTATTGTCCTCTAAGAAGGAGGTGAGCTGTTGGTTAACTACCTTTTCTGTAAGTTTACAGAAAATGGGGAGCAGGGAGATGGGTCGTAGATCAGTGAGGGTGGCGGGGTCTGATAATGTTTTTTTTTGTAGAGGTCTTACTGCTGCCAATTTCCATTCCTCTGGGACTACTCCCAAAGAGAGTGAGGAGTTAATAATGTTATTAATACTGGGGTTTACAATTTCCACCATAGTGTGGAGGACACAAGGGGGACACGGGTCGAAAGGGGAGCCTGATTTAATTTGTAGAATTTTTGTCTGTGAATCTTCTAAACTGACTTCCTGAAAGGCGGCTAGATGACTAGTCGCACTATTCCTATTAGGTTCGGCCTCCTCTGAGGGGAGGGGGTGTGGGAAGTCTTTGGTGAGTATCTGTATTTTCTCACGGAAGTATTCCGCTATATTATTGCACAGGGTATGGGAGGGAGGAATATCTCTCTGCATGGTTTTGGGATTAATATATAGATTGACAATGTTAAAGATGTCTTTTTGGTTATTATTGCTGTTGGTTATGGCATTAGTAAAAAAGTCCTTTTTAGCAGATTTTATCATCCCGTGATAGTAGCGGCGGGCCACTTTATAGCTGAGCTGGTCAGTTGTGTCGTAATTTCGGCGCCATTTCCGCTCTAATGCTCTAACCTTCCTTTGTTCCTCCTTTAAACTTTGGGAGAACCAGGGGGCAGAGGATCTGGGTTTCTTTTTGTGTTTTGGTTTAGATGTTGTTTTGACATTATCCATGGATAAGGCACCCATCCATTCCCTAAAAGACTTACTATCTTTTTCAGGATCCCCTACTGATGGTGGTCTGGTTTCTAATACCTTGGTTAAGAAACCCGGTAGTCCTATCAGTTTCTTCCAGTTAGGCCCTTCATAGGGATCGCATAGCTTATTCACAGGCGTGTGTATCATTACCCCTTGAAGTTGAAAAGGGATGTAGCTATGATCAGACCAAATTAATTCTTGAGCTGGTTTTACATGAAGTGTGCTCAAGTTAGAGCAAATGCAGTCAAGGATGTGACCTGCCTTATGTGTGGGCCTGGTGGTAAGTATATTAAGGCCTAGGATCTTTATTGTATCTGTAAAACCTAGGGTGGCATGGTCTGTCAGGGAGTCTAAATGAATATTTGTATCTCCTAAAATCGTGTAATTGGCTGATTTTAGTGCTAGGTCCCCTACTGCTTCTCCTAGACTGTTTATGAAGTCAGTGGGTGTTCCTGGAGGTCGATATAATAGTGCTCCTGAGAAGGTAAAGGAGTCATGTACCTTAAGGGCGAAGCCTATACTTTCTGCACCTTTAATACCTGGGATCGAAAAAGTCAGGCAGCTCAGTGAATCTCTATAGACAATGGCTATTCCACCACCTCTCTGGAGGGGTCTGTCTTGTCAGGCAATGAGATACCCCTGAGGGAGAGCAGTCGTTACATCTGGATTGCTGTTTTGGGTTAGCCAAGTTTCTGTCATGAAAAGACAGTCCAGCTCTTTTTCCACGATTAGGTCAAAAATATGTTGTGCGTGCTTGCTCATGGACCTGACATTGACAAGGCCACAGTGTAGATTTGTCGTTTTGTTGTGTTTTGAGAACCTATTTGATTGATTGTGGCCGGAGCTTTGTTTCCATATGTTGCAATCCCAGGAACCTCCCCAGTCTTCCCTGTTAAGGGGTGGATTGTAGATCAGTGATGTGGTGTTAAGGCTTAGCAGAGTTTCCCTAGCGTACTGTATCAAACGACCAGAGGGTGTGGCCCCTGGCCCGGTCGTGGCGCGGACGGGCGCAGACGGGCTTTCCTCTGGCGCTCCTCCGGCGCAACGCTGCGCGCGTGCGCTGCGCGCTCGCATGCTGTTCACCTAAATAGGGTGTGGCAGACAACTCGTGTTGCCACTAGAGCGCTAACTCCAGAGGCGTCCTGGGAGCGTCACCAACACACACACAAGATGGCTGTCGGGAGCAAATACGGCGTGTAAAACACCCAAATGGTGAGTCTTGTGGGTTTCAGTTTTAAAGTGCGAGCAGTGCGACCATGAGGGGGGATGGAGAAGATAAATGTGACACAGTTACAGTACAATACAATCAAAATGTTAAAAAAGCAGAATGCTCTAAAAGTGCTAAATGGTTAAAAGAAACTAGCAGCAGTGTTTCAAGATCAGCAGCGTTAACGAAATGGTCCTCTCTGTAGTCCCTGCGCAATCACCTGGTCCCCTAAATAGAGTTTACCAGATAACTCGTGTTGCCACTAGAGCGCTAACCCCAGAGGCGTCCTGGGAGCGTCACCAACACACACACAAGATGGCTGTCGGGAGCAAATACGGCGTGTAAAACACCCAAATGGTGAGTCTTGTGGGTTTCAGTTTTAAAGTGCGAGCAGTGCGACCATGAGGGGGGATGGAGAAGATAAATGTGACACACTTCATCATACAAGATTGGTAAATGCAGATTCTGTTTCTTAAAAGAGCGAGTAGTTAGTTATACCTAAACTATGGGGGTCGCTTTTTAATGATGCATCATTTTGAACAGATATATATATACATATTCCAGGTAACCTTTTTTCAGTAGATTCAGCTGCGACATGAATCTGAAAGCAGGAACGGACACCTCTTCTTTTGTGCCAATTAATTTATTTTATATTTTTGCGCTATGCCGCCATGACGCGTTTCGGTCCACAAGGAACTTGATCACATATCTTGAAATCTTCACAGACATCAAAATATATTAAATTGGGAATAGACTTATTAACTCTAAATGACCTCTTACTACAGAGACTGTTGTGGCAGATACAGGTATATTGCCCTTTAATTGCACATTCAGGTGGTGGAAATTCTGCATTTGGAAAGCAGGATGCCCCTAGAATCATTTACCAGTGCAACTGAGTATGTTTTTTTTACATGCCAATCGCTGTCAAACATGCTTGTAACTTCAAGAGTACTCTGTCGATGACCGATCTTGGGATTGAAGCGGGCCCAACAATAAAATTAGCTTATCAAAGTTGGACAAGAGAATTACCAAGCTGACTAGAATAAAATCAATTTGTAGCATTTGTGTTAACTTTTAAACTGTAAGAAAATAGGAATTTATTATGTTCAGCTATTTTGAGAATTTACACATTTCACAGGATATGTCTGAATTAGCTTTTTTAACACCTGTGGAGTGGTTGTTAGCCAGTGGCCGACACCAACACCCCCTTCCAAATGCATCTGTCGGCTATTACCCAACACTGGGGATGGCAATAAATCATCCTTGGAAGCACGCGAGAAATAAGTGGAATCCGCCCCTGTTCCCCTTCTGTGGGGAACAAAAAGCCAAAACGGCCTCTCCAGGTTTCAGGGAGGCCTCGTTGGAGAGTCTCCCCTTCTAACAAGGTCTTCCTAAAACTGTTCCCTGACTGTGGATTGAGGTCTTGCCACTATCCACAGGCACAACACCCACAAGGCCACTAGGTGTTTGGAGTGGGGTCGGGCCTTGTGAACAGGCCAATCCCCTCGGTGGGCAATATTTAAAAAACATGTGTTTTTTCCCTAGGGGCATGATCGCTTCCCTGGGGAAAAGTAAACAAAATAAAACAATTAAATTGTCAGGGAGTTGGCTCACCTGACATACGGGCCGATCCCCTTTTTAATAGAAATATAGGTGGGTCGGTCCTGAAGACATGGCTCAACTACCTTGGGAGCTCTTTTTCTCTTTTTTATAAATGTGTGTTTCACCCGGTCCCCACCCCCAGGGGAAAACCAGAGAAAAATATCCACACTGTACATACGTGACAATATTTTACAAGTGGAAAGTAGGAGATTTTATTAGAAAAATTATCTCAAATGGACCAAGAGTTAAAAAAATGTGGCAACATGTGTTTGCATCCAGTAGAAGGTACTGTACAAGGGCTGACTGGTCATCATTCAGCTGCTTATTTCTGTTTCTGGTTGCTATTCTGATGCTAATGAGGTAAAATCTTTGCCTAGGCAGTATTATCATGTTTTAAAATCATAAAATAATGATGAAATATTTTAAAACAATGTGTCCTACAATGCAGCATTATTTACCTTTTCTTGCTGCATAATTTAATCAACCCTTTCCTATAATTGGGTGGTGTTCAGCCGCATGATTCCAGTTGCACTGTGTGTTTTCAGAAGGAGCACGCCTGTGCACGAAGATGCTACTATATGAATGTGCTTCTTAAGATCAAAAGTTGATTTGTGTCTTGTTTTATACAGGCAAAGGTCCAGCTGCTCCCTCAACAAAGTTTTGCATAAGCCATGACAAAAGTATGCTGTTGTATTGGGTATGTAGAAATGTGAAGAAATAAATGTCTTTTTTTAGTATCTTTGGAGAACCTGCAGATTCAGCGAACAAGATAAGTAATTTTGTATTTATTTACCATCTTACACATTACATTCGCACACACCCGCCGACTGATTTAAAACAATACTTCTGCCTTTTATATAGGACAGTGTTTTAATAGGAGGGTTTTAGCCGGAACACAGAGATGGCGTCTCAGTGGATGACTGCTGCCCAGGCACTAATTCAGGGGTTATGGAGGACAACTCTGAGGCAGGTTCAGGTACTGAGACACCAGATACTGATACAGCATCTAAGGAAGAGGAAAATGGAGCAGAATCTGGAAGCAATTTTTCAGTCCGCAGAGCTCCATTTCACGGCTCTTTTTAGAACGATTCTGAGGGACATGGTGATGGTAGTCATACTGTCCTTTCGCAAGAGCAGTTTGTGCAGCAGAGCAGGCGAGGATGTTCAAGCACAGACGGAATGCTCTCTTGGCAGACCCCCAATTTAGTTCCGTCCTAAAACTCTTGTTCACTGGCGATGCTGGATGTAAAGTAGATACAGTCATTTTTTGCTGATTGACAACGTCCATCTCTTTTTATATGTTAACTTCCGTGAACAAATTGTGCAGTAAACAAATTTGCGTGTCAAACAATTTCTGAGGGAGCATGGAGGCACTCTAGGGCCAGAGCACTGCGTTGTGTTCCAGTAAACGGCTCGCAATCATGTTCTCTGATAGGCGTGATGTGTACGTGCTCACTACAAATGATGATGAGAGCATTGCCCAGTCAAGATTTGGGTTCAGATGGCGGAAGTTCACAAGCCTACCGCTTTACACAAATACAAGGGCGGAGTGGATAAGAATGACCAGGTTCTGCAGCCATACAATGTGAGTTGTAAAACTCACACTTGGTATATGGAGCTGTTTAGTAACACACGTGATCCATATGGCAACATGTGTATCTTGGTGATCGAACCACCACAGGAAGACTCGTATCTTTCCTGGACTTTCAGCAGACCTTCATTGAAAGTCTTTCTGCTACAGAAACAGCGGCCTCTACTCGATATTCTCTGGAGGACGCTACAAGGCTGCAGATCGACACTTTGCCAACTACATTCCTGAAACAGCTATAAAGACTCTACCATGTCGAGGGCTCCCATTGACCTTGGTTTGATCTGTTCCTGTAGCGGGCACTAGGCCCAGCTACACAAGTGGAATCAGTGTTTTTGTCGGCACAAGTGGGGTAATGTAAGGTGTTAAGATTTTTGTGGATTTCTGTGGATTCCAGAAGTTGCCATCACAGAAATGGAATGAGAATACGTGATATCAGGCACAGTTTGAGTTTTGCAGGGCAATGTGGGCAAGAAAAGCATGAGAGATCCACGCAAGTCATACCACCCTCAACCCCCTTGGTTGTCTAGCTCTTAAAAATGTGTGTGGTTTATAAGTTTGCATGGGTGGTGCCTCGGCACAGGCCCAAATACAGCAGTTACCCCGCTTTAGGGCCTTTTGTGTCGTGGTCTTGTGGCCCACCCACACAAGTGGGGTATCGTTCTAATTGAAAGACGTTGGGGGAACTCAGAGTGGTAGGAAATTTGTGGCTTGCCGCAGATTTCAGTCACAGAAATAAGAAAAATGTGCATTCCTTACCAAAGTTTGACATCTGCAAAGGCTTCTGGGTAAAATTACCTAGTAATAGCACCCATGGACTGCCCTTGCTGTCTAGTTTTCCAAAACGTGCAGGTTTGGTACGTGCTGGTTGAACTAAGGCTCAAACTTCACAGCTACCCACTTTTCCAAGAATGGGTCAGTTTTGAGTTGAAAAATGTGATGTAGAACACTTTTTTTTCCAACTGGTAGCACTGCATTTGTGACTTCCAAATGTAAGCCAGCATGTAAGACAGAAGACATTGTGAAATATACCATCTAAATCATATGCTACTACGGGCAAATTCAGAGATCTACAAATAACCACTGCTTCCAATTCCATATCATGTGCCCATTTCAGAAGTAGATAGTTTTCCTTGATACCCATTTTCCACTCGATACTTGGTACACTATAAAAAATAATTGTACGGTGCAGCTTAGTTGTTGGCTCTGGGTACATTGGGTTCTTGGAAAACCTAAAAACACGAAATAACCCTGCGTTATGAATCTTAGGAGATCTACACATATGACCCCTTGCTGAATTTGGAATTATGTCTACTTTTCAGAAATATATAGCTTTCTTGGATCACCGATGGGTTTCACAGTGGTTTCCACCACAAACTGGACGTACGTTGAAATCACAAAAAATAGGAAACATGGGCTATGTCTTTGAAAAATACCAAAACTCTGGTAACAAGTTGTGTTTTTTGATTCAGGTCTGTAGGTTCCAGAAAGCTGGGAAGATGTTGACTTCAGCACAGCAAAGCAATCATTGATGGCATTTTTAGGGGAAAAAAAAGACACTTGTATCCAAAGCACTTCTATTTTTCCTCACATACTCAACTTTTACCTATATTTTGCCTATTTTCTTGCCACTTTCCAGGGGTAACCACAAAACCCGAGTACATTTAGAATCCCTAGGATGTTGGAAAAAAGAACACACATTTATTGTGGGTACCTTATATGGACAAACAGTTATGACAGCCCATTAATTAAGGGGTTAGTGCAAAGGTTGATTGTATGCGCTGAGTAGCAAAAATCTTTATGATAATTGCCAGGCTTTAATAAGGGTGGCCAAGATGACGTAGGATAGTTGAAGTAACATATACACAATATGCTATGAGGTCAAAATGAATAAGCAGCCATGTCTTGTGAAATAAGAGAATACCAAAACGTATCACATAGTCTAAAAATCAGGGCTGTTTAACTGTTTTGTTATAATAGCAGAATTCCAAGAGCACTGTGTAGTATTGAAGTTATTTGAAATGGCCCAGTCAATTATACTTCTAGTTAAGTATTCATTTACAAGAAATCTTTTCAATCGAAGTACTGGATTATCCGTTGTCTGGTCCACTGGCTGTTGTGAAATGTGTTTATTGCCAGACAACTAGACTGATAGAAGGAGCCAGGAAACTCATTTCGTATGCGGCTTGCAGGAGCCCAATGAAATGGAATAATTTTCATTTTAAATACCAGGCTTTGAACAGTGAAGGCCAAGTCGAACTCCAGTGAACGGCCACAGGTTGGCCATTTTAGTGAAGTACTGAAAATGGGTTGTGAGCAACAAATAGTTCTCGGAAATTAAGAATCTCCCTAAGCGCCACACAAAATCACACACAATGCTACCTACACATTTCCATTCAGTTAAAACGGAGCCTAAATGGCTATTCTTTTCACGGAAAGACGTCCGGGATGTCAGCAGGCTTAACTGGGCGATGGAATGAAAGTGATCTAAAGCTTTGTGCAATTGATACATCGGAGTGGTTCTTTCCACCTTAACAGTGAATACAAATTATGGGGGGTTTTAACTAATTAATTGAGCTTTACACTTGCAAAATTAATTTCTTTACTAAACATCTTTGGCTCAGAAATCTTGACTTCATCTTCATGCAGCTAAAGCTTTCACCAAACTCAATTCATCTCCAGTGTGGGTATTTCCAAGGCAGTGTTTTCCTTAGCCCCAGTAGCTTCCTCCATACGGGTCATTCCAGAACGTATAAACTTGCAAAGGAAAACTAAACTGGAGACCCGGAGGACTGGGGTGGCTTTTGAATGGCAGACATTATACCCAGGGTGAAGTGAACAGCCGGCCTACATAACGAAAGCGGCCCAAAGCCTTCACCAATGCAGTGAGGCACCAATTCTTTGTATCTGCCCATGCACAGAATGCAGTATACTGGTCAGTGAACAGGTTCAGTCTCCAGGATAAGATGCTACCATATCACCGGAGGAGCAAGAGAGCAGGTGACATATCATTGCTCGTACCTGACTGGTGTTCGAGGACTGCTGTTTAGCCGACGTGGTGATCGTTTCTTTGGCTGGTAATAAAAACCTTCTTTGATGCTTTCCCACACCGAAGGAGCCACATAGGTAAAACCCTAGACAAAGGGACAGAGAAAAATGATGAGGTAAAACACTTTCTCACTTACCATAGCAGAAGGAAAAGTTGGTGATCTCAACTATAACCAGTTTGAAAATATTTATAGGAAACAGCATTTGCTTTTTTTCTTCTCCAAAAATATACATGTTTCACTCCATGTTGGGTACAAAACTAATCTCCATTTCCAATTCTTCATATGTTTCAATTATGCTTTATTATTCTTAGAAGCCGCATTTGTAGGGTTGGACATCACTATCCGCAGAGATGGTCGTTTTCTCTTAAACCCACACCACCTGTCATCCTTCCAATGTTGACAGAGTACCACTAGCACATTTTATGGAAGTTGCACTACTGAGGCAAAACTGGTTGTGTCAATTCAATTCAATTCAATTCAGCTTTATTCGGTACAAATTAATGTCCATAAAAGCATACACAATCACAGTCACAAATACAAAATATGGACAACTTATAGCAGACATAATCACACATCATTAAACAGTATTATTAGTTAAAAAAAAAACAATAATTTACACCTTTAAAATTACATAACTACATCTAAAAACACATGCTTTTCCTCAAATTGATGCATTTGTTTAAAAAAGTAGCAGTATAAAAACAGATATCAGCAGATTGTAAATTAAAAATCAATTTCATAGCTTGCTCAACCGTACGTGTACCATATTTAACAAACATGGGTTTTAGCAGGATAATACGAAAGTTAGAGTACAGCTTGCAGAATAATATAAAGTGCATTGTGCTCTGCTTGGAAATCCCGTCACATCTACAAGGACCTACAGGGTATTTCCTCATTACAGGTTGTGCCACCAGATGATGCACTGTTCCAAATCTCAATCTGGTCAGCACAAATTTATGTGTCGGCCTGGTGACAAGAGTTAAATAGACAGGAAATCCATCCATGGACAAATATCTGTTATAAAACATAACAGTGGACAAAGTGCCAGCAATAACTGTTCTTTTCCTCTCAACAAAGGCTAGAAAAACCCTTTTTAACTCGATCTTAGGGATCAATAAAACAGCGTTCGGATCAGTTACAATATTCAGGTTAAAAATATCCGAAAAACACATAATAATGTATTTAATCCAGGGTATTGCTATAGCTTTATCTAGTCGCATACAATCCTGGATAATAGACCTAGTGAATGATTTTTCTTCATTCAGCCAAATAGACCGCCAAACCATCAGAGGTCTAAGTGACAAAAGATCGGATAGATAGTTCACATTTAATTCTTGGTGACATAATGCATTAGAGGCCGAAGTGGGTAAACACAAAACTTTTTTAAGGAAAGAATTCTGTTCCAGTTGCAATTCATGTACGCCACTGTAACCCCAAATTCCTGCCCCATATAATGCAATCGAAACACATCTAGCCTGATAAATTTTTGTCATATCTCTGGTCCTACGATCCCCAATTTTCTGGGCAAATCTAAAAATTCCGTGTGCATTTCTAGCCATTTTATTGCGTATATTATTAAATTCATGTGTCCACTTTTTATCCTCAGAGAAAGTTATACCTAAATAACAGAATTTGTCCACCTGCTGTACTTTTAACTTGTCAATAAAAAACCCTTTCGCTATATGTTTAAATTTCTTTGAGCCACAGATCATAGTATAAGTTTTGCTTTTGTTAATAACTAATTTTTTATCATCATTGATAAAGGAAGCAAAACTATCCATTAATCGTTGTAACCCTATCGGGGTTCTTGACAACAATACAGCATCGTCGGCGTATAATAATACCGGTACTGGGACACCGTTAATCATGGGAGCATCTGCGGGTACTTCTTTTAAAATTGCATCAATATTATTTATAAATAAAATAAATAAAAGGGGAGCTAAAACACAACCCTGCCTTATACCTCGTTTAACGCTAAAGTTCCGGGTACATTCGCCCTTCCTACCAAAACGTACACATGTTTTTAATCTCTCATACATCCTGGCAAGAAAATAAATTATGCCCTTTGGCGCCCCTATTTCCAGCAGGGTCGACCACAAAATAGAGTGGTCGACCATGTCGAAAGCGCTGCTTAAATCAGCAAAGCACATATAAATATGGCCAGATTTGGCTTCGCTATATTTCCCGATCAATAATTCTAAATTAATGCATTGATCGAGTGTACCCCTACCTTTCCTAAAACCATATTGGCTATCTGACAGAATACAATCCTGTTCTACCCATTCTTCCAGTCTAACTAGCATAATCCTACTCATAACTTTTACCGAAGCATCCAATAATGAAACTGGTCGGTAATTTTTTGCATCTGACCTGGATCCTTTCTTATATATTGGTACAATTATAGACTCCTCCCATGTTAACGGAGGGTCTGTACAAACCGCGGCGTTAAAAACAACAGCCAACAATGGACCCCATACTTCTGGCGCATCCTTATATACATCACTAGGAACCCCATCCGGTCCTTGGGCCTTTCCCCCCTTGCTTGCCCTAATCCCCATTTCCACTTCTTCCACAGTAATATCGAGTGGTATAATCGGCCAGCTATCTGACCCGATGTTACTGTTTTTGTCTGAATCGAAAATACTTGAGAAATGGGTAATCCAGCCTTCGCAGGAGACATTTGCTGTTAACTCAGGCATATTTGTCTCCTTAAGGAATGGGGAGTTAACTGTTGCCCAAAATAATACAGAATTAGAAAGTTCTGCCGCCTGGTTAAGAGAGTCCCATGCCTGAAGCTGTAGAACCTTCTTCCTTGCTTTAACCCCTTCGATGCTCATGACGGAACGGTTCCGTCATGAGCATCGGTTGAGCTGTGCTCATGACGGAACCGTTCCGTCATGGCCCCGCCCGCGCTAGAACCCTTCAGCACCGCGGGGGAATCCGCGCAGCGCTGAAGGGGTTAATAGCATTTTTATATTCTAGCCTCAGAGTAGTTACTAGTTTTTTATCCCTAGGTCTTATTGCTAGGGCCTGTTTAAGATCGGTCAGAGCAGTAGAACAGGTTTTGTCAAACCAGACAAAGCCAGGTTTTTTACTACCCCTACTACCGCTTGTGAACTTAGCGTTAATGGCATTGTTGATTCCTTTAAAACTAGATAAGACCTGCTCATGATCTAATCTATTTTCTAAAATAAAGACAATGTCTGCTAAATTCTTCATAATAATAGATTCGGTTAGTTCAGATGCTTTTGCACCTATCCACCTCAACCTTACCCCATTAACCCGGTGTGCTTCAATATTTCCAACCGTAGTCCCTGTCTCTCTATCATTCTCTTCCCACAAAGTCATGGGCACAATAATACAATTGTGGTCACTGGTGCCCATTATCTCCATTTCCAGTGGGGCAAAACAATCGGCAATACTGGAGGATACCAACACATGATCGATTACAGATTTGGCACGCCAATTCCTAAATGTGGGGATAGGTGAACCATTACTATCCCTGCAGCAATCCAAAATTTCCAGGTCAAGGCACCCCATTAATGTATTCACATTTTCCCCATACATATCATGCCCAAAGTGTGGGACCTCCCATCCAGCATTATTTGTAACCCCACACGCCTTTGTGGATAATAATTCACATAATGAGACATTGAAATCCCCCCACCAGATAATATCAAATACTTCATTGGAATTCAAACTTAGGTTCTCAATAGCATTGGCCAATTCGGTTACGATTCTGCCCCTGGTGCTATCAAAAATGTTGTTATAATAATTGATCAGAAGGATGTTACGGCTTTTGCCTTCTCGGATCCAAATCATCTGTATTAGATCACCTACCGGCACATACTTTATCACCATCATCTGGCGGTGGACCGATACAAGGGTGAGTAAACCCCCCTTAGCTCTTCCCGGTCCCTCTCCATATGCTGGTAGGTTATATGAAACAAACCCCTCAAAATCAATGTTATCTTTGCACCAGGTTTCCTGAAAACATAGGATATCATACCTATTAATGAAGGAATTCCAACCCGGGTCTCTGCTTTTAGATTTCAGACCAGCTACGTTCCAGCACACCAACCTGGAGCATATACCTGTTTTGGTGGTAATCCCACTAGTGGGACCTCGGGCGTTTCCCTCCGTTGTGCCAGCCTCATAAATTTGGCCCAAATCACCTGTATCCAAACAACCATCTGGTATGATCTCAGCCTCATCCTGATTAGACACCAGTCCGGGGACCAAAGTTGTTGTTACAGATATTACAGATATACAATCATCTCTACAGTCCTCCAAATTGGGACCCTCTTCCCTTCCTGTACATATCCCCATCTCTTTTGTGCGTCAATCGTTAGAGTCCAGAGTACTAAGTGCAAGAAACCTGTTCTGTATAGGAATATCAAAATAAGGTTTACAAGTGAGCGGATAAGTAGAACTTCTAGTATTGTCCCTCCGCTTGTCATTAAGGTGATTATAAAAGTATCCTAATGCTCGGGCACATACATTGCCATCTAAGAATGGGAGAGATGCCGCTCTTAGGAGAACTGTAGTAACATGCTGTGGGTATTTAAAGTTAATAATTACACAGTCCCCCTTTAATCTTTTCCTATCGCTCCCAATCCAGTTGGCTCTCCTGGTTGTCAAAATATTATCAGAAAAATTCAATGGGAAACCACATTGTCTATTTAGCCACGACAGGCATTTGTTTTTTAGGGAATCATGGGTTTCTTGAAGACCCCTGTTATCTAGCGGTGGCACATTTGTAAGTACCACCACATAAGGAGCACACTCAGGTGGGAGATTAACAGCGCCCTTAATGTTATTTTCCTCCCACCTATTAGTGTTATCTATAGCAGGCAGAGTATTGCTAGTTGAACGCGTGCTCATTTGGGGTGTTACCAAGATATCACTATCATTCCCTTTATTCCCTGTGGCTTTCTTAGCAGGGTCTCCCTGTGCTTGGCTCTTATCTTGGTTGTTAGTAGTGTCAGTTACAGCAGTTGTAACAGTAGTAGCAACAGACACCTCTCCTGGTTTGCCTAAGGCCTTACTTAGCAAACCACCCAATCTGACCACTTCTTTTGTTAACTCCTCTATTTTTAAAACCAGTGGGTCTATGATGTCCCTAATCTTGATACCAATAATCTCCTCGATGTTACTAACAATACTATCCTCAGCCCCCACCTTATTTTTTCTCAGGACAATATTTTCCGTGTCTTTATCTGGTGAGACAGCTGGTTTCTGCCCGTTACACAGTGTCCTCTTTTTAATCGGAAATTTCCTACATGTTCTAACTGCCCGTACTTTTGGGGAAGGTAAACATTGTTCCACCGTGTCAGGACAGTCATCTATTATTAACTCATTGGGGATAGTTTGTGCGGGCTCGAGGTGTCCCATCTCTGTTAACTCTACCACTCCCGGGATACTAGTGTCGGAGTGATTGTTCGCACCCTCCGTGCTAGGGGTTGATAGACCTCTTACAGGGCTCTCTAGATGCGGAGTACTACTTTTCCCCAGCGACTGTCGTCTTTCCGAATTAATCTTACTAACCTTCTGGACCAAGTAATTATCCATTGTACGTGGCCCCATAGAGGGTTTAGATCTAGACATATTGTAAATCGTCACATCCCCGTCAAAAGCTTACTGAATTGATATAACGTTAAGTCCGTTCATAGTTCGCATAAATTTCAAATTTTAAAAACATTAGCTACGGCTAGCAGTTGACTCAATATCACCCCCACTGCTTCGTGTGACTCCTATATACAGAACCAGCGTCCCTGGCCCAGTCCAGTCTCCTCAGGCCTCTGAGGGCCACAGAGGGCCCGCCCTTTGCCCGGGCTTAGACCGGCGCCGCCCGCGCGCGTCCCGCGACGCGGAGAGAGCCTCACAGTTTTAAGCGCCGCAGGGCGCGCAGGGAAGCGGAAGCGGGAAATGCCGCTAGGGACTCTGGGGGCTGTAGTCCCCTACACGGCGTCCAGCGCGGTCAATGGCGGCCCAGATGCAGATCTCAGCGTCCTCGGGCCCCCGGGTGATGCAGAGTGCGCAGCGGAGCGTCCTTCAGCCAGGTAAGCTGCTTCGCAATGTCCCCCGCTCCACTGAGGGAGCCTCACAGTTTTAAGCGCCGCAGGGCGCGCAGGGAAGCGGAAGCGGGAAATGCCGCTAGGGACTCTGGGGGCTGTAGTCCCCTACACGGCGTCCAGCGCGGTCAATGGCGGCCCAGATGCAGATCTCAGCGTCCTCGGGCCCCCGGGTGATGTAGAGTGCGCAGCGGAGCGTCCTTCAGCCAGGTAAGCTGCTTCGCAATGTCCCCTGGTTGTGTCATAACTGTAACCAATATTCCTCCAGCATGGTCTCTTGTACATGTATTGCTGGACAGTAAGATGGAAGAATTAGAAAACATTCAGTGAGACAACATTTTCTAGTCTATTGACAGTGTCTGGTCTCTCCATCTTTTTAACAGCTCGTGGCATGAAAGTACCAGAGAATCCCCCACCTAAAGTAATTTCCACCATTTCTTTTTCAAACTAGTCCACAATGACTTGGCATCTCCACCCTTGGTGTCAGGGTGGCTGAGGTCTCGGAATTGCTCATGCTGGAGAACTGTGGTTTCCAAAAACCCAGGGTCCTTAATTTGAGGCATTTACTGTGTTTTACAGATCGTCAATACGAAAGGCATCTAGCATGCAATCGTCTATAACACAACACACTCCAAACTAGAACAAGCAGAGACAAATGGACGAATGCTAAACCAGAAGGAATAAGATTAAGCACAAGAGAAGGCAGATTAGCTTCAGATGTTATACCAAATAACAAAAAACTGAAAAACACTACTGAAAACAATGTTGAAGATGGCATGTCTAAGGTTAAGATCTAGGGAACACTGCGGAAGGCACAGAAACAAGTCCTCTGCATGCTTATAGATATGCACCCCTGCCCAGAGTGTCTAACTGAACTGTTGTCTAGATACCCAAGGCTGTGCACCATGATATAGGCCTACCTCACAGATTGCGGTCTTGTTGCCTGGGAGCGCCCAAAGTGCTACTCTCATAGTGGTGAAAGGCTACTGCCTTCACCAAGATTTAAGCAGCATGGGCACTGTGGTGGCAGTAGACCGTGTAGAGATCAGTAGTAGTGAACAGACCAGTTTTACCTTGTGTCACTGGAGTGAGACCTACAGGCTACCTCATCTTTCTAACAGTTCTGCTGCTGTGTGCTTAACTCGCCCTTAGCCTACTTCAGGTAGATGTGGAGTGCTGTGCAGCCCAGGAGTAATTACTCTGAGCTGGATATATGTGCACCTTGGAAGGGTACAGTACAGGGATAGAGCAGTACTCTGCTGTGTATGTGTGGTTAGGGCATATACTGGGTGTATGTATGCCTGCGAGGAATACAATACATGAGAGGTGTAGGGCTGTGCAGTGAGTGCTCAATGAAAGCAAGTTGTGGGTGTATGTGTACTTGAGTGAAGTACAATACATGAAGAGTGACATTTTGTGTAGCAGGCACAGGGTGAGCGTGTGTGCTGGCAGTGCGTATATTTTTAAAGCACACCCGGTGTACAATACAGAAAAGCTACAGTACTGAACAGTGAACACAGACTGAATGTGTGTGCCGAATGCATGTATTAAATAACAACGGGGTGGCCCTGTGATCCTGAGAACCTGGGTATCATATGCAATACAGACAAAATTGGGTCTGTCGGACGAATAACAAATTAGTTATTTAGTTCTATATTATATCTATTACCAAATTACTTACATGATTAAATCACTTATAATAGGTAGAAGAAAAAACATGGAGATCTGAACAGTTCAATTACCAAAAATGAAATGGATTTCATGGGTAAAGAATGGATATCAATTAGAAGAATCAAACATTTACATACTCCATGTTTTAAGTGAAAAAAGCGCTTGTGCAGTTCAACGAGAAGAAAGGATTTTAACACTTGTACATAAACCATCCAATTCTTTACCCTTTGTCCAATATGTACTATCTGTGGTCACTCATTGATGGGCTAAGTACATCAGTCTTTAGATTGCACATGACCCAGTATGCATCAGTAAAGGCGGAATACAAGATCGTCGACATTGTGACCCTCTAAGAAGAGTGCACTTTCTTTACATCATAGGAGGTCTTCATCAGGACTAAATATGGAACAACTTGGAAGCATTGTAGGCATATGTGTGGCCTTGTCTCACTTGAAAAGGTTTCCCCCTTGTTATACAAGTGGGGGATTCCTTACTGCATCCAAAATGATGGCATAAATAGCTCATTCAGCATTTTCTCTGAAACTCGGAATAGAATGGCGTGTTAACTTGCTACATCACATCCCAAATCATGTAATTTGTTTTGGATTACCACTTCCTTTTTTAAACTTTTTTCATTGAGTTACATGTGATCTCACAAAATCATATTAAACTTACAAAGTCAAACACTGATCCTTATTAAAAACAGCCGCGAAGTAGAGAACATTTTACTAACCTCAATTTAAGAGACAGCGCAGAAACTCAACCACAATCAAATATGTTGGCTCAGACATGATTAAGGCGCGTGGCCCTCTACACGTTCAGCTCTAAGTATAGCTGACAACAGTTCAAAGATCTGGGGAAAAAAGTGCCCACCACTCAGATACCGTAGGGGGCATCGGACTGACCCAAGATCTAGCAATCCAAAGCCGAGCAGTGACTATCGCAATTGATATCACCAGAGATAATCTAGGGCTAATGTTGGGTTTGTGTGCCAACATAATGTCCTTAACTGATATCTGTACATCATGACCCAAATAGAAGCAAAGAAGCTGCACCATGCCAGACCAGAGAGCTTTCCGTGCACTGCATCCTACAAACAGATGAATAGTGCCTGCAGCATATAGACCGCACTTTGGCAGCAGGACTTGTGATTAGAAAGATTGTGGCCCACTTACAGATTCTTTCCGGGGAATAGTACAACACGTAAACAGTATTAAATTGCTGGAATTTAAAGACTAACTAAGCGGACTTATCGACTAATAATATTAAGAGCATCCGTAATATCTTCTAATAAAATAGTTTGTTCAAGAGGACACTATTTAGCAGCCAGGATAGGCTGGTCATCCTATCTATAAGCACCCATGATCCTATAAAGAGTCCTAATTGATAGTTTGCCTACTGCTGTGATAAAATAGATTAGAATATCTGCTTCCTTACTACCAACAGTATATAGATGATTATGAAAAATAAGTCACAGATCTGTAGCTATTTAAACAAGCATTGGAAATGCAATAGGTCTCGCATTTGTTGGAGTTAGAGCTATTGACATTATAAATGCCAATGTTTTTTACCTATGCAATAGATATGCACACCCCACCTTAATAAAATAAACAACGCTGTTGTGTGTTTTTTTATTTAGTACACCTGCAAAAGTGCCCTAGCGTTCGGAGTGAAAATGGCAGCTCCGACTCCGTGTTAAAACAAGCAGTGTTGTGAGGGTGCAGTAACATAGGCTGTCACTAGGTGTCCCTTGGGACCTCTTTTGGCCACATATGGTACTGCAACATGACTAGGCAAAGGATATGGCACAGCGGTGAGAGCTGCTGACTGGTGAGCTGAGGATCCGAGTTAGAGTCTGCTGTCGGCTTACCATCCTTTGATAATGGACTGATTGTTTAACTTCACCCAAGGCTATGTGAACTATGTAAAGAAAAGTGTTTAATGAAAAATAACATAAGAATTCAATGCAGTGATGTCAGGGGTGGTCAAGCACTGCCGTGCAGGGGGTTGAGGGTAGACAGCAAAGGAATACTCCACGTTAAAACAAGCAGTGTTGTGACGGTGCAGTATCACAGGCTGTTACTACAAGTCAAACTATGGACTGGATAACTAGGACTAAGGTCCAAGTAGGAAGCAGCGTCTTTAGGTTACTCAGCACACTAATATAGACATCTCATCCTTTGTAACTGGCCCAGTGTCATGAGAGTCACTCAACGACTCGTCCTGCCTTTTAGCAAACTGCGCTAAGAGTTCTGGGACCTGTAGTTTCACTTTAAGTATGGTCCTACAGCTTCCAGCATACAAAGTGCCACTGTATACAAAACAAGACTGTCTGACACTCATTTCTTATTACCAGAATGCAGCAATAGAGCACAAATAAATTGCTTTGTCTGTAGGTCCTTAAATAGTAAACGTCACTGATATCCATCTCAACAGTACAACTTTCATCAACCTCAGAAAGATTAAAGGCATGCATGGCCCTGCAAGCCACGAACTAGAGACCTGCATGCTTATAGTCCGCTCAGCCCACCAAGCAATCTTCTATTATTGATGCAAGCTCAAAGAGCAAGAATGCTAATTTAAATAAGGTGTTTCCTTGGTCAAAATCCTCATAACTACAAACTGGGCTTGTGATCAGGTCACGGAATAAAATGGATATCAAAATGCTATGCACAGAATAATCCATGCAAATATTGCTCTTGTAACTACGATAATTACTATCTGCGAGATGTACAAAAGAAACAAATAAGTTCATATGCCACAGTGTGGATGTTACTGGCCACAATGCACTGGGCACCCAGTAGCCACCATTGATTTGACTCCGAACACAAATTACCACCTTCTGCTTGTGAGCTGTAATAGGTAACGCAGGTTATGGGATGCCACATATAGGCAGGTCCACCTGCAGTAAAGTGGGGTCCTCCTCTACAGCGATGGCTTAGTGAAGATGAGGATTACAAATGTGGGTCCTACACAAACAGGATTTAAAGATAGGGCTTAATATGAGCCGGTGGTTTACAGGTCGCGGAACCAGCACTTAATTGTGAACACTGGCACTTATGACAGACTGCCACATGGTGATGCTGTCTGTGTAATTTAGAGATGAGTTCGACAGCAGCTGTTTATTAATAAAAACAATGAATGCCTGCCGCTCAAGTCATTCTTGCAGCTCTGGGTGCCTGGAATAGTCTGTTATGATTAGTAGTTGTGTTGGTACCCTTGTTGGCAGCCCTGGGAGGGCCAATGGGTAGTTCACGCTGCAGTGGCCTCCTGATGAGGGAATAGGCACTTATTTTATTACAGATTATGAACTGCTTCTGGAAAATATTATTCTTTCTTTGGGAGAACTCTGCTTTGTACTAAGGGTAGGGTGGGCAGCTTTCAATGGACACAATTCACCATAAACAGTAACATGGAATCATTGTATGACGTTTACTGAGAGAGGACTCTTTCACCAATAACAATACCATGTTTACATGGAGAAACGGCCTGTCAAGTGCTTGGTGGGCTGCCATGGTTCAAACTTGTATCCTGAAGTGTGCACAAAAGTAATCTGCAAAATGCACATCAGTCCACAGAAATACCACACTGGCACAAGGCCTGACATAGCAAACGCAAGTACGAGGTGATATCAGCCACCATCTTAACTGCGAACAAAGCAGAAAATACAAAACTAAGAGTGAAATACAAATGTGTTTTATAAGCAGAGTTGGAGAGGAGTGATTGAGGAATCGTTAAACAATGCCCTTCCTTACTAGAATTAGGTAGCTGCAATGTCAGCAAGACTGGGTTATGATCCGAGGTGATCTTAGAACACACCTCCAATGTAAGCAAATTGAATAGGTCATTGAACAATAAAAAACATATTGATTCTGGAGTAATGCCTATGTGGTGCAGAAACAAAGTGTAACCAGGTCTCATAGGAGATATGGTACTCTACACATCAACTAAGCCATGAACCTGAGCTATGTCCCGGATAGAAACTCTAGTTTTAACCATAGTGGGATGGGCAGCAGGGTTAGTAGTGTCCACCACATAATTCGTAAAGTAGTTAAAGTGACTCCAATAATTCTAAATTCAGCCAATCAAACAACCCTGGTTCATCAATATTTGGACCACATACAGTACAGATCGTGATGATCTTAGCGAGATCCATAATCTGGCAATTGCCCACCTACCCTTGGTGTCCGAAGCAGTTCTCAGGGTTGTATATTCCAAATGTCTATAACGGAGTATGTCAACCCCGTATAGAGATTGACTGACTGGTGCTATTAACAGTTCTCTTCTAACGCAGCTATCTTCATACCCAAGATGACTTTCTGTTAAACAGACAATATGAGGCTTATAGGTGAAAGTCTCCTTGCTAACCAACCAGTGCTCAAGAGGGCAGTTAAGGCCAGTAACATTCCAACACATTGCTTTTAATCGAGACATAATGTGTGTCTGATGTCAGCAAAAAAACTCTCTAGAATATACAGGTGGTACTCATCAGCAAAACTAAAAAGTATGTGATCCAAGCCACTTTTTTTTCCAAGCACCCTCCTAATCCCTCAAAGAACCCACACGAGCTAGTGATAGAATAATCAGTGTGAATGACAAACACCCTCCAAACACATACCCCTCACCCTAACCACAGGGATAGAAAATCATCCCACCCCTTAGGCTGTCAGGTCACCAAGACAGCCCTTGGTGTGCTCTCTGCCTTCCCCCAAACTGTCCTGGCTAGCCATAGCTTAGACACCTTTCGGATTTGTGCAAGCAGCTATTATGTTTTAAAGACGCAAACAGCAACAGATGTGAGATAGCCATGAAAGGAGAAGTTGTAAGCTAAAGAGGGAGGTGTAAAGCAGATGAGATAGCTAAATAAAACAAAATGGCAAAGTAGTATCACCAATCCTTGCCCCGGCTTAATAACTCTTGCAGTATCATCCTGAGTATAACAAATCTGTGTATGACCGTCCCTTAAGATCTTCAACCTGGCAGATTCCTGAAGGAAGACCTGTGCTCCGACTGCTCTCAGCAGTGGCGGCTTCTGCTTAACAGGGGTGGAGGGGATAAAAAAAAAAAAAAGCTATTCACTTACCTGCAGGCCGGCTCCTACCTCCTGTTCCTCTTCAGTCATCGACACGCAGGAAGCACACATGCTCCCCTAGCCAATCCAGATGCTGCAATCAGCAGCATGGTGATTGGTTTGAGAACCGTGGTTCAGCACTCAGATAGGGACTATGAGCCTGTGCATGTTTTCTACCCAGGCTGTGCAATACAGCCGGTGGAGAACATGCAAAGTGCGTATAACTGTTTGCCCGGCCCAAGACAGCCGGCCAAACAGTCATGCGCACTTAAGAGTGTGCTCACCACTCATCCCCCTGGCCTCTTCTCTGGCCAGACCAGCCCCGTCCACACCTAAGCATGAACGTAAAAATAAAATATTAACATTGCGATATTATCATTTTATTGTTCCTCTTTAAACTACTCGCAGAGCAGTGGGGTGACGCTCTTCAGCCTTAGCAGAGGAGCAGCCGCTGGCTCTCAGTAGGTCATCATTTGTTTAAGCTGCCATCATCGGTCCATTGTTATCCTGCAAAAAATCAGTCCGCACAAAGAAAGATACCGCGTCAACCAAGATCAGTGCTGAAGGATGCGCCTTCAGAACAATCGTTCGTCTTGGCAGAAAGTTGCCAACTTATATCAAAATAGGACAAGGGCGAGCTCTGTCAATCTTAGTAGCCTCTCGGTATAATGGGAGCCGATGAGCATGCTGAATTTGACCATACAGGTCCCAATCAGACAGATCGTGGAAGGCCCACGAAAACAGTACATGATAAATTGTCATGGATAATCCCCTTCCTTCACCCTTTGGGATCCCAAAAATTCTAAGATTGTTGCGCCGTTGGCGATTCTCCATGTCCTCAATCTTAGGCTGAACCAGAATAAGCCGACCCTCATGCTGTCAGATTGTCCTTGCATTAGCTATTCTGGCCTCTTCTATATCTGCCTATCGCTGCTGGAGCCCGGAGATCAGCGGAGTAAGTGCTGAGACTTTCCCAGTTATCTCAGCTAAAATTGCTGCAGCTGTAAATTGTCCTTTCTATACTGGGAGTAATGTTGAAGTGCCACGGAGCGCTGAACAAGCATGAATTGAATTATGGTGGTCAGTGAAGGCTAAAAGGCTGTTGAAGAAGTCGCTGTATCAGTATTTAAGATAGTAATCCCCATGGTTATAGCCACTGTTATGCCATTGCTAGATTGGGGAGGGTTCTACATAGCTTGTTAGCTGATTGTCCATCGATACCCTGGTCCTTACGAGCCCTCCAGGATTTCCAAACAATCCACTCGTAAAGCAGGGAAGGCAAATATGTTGCTGTCCAAAGCTAAACTGCTGCTGGGGTAGGCCTTCTGGCTTTGAGATTACTGTCAACACCCTACAATGGACAGTACTGACCATCAGCCTAATTGCCTCCATCCATAAGGGGTGCAGATGTTCTCTTTTCTTTTTTGATATTACTTACTTCCGCAGAGAGCTACCCTTAAGACGGGCAGTAGACAGGCTGCTAAAATTGGCTTCCTTCGGTTTATTCTGTCCTTTGACAGCCTTGTTGTCAGACTTATCCCCTTTCCCTTCCTCAGCAGCAGAAATCAGCTTGTTGCATGAGCCTATTGTGGGGGTTTGTGAGTGTCCGTCACACTCCTTATGGAGGGGGCTGCTTGAGTATTGTTAAGTAAAGGAGATTCTGCAGCACGATTTGCCTCATGGTTATGTGTGGGGGAGCAGCTACCATAACTCCTTGACTGTTGCTTGCGCAATGCACGGCCTGGGTCTCAGACTGTGCAGCTGCATCCGGTGGAAAAAAGAGAGCTGCCAATATTGCTCTGAGCATCCTCAGTTCTCCCAGTGTCGAAAGCCTAACTGTTTGGCTTTGTGTTTTTGCAGGCCTTACCACAGACAGAAGCGGTGGAAAAAGAATCGGCAGTAGAAACATTGCTACCTTGTGTAGCAGCAGCAGACAGACTAAGAAGAACAGTAGCAGGGGCTGATGTCTTGTACCTTAGTAGTTGAACATTGGGTATTATAGAGAAGGATTGACTGATTAATGCGGATGTATCGCCTTTGACTGCCTCTAGGATAACAGCAATGGGCGAGGTTGCAGCGTGCGGTAGCCCTTGTTCCAGGCTCTCTTGGGACAGCAGACAGACTCCAGCCTCCGACAAGTGTAATTTTGCCACTGGTTGCCCAATCTGAGAAGCAGGGCGCTTCACTGTCACCTGCTGAGAGCCAGAGCCGACCCCTCGTGTAGCCACGGTAGTAGCAAGTCGAGTCCCTCTTCCTCCTCGAAGAAAGCTCTGCTTCATTGGTGCAATGAGAGGCCCAGAAAACAGCTTCAGGAATACAAATCCTATCCTCCAGGGGTGGAGAGGCAGCCCAGGGACGTCTGCTAATATATCATCAGCCGACAGCTAATTGAACGGGTAAGCTGCTCTTCTTTACCACAAAATGCTCACAGGCAGACAAACAACAGCTGATAGCAAAGGATTAGCGAAGCAGGGGAAGAGCGCACTCACAGGAGGATCAGCCCGCCACCATCTTCCTTTTCCAGCCAACTGGACGACGACTTCCACGGACAGTGAACCTGTAAGCTACAATATGGAACAGTGCGCGCAGACTGAATGTGTGTGCTTAATGTATGTGTGTCTGTAAGGGCACAATACATGGAGGTAACAGTGCTGGGCAATAACTGTGATGTGAATGTACACGGAGTGCAAGTGTGCCTGCAAGAGTACATTACAAGGAGGACCGTGGGTTCCATTTTGGGAAGCCCAGTCCTGGCTGCTGAAGACATGAGGAGTAGAGGAATCCCTCGGACAGCTCTGTGAATTGCTGCACTCCCGTTAGTTGGGTGTTGGGGTTTCATCTGCTATATAGTGCTATGAAGAACAGTGAATTGTTGCATGTTCAAGGAAGCCACATCTGCACCTGTCTAAACATTTGAGAAAAGTTTGGATGAAATTGGAATACTAATGGATTGAAATTGATTAAAAGCTTAACAGTAAAAAGATGGCTAAAAATGTCTGACGGAGGATTCTTTTGGCTCTGCATCCTGGTGCTTAAGGAGCCAGACGTGGCTTGAGTTTGTTTATAGTAAATGACAGACCATCACCTCAGTACACACTTTGCAAAAAGGAATGGACTTCAACAGGCAAATCAAAAGAACTGTTAAGATATGCAAAAAAAAAATTAGAACACGGTAGGACCTTCAGGGACAGAGACACAGCTCTAAGTGTTATTAGTGCGCTTTAGTCCCTGGTGCAAGATTTCTGATAACAATTGTCCCATGCCCTGTAGTACCCACTGTTCTGAGGTAAACATTCTGTAAAGATCCTTCGTCTTCTGTCTGCAGGGAGACTGAGTTGAGCCTCTGCCCTCTATCCTCATCTCCTCCCCAAAACGACTGGAGGGGATTGAGTGAGAGCTGCGGTCATCACATACTTCGGGGTGAACATGCTGCACTTGAGGTAGCCATTTCCTTGGGTGCAACTTGTTATCTGCCCTATGGCCTGCATTGAGCTGGTCCACCATGAAAGATTAGTTTTAAAATAATACACTTTATTAGCAATCTGAAAGTCGTACAAGGCGAGGTGACCAGGCTCAAATGAGTGCGAGGATCAATGCACAGGCGAGAAAGAGGCAAAACATGTAGCACTCCAACAAGGTCAGCACTGAGGAGAGAGATAAAGAGCTTTGAGACTCATCTAAAACCCTAGCCGTAGTCAATGCCAATCAATAGCATTAGATCAAGCGCCTATGATCTGATCAAAGAAATACAAAGCAACGCTTACACCGAATGTCCTATGTGAAAAGGAGACCAGGTTTAATTTCTCTGACATTCAGACTAGCTTTACTTGTTCTCAGAGAATCAAGCCATTCCCCAGCTGCAAATCAGCAGAATAACTCAACAACAGCCATCAGTATCCAAACTGAGAATCCATGTCTCTCCAGCTCAGATCCATCTCTAGAGCCTGAGTCGGTTCATGCGAACCCTGTTGGTCTCTTCTCCGGTCATACAGTGAAGCCCAATGTCCAATGGACAGATTACAAGCATTATCAGTCCCAGTAGAAGAATCAGCATCTAGCATGGAGGAGATAAAACTGCGGCTCGGAAACGAGAGTAGAAGCTTCACAAGATAGTGAAGGTCCACAGAGTTAATTTCTTTGAAACGTTGACAAACACTGAGCTCAACACAAAAATCTATCCAATCCTATCAATGTGCCCCAAGGCTACAAAGGAAATAAAGGGTTTAACCTCATGAACTCGCCCACTGAAGAAACACACAAAAATTGAACGTAACAATCAGTTAAGTCACAGGAAGGTGTTGGTGCCCTTAGCTTCCTGAAATCGAAATGCTATAAACCATGCTTTCTTGGTTGAGCCATCCTCACTATTTTCTAAAGCTAACCCCTCCAAATAAAGGCAAACATTTCAGCTCAGTGTTCTGTTTCCTCGACATCAGAGGCAAATCTAACAGTGTCCTTTAAACCAAAGAAATATGATGCAGCCAACGTTTTGAGTGGAAACGACCTAAAAAAGTAATCAGCAAATCATTCAATCCCCCAAAGTCATTTTGAAATCCCACCACAAGTCTGATTCCAAAACTTATGAAACCCCTGCACATCTGGCAGTGAAGCTGTCTCCGGACCCGGACCCATTTACCAACACAACAGAAGTCCTGATGGGCGAACTGCAAAAAAGGATGAAAATCTTCTCTTCTCTCCTGACACCTCAACACATCTCCAGTGGCCATCATGACATCTTGAACTGGAGAAATGTGCTTAGGCTGCCACATTCACCTTATGAACGGACATTAAAACTACAAACGACATTTAAGGAACTCAATCTATAAAGGTAGCTATTTCCTAAGGGAACAAGTCATCCGGGCCGATTCGGTAACAGCCAACATGGTTTGGATCCACGGAGGTACCTGTGTGACATGGGCCATTATTCTATTGACACCAACAACTGATGGACACCCACAACCATTAACTATCAACACCAATCCGCAATCTACTGCCTCAACTCCAAGTCTGATTTGAAAGACCCATAAGGCCCGAACACTGCAACATATTTACCAACAAATTAGAAATACAATGGTGCCCGCAAACTGTCAGACAGACTTACATGTGAGAAAACATTAGCCAAAAGCTTTGTACCAGAGAGGGCTGGAGTTGGCTGGTCACAGGACTGATCAATATCTCGAAGTTCAGGAGATGCTGAACCAACGTTCACTATTAGGATCAAAACCCATTATGCTGATTTCATGGAATACAGTAGTGGACCTTGCTAGGCATTTCAGAGATGAAGACTTCTGTTCCTTTCTGTTTTGTAAGACCATTACTTTTGTTCATGAATCTTGGTGTTGGGACCTGCTTCTTTTCATCAGCTACTACTGTTACCATAGAAGTGCCATCAGAAAAGGTACAGGGGGTAGGGCAAAAGGCTGATTTGTATCCAAGTTTGAAATTCTATTAAATTAATAATTAACCCAATTGATTTAGCATATGAAAAGATAGACAATTTATCTTAAATGGACACCCAATGGTGATGGCTTGAACTCACTTCTCTTTTTCTCTTTGGGACGGACTATTTTAAACTCATAAACCAGTCTAAGCAAAAAAAAATCTAAAATTGACTTGGTCTCTTAACATGCTTCTGGGGATGGTGGGCTTGGGCGTGGGTGGTGCAAGATGTCTGGACCAAGTGATTTTATCTTGAATGTGGCATACAATCTAACAGAAAAGTGTGCGCAAACTCTATATGGAGCATTCCTACAGAGACTGGTCCGCAGCAATGCAGTGATACTCATGGGGAGCAGTTTATTAAGGTGTTCATCTTCCCAAAACTTGCGCTCACCGAATGGTAGACTTCCAGCAGACAGGCCCAGGAAGTATATAAACAGTATACACACAGTTCAAACCAACGCAATGCAGTTTTAGACTGTACCTTTGTTTCATCAACCAACTTTAGATACTTTACTACTTTTAAACCAATAATCAAGAGTGGTCATGCTCCCCAACATATGCATTTCACAATTTTTCCTCCAGGTATCAGATGTTTACAGCAATAGGTGAATCAAATGGGTGTCCCCCACTAAAAAGTCTTCTTGGGCCTCTGCTACAACCGAGAAAATTAATAAATGACGGGCTACAGAAGAATATACGGATTTGATTCAGAAGCTCTCTCAGAAAGGGCGCTTAAATATGAACGTTGTGCTGTATTGGAACAAACCACGTCTATACTCATTTAACAGTGTTATACAGAAAAAGGAAGGAATTAAAAGTAACAATACAGACATAAGGTTTGAGAAATAAGGAGGAGCTAAACTGATTATGGCTAAAAATCACAGAATTTTGCATGTCTACTTGTCCAAATATATTCTGTGTGCACTATATAAACAGCCTTAGCTCCCATTATACTGCTGAGTTGGATTACTTCATCCCAGTGCAAAGCTGGGTTGCCTATATTATGCTGTTGTGTGTTGATGTTTGAGTAGAAGTGACCTCACATGCCAACTAACATTGTAGCTGCTGTTGATCCCACAATATTCCAGGCAACATCATAGAGCTATGGGTCTCAGTGGTATTCCAAAAAGACGTTTTAAGTCTAATCCGGATTTTTGGGCTCCCACTTTTACTACCCTTTTTAGGTCTCGCCTAGCGGCGTAGCGCATGCGCTGCTCGCCTTGGCGAGATCTATTGTCGTCGACTTGGTTGCCGAAGGGGGACAGGAGATGTGCACTTGCCCAGAGAGCCGATGTGCACACTCACGGCGTCTCTTTCCGCTTGCTCCCGGACAACCGATGTGCACGCTCACTGCGTCTCTTTTAGCTTGCGCCTGGACAGCCGAGGTGCACGCTCTCGGTGTCTCTTTCAGCTTCAGGAATCGTTCCTCTATCCCCCTGCACCGCGGCCCCTGCGGCAGTGCCAGGCCGCCTCCCGTCCTCCATGGCGGGCTGGAAGAATGGCTTGGTGCAGGAGAAGTACCGGCTGGTGGTGGTAGGAGGCGGCGGCGTAGGCAAGTCTGCGCTCACCATTCAGTTTATCCAGGTGGATGCAGTATGTCTGGCATGCACAGCTCGTCTCTGCCCTGCCCTCCTTACTCACGCCGGCTGCAGACTGTCCTTTATTCATCCAGACGCTGAGTTTCTCCTCCCCGGCCTCTGCTCAGCCCCTCTTACCCAGGCTTGATCATTCCCAGGCAATGTACCCTGCACTCTAGACGCGGCCCCCTACTCTGCCTGCCTTCAGGACCCTGATTAATTCCATCTCATCCATAAACTGCTCCCGTCCTGGGCCCCAGCCACTCGGGGGGGGGGGGGGGAAATATTACATCTTAATATGAGCTCTGTCTTTCCCTTCGCCATGCACCATCGCACTTCGACCTGACCTGTGTACCTCCATAGAACAACGAACCCCTTGGCGCCTGTGCCTCACCACACTTGGCCATCCCTCCTGCACATACTGCTAGCAACCCAGCCACTGGGAGTCTCTCAGTAGACTTTGCACCCCACTTAACATCACCCCGCCCACCCCTCAAATAATTCAATCTGCTACTGTGCCGAAAGAAACTATGCCCCACCACCCAGCCTCCCTGTCCGTTCCTGTCCTGTGTATTTTACTTTGCATTACCGTTCGCCTGGCTTTCCCCGATATTCGGCTCTTGTTACCAACTCACCCTCTGCCCCTCTGTCCCGTGTCACTTTGTCCACACAGCTGTTAAGTCCTGCAGACTCGCCCTCTTTTGCCTGTTTGTGCCTTCCGCATCCTCTTAAAGCAGATGGCGCTCCTCTTACCCAAGACCCGCTCAACCCTCTTGTCCCACCCCTACCCAGGTACCTGTCCCGCTCCTGCCTTCTCTCCAGCCACACCGGCTTATAATATCAATGTGTCTTGTATACATGGTTTCACTGGCCCTTACACAGATTTCTTTTTCCTTTGCTGCTGCCAGTTTGTCGCATTGAACACTCCCTTTTTGTACCTATCCTTTCCTTTGTGATTTGCAGAGTCTAACAGCCCCTCCCTGCCCCCCAAATCGCTTGCTTGTGTTTGATTTTTCTTAGTCATTCAATGCAGTGTTTTTTCTTGTGTAGTTCCAGTACATTGCCCGAAGTGCAATGGCATGTACACACCTTCTGCCATTGCTTTCTTTCTTTCTAACCATCACCTGTCGCCTGGGTATTGCAGTTTCACATTTTCCGTTAGCTCGTGGCACTGGGTACCCCACCCTGTAAAGTATCCTTGACTTGGTATGATTTGCCTTCTGGCCTGCACCTGCTGAAGGTGGCACACATGGCATGCCACCATTTGGTTCTCATCCCGTCAGCACCGTGTCCTTTGCTGACTCCGTGTTTCCAGTTTTAGCTAACCCGTCAGGGAGCCCCCATTCCTTTCAAAGCCTATAAATATTTGAGATATGGGATGCTGTGGGGACCCACATATTAGGAAGGGAAGACCCATGGTTTTGTGTTGTGCCACAGGTCTCATTACTGTGAAAACGAGAGCGCAATGTTCTCCTCTTTTATACATATGTGTTTGTGTGAACACACATTCACATCTGCTTATATATTAAATGTATTCAGATTTTTTCTGCAGTCTGTTCTGCCTTTGGCGTTTTGACATTTCGATTCTCTTTAATAATTAAGGTCACTCCGACCCTCTATTATGTTGTATTTTTTTTTTTTTTAATGTGTTGTCTCTATGGCCTAGTCCGCAATCAAATATCTTTTATTTACCAAATTGTTCTGTCATCTGTGTGTGCATTTTGTGCCATAGTTGGGTCTCGCATTTCGAAAATTAGAGCTATTGGTGTTGCATTATTATTTGCAACGCCAAAAGCTTTAACTCTAACTGATGCGAGACCTATTGCAAATGCTTGTTTAATCAGTTTTTGAAACTGATTTCATCCCATGTTCTTGGCAAGGATCCTTACTGTATCCAATATACAAAACCGGCGCCCCCACTCCAGTAAACTATAGAGAGATTTCCCTCCTCGAAGTGGAAGCCAAACAGATGCAATATTTTACTAAATGAATTTGCGACCTGGGCTGAATCAAAAAATTTAATTCCACAGACGCAAACTGGCTTCGGAGGCAACACAATTGATAACATACTTTTTCTACTGATGTTCATATATAAATCTCTGAATGTAAAATAAGCAGTTTGTTTATCGGTTTCATCGATTAATGTAGGCCTTTTGATGACTGCCGTAGACCATGCTTCATTATGGACTAAATTAACTAAATTGAGCATTCCTCCCATTAGTGATGGCCATACGATCTTTGTATTGGAACATGTGGTTCCAGGTTAAACTAGCATACAACAGCCACATTTCTAGAAAGATGTGGACAAATAGATAGATAGATAGATAGATAGATAGATAGATAGATAGATAGATAGATAGATAGATAGATAGATAGATAGATAGATAGATAGATAGATAGATAGATAGATAGATAGATAGATAGATAGATAGATAGATAGATAAAACAGGGCTGTGGACTGGCTTCGCTAAAGTTCAGCTTACACAGCAGATTTATTAGATGCGATCAATGTGCAGGGATGCTATTCACCAAGATTAGGTACGCTTTGTTTTCATAACCTGCAATACACAGATGACACTTATTTTAGATCAATAGATTAACAAATCATTAACTTATTTCGCCAAGAAGATGGGACGATCTAAGTTTCAAGAACTGAGAAAAAACGGATAGTGAGAATTGGCTTGCAGAAGACTCAGGCAACCCCAAATAACGATAAAATTGGCAAAACAATTTGCAATCAATGTAGACAAACCTACACTTCAGGTTTTGAGCAGTACACGTTTTAATGTGAGGCAGTGCTACATAGTGGATACCTCAGTCGAGAAACTAAGGAAATACACTCATTGGGGAGCATGGAGTAATGCTCTGGAATCTCTCCCATCAACACTGGACGCACTTAAAAACGATCTCTCTTTGACGTATGCTATACACAGCTCTGAAATAATCTTGAAGCCACATCGGTTAAACCATTGCCTTCAGTTAGAAATGCAAATGTTCCGACGTCTAATGATTGAGGCCTGGCAGCTATTCTAGAGAAGTGAGTATCAACTCAATGCAACTTATTTAGGCACATTTTTCATTAGACCAACTCAATTAGCAAATCGCCACTGGAATTTTACTCTGCAGCAACCATAGTTAACATTAATGCTTCTATACCTGGGCAGCTGCTTCGCAATGCCACATGCCAAGTAAAACTCTTTAAGAACTACTATCTGGCAAGCAATTTCAAGCAATCACTCTAGATATACTCTAGGATAGCAGATCTAAATAAGGCACTGGACACTTTACAACTGCAAGCATTATAGGATCTTTCAACATGCCAAAGTTACTTTCAACAGTTGACAAAACGACACGCTTAAATCAGCCTCATTTTTAAGGGACATTAAGGCACTGAACAGAAAAAAATATTCAGATTACACTGGGGTCAGTTTCTCTGAAAAGAATCTATTAAACTATTTAAAATATCATCAGGCTAAATCCACAACTACCACTTTATGCACATTCACTTTTTATGTACCCCTTTACTGGACCTCAGGCATGATTGCTAAACTTATCGATGTTTTTCCAAATGTTGCGGTCTGGGCAGCTTCACGTTTGAATCACCACAACACATTTTCTGTGTTTTTTCATTGTTATTAGTGGAATGAGGGCTATGGCTTGGACCACGTCCTCTTAAAAAGGGATTCCCACCCCCCCCTACCGATTGCTGTGAAATTTGGAGAACAACAGCAAGGGTAGGATGATACATGGATGTGGCTCTTTGCCGTCTGAGTACAGAAGATGACAACAACAGAAAAAAACACTGGCATTGTACATAGAGATTTCTTCTGGAAAACCTTTTATTTCAACTGAAGCTAAAAAGTGAATAATAAATGTATATCCCATTTTATTAGCTGAACTATCTAAACAAATTGATATCTATGTATTAGATGTATTTAATATCAACTGCTTTGTTCCAGCATTGTATGATCTTAATTAAACTACAATAAACTGCAATTCTGAATTAAATGTTGTATGAGTAAGTTACCAACTGCATGGATAATTAATGGGTGAGTGCTACACTCCGAAGACCAACACTGATGCACAAATGCAGAATAGCCTTGCAGAATAACTAGTAGGAATAAATACTACAAATACTTAACAGGAACAAATAATGTCCAAATAAAGTTTAAGTGCTCACTGGCTTAACAGAGAAAGAGAACCGGAAACAGGTCTATAAGAAATGTAATATTGCTCTACTTCACTTTGACAACAAGCAACTAAAAGGAACAATCAGACAGTAAATCACAGATTTTGCAACATAAATCCTTAAAAAAACAGAATGATTAAAAAAAATAGCAAATCCTCTAAGAGGAAACTAACCAAAAGGAGCACCGAGTACCCTGTAGCATGTGACAGAGATACATAATGAGCTTCATAGAATATATAGAGACGTCAGAATAATGAACCCATTCTATTTCCTTCTTTAGCATTTAATCCATAAATCATATCTCGAAAATATGAAAAAGATACAGTATAACTCACTAACACTCACTGATACAGCCCAACCCTTTTTAATATTATGTGGCCCCTCTGGCTGATCTGGTGCGTCCTTGTGGGTTTCAAGCGGAGTCATATGCAGACAATACTCAAATTATTGTATCCATTTCCGACATGCCTTTGGTGGCGGGGAGGTTCAACCACTGTATGTCCGGCATCATATGCTGGATGAAGGTCAATTTCCTGAAGATTAATGCAGACAAGACTGAAGTGCTTGTGTTTGGCTCTTAAAACTCCATTTGGTCTAGCACTTGGTGGCCAGATGCTCGCGGACCTCTCCCCAGTCCGGTCAAGTTAGCTAAAAACCTTGGGGTCCTTTTTAGGTCTCGCCTGACCCAGCGCATGCGCTGGTCTGGCGAGACTTATTGAGAGGGCTCCAAAAAGTGCTACCAGGCCAGCCTAGAGCTACAGTGCATGTGCGCGGGCGCGCGCTTTACCGCGATTACTTTCACTTTCGCGGCCGCACGGCCGCTTTGATGTTTGATCGCGATCACTTTCACGGCCGCACGGCATAGCCAATAGGTCTCGCTTTTGGGACCTTATAAGTATTTAGTTATGCAACTGTTGCATGGCTAAACACTTATAAGGTCCCAAAGGCGACACCTATTGGCTATGCCAATGCTTGTTGATAATACTCTGAGTTTTGATGCACAGATCAGTCACATTATCAACACTTGTTTTTACATCATTAGGACCATGAAAAAGATCTTTCCTTACATTCCATCGGCATTGTCACCTCACGGTTGGACTATTGTAATGCACTTTACCATAACATCAATCGCTCCACCCTGAATAAACTTCCGGTTGTAGAGAATGCAGCAGCCTGCCTTATTCTGAATATTTCTAAACAGCACTTGATCAGCCATGGGATCCGTCCCATTTATTGGCTCCCGTTAGGAAGCTAATTTCTTTCAAGTCCTTGTGCTGAGTTTTTAAGGCTTTTCATCATAGGGCCTCATCCAAATGAATGCTCACTGGTACTCTCTGGGCAGACTACTTAGATCCTCATGCTGTAAAAGAATTTTGGACCCCCAGATTTCAGAAGACTCGATGGGATGTGCGCTCATTCTCGGCAGCCGCTGCCAAACTATGGAACACTCTGCCTGCCTATATCTCAGAAGCAGATTCCTTTATGTCCTTTAAAAAAAAAACATCTGAAAACCTGTCTCTCATCATCCCCGAATCTTTGATTCTTGGCTCACTGCTCTTGCTGATTTCTCTGTCCTGCTATAGCGCTTTGGCACCTTCGGGGTTTAGTGTGATCTTTACATTTTACACTATCCTTACCTAGCCTAGCCTATGAACAACCAAGCTTCTCCAAAACATGTAGGTTTAGTCATGCAAATATTGGATTATTGGATTGTACAGTAGCCGGGAAATGGTGCCAGGCAGGAGCACACCAACTAATAAACGTGAACCACAACTCGCATACCCATTCATATATCCATTCCAATACTCACACACACACTTACTCCTTCACAGAAGCACTCACACACCTACTCACTCACTTGTACAGCCACTCACACAATCATTCGATCACCCATACAGCTACTCATACAACCAGTCACTCACCCGTATAGCCAGTCACATAACCACACACTGACCCATACAGCTACTCTCAAACCCACTTTTTTACCTAGTCACTGACACACTCACTCACTCACTCATATAGCCTCTCAACACAGTTACTTACTTACCCACACAAGCACTCAAACACACAACCACTTACATACCCATTCACACATCCATACACACACTTGCATATCCACACACTCACCCATATAGCCATTCAGACAGACACTCACTCTCCAACTCACCTAACCAAACACCACCTCACTCAACCATAAAACCAACACCACCTCAAACAGCCCCTCACTTAACCATAAAGCCACTCACACACCCAGCCACTTACATATACAGACACCAACTCACTCACCCATACAGCCACTCACACACCTGATTATCCACCCATAGAGCCACTTACACCACCACACAGCTATTGACACACAAGGATATAGTCACACAGCCACTCACATTGTATAGATGTTAGAAGCAGTATCACTCAGTAGTAGTGCAACGTGTACACTAATTTATCTTTTGTAGTAGGTTAGGTTTAACCATCAAACTCTTCGAAAACACACACTCACTTGATGATGTCATCAGGGATGTTATGTCAGTCTCCCTCTCCCTCTCCCTCTCCCCCTCCCCCTCCCCCTCCCTCTCCCCGTCCCTCTCCCCCTTCCTCTCCCCCTTCCTCTTCCTCTCCCCCTCCCTCCCTCCTTAGGGAGAGCCATTGGCATAAATCCAAAAAAAAGCCCTCTTAGCGAGAAAGCAATGAGAAAAGAACCCAGGAAGATCGCCCCGGGTCAGGGATCTCTATCGCAGCAAATCCCCTTTAAGTCCACCATCATCTGCTGCCGCGCACCGCCTGAAATCTAACACCGCTCAGCAGTGTATGAGAAGCTGAAAGTTTGCCCTGCTGACAGTTCACTCTCTATCTCTGCACCTAAACTGACCCCATCCAGGAGAGAATGCTGCAGTCGGTGGTGTAGTTGCTGGTGTACTCGCTGCTACTGCGCACTGCACCCCGCCATCGCCAGCCCAAGATCTGACGCCACTCAGTGGTGTATGTGAAGAAGTGTATATTCACTAGAGAAATGCAAAAACAACAGTTGATGGACAGAATGCAGAACAATGTCATACATTCACCCCAGTACAGAGATCTGGGCCTAAATCCATTGTTTTTTTGCTCACCATGCCATTCCAGTTTGAACCCAGCGATATGCAAATCAGTCTTGACCCTGTGCCTCATGGCAACAATCCAGCCAGAACTGCCAAGCCAGGTCCTCCCTGGACTGGAACCAAGCGTCCTAAGACCGGTTTCGGGGTTTCACCCCTCTTCAGCCACGATAGCTTGATTCCAGTGTCATGGAGAGCATGGGACTCACGTCTGAGCATACCTTTCCCACTCGGGGTGACAAATGCAAAAACAACAGTTGATGGACAGAATGCAGAACAACGTCATACATTCACCCCAGTACAGAGATCTGGGCCTAAATCCATCGTGCTCACTACGCCACTGGAGTCAAGCTATCCTGGCTGAAGAGGGGTGAAACCCCGAAACCGGTCCTAGGATGCTTGATTCCGGTCCAGGGAAGACATGGCTTGGCAGTTCGGGCTGGACTGTTCCCGTAAGGCACAGGGTCAAGACTGATTTGCATATGGCCATGTCTGAACTGGGGTGGCGTGGTGAGCAAAATAACGATGAATTAAACCCAGATCTGTGACTGGGAGTGAATGTTTTGCCAATGTGCAACATTCGGTCCATCATTGTGTGTGTTTTGCTATTCACTAGATAAGCCAAAAGTGTTTCCTGGACACTCCACACCCCACCATGCACCTATACATCGTATCTTGCTCCTGACCGGAATATATGACCGACCCTACTGCAGCCGCTAGTGCGTCGCACCACGCCAGATGGCGATCTGGTGCACCACATCCCCGCCACCCGCCTAGGGGAACCAGTCCACACTGCAACAACTTGACTGCATCAGTTATAGTTGCAGCTGAAGCCCAGTGTGTTCTGCCTCCAACAGCTCCTCACCACCGTCCGAGCCCCTGATAAAGAACTTCCTACTCCTTCATGACTTTGGCTATCGTTTTAGCAACACGTATTTTGGGGTACTGCTTTCTTTGATGCTTGTGGGAGGAAGAATTGGAGGGCACTACTGTTGACCGTCTTCAGCCATTTACACGTATCTGGTTGACATTCCTGAACCCGAGGCATGAAAGCAGCATTTTACCAATCTACATTTTTGTGCTCCTCATAGCAGTTTGTGCAGTCTTCGCTGGCGATTGGCTCCTCCCTAAATTTGCAAATGTGCCTGTTGTGAACTTCTCCTGTCCAATCACCGGCCCTATCTAGACCCCAGGACCTCGGAATTCTAAAGCAAATGAACTCTCAAGAGTGTACTGTTATGTCTTTGAAGTTCTTGTGTGGTAGGAATAAACTGGGCACCTATCTACAGCAAATATAGGTAAAACTAACCTTCTGAATGATAAAGAAAGACTTTTCCAAGATTCTCACTATTGTCTCTGTTGGAATGAGTAAATACGATGTCAATGGATACCATATATGCAGGGCAATACCAATAAAAGCAATGTCAATGTATGCCATAATCTAGGCTTGCACAACAGTGACGATACCGACAGTAGCAATGTCAATGTATGCCATAATCTAGGCATGAATGACAATGTTGTTACCAGTAAAAGCAATGTTAATTTACGCCATGATTTAAGAATGCATAAAAAAAGGCAAATCTTGCAGGTGCAGAAAAAAAGGGGTCCCGGGGGCCACAATAGGCTTGGAGAGGGTGGGCTGTGCAGCCTCTTTCCCCTTTTATTTATATTTTTGCACTGGGGGTTCTTATGGGATAATTAGGCTACGGGAGGGCAGCCGCTGTGCCACTTCCATTTATTAATTACTTGGCCCCGGGAGATGGGGTTCCTGAGGCTTAATAAGCTTAGGGAGGGGGCCACACGCCCCTCCCCTTTTTAATTGACTGCGGTCCCGGGGGATGGGGTCCCAGTATCTGATAACGCTTGGGGATGGGGCAGTGTAGCCCACCCCCCTTTTAAACAAAAACAGATGGGATCGCTGAGGTCTATTAAAGCTTGGGGGGGGGGGGGGGGGGGGGAGGGGGAGGCCCTCTGCCCTTTTTAGGTCTTGCCTAGGCAGCGCGCATGGGCTGCTCTAGGAGATGACCTTTAGAAATCGGTCGTCTCCTTTTCAAGCACACTCGTGCTTGTGCTGGCATCCACCTTGCGGATGCGAGCAGTGGCGCACTTGCTAATTGAAAACATATGGCTCTCGCGCTGCCGCTGCTCGCTCCCAGAAGGCGGAAGCCAGCACATGCACGAGTGCTTCAAAACAGCTGCTGCTTGTCTTCACAGCTGGAGCCCGCTTTTGTAAAGCACCGCACGCCACTCCTAACACGGGCGCAATACAAACAATGGCGGCTGCAGCTTTTTTTCCTCACAGTAGGCTTCCTTGTATTTGAATTGATCATGTTTTATTTCCACCAGCTCCGCACTTGAGCTTCAGCAGTGACGCTGCTGCTTGAGCAATAGCGGGCACTTCTTTTGTTTATTTTCAGCGTGCTTTCAGTTTAACAAAGGTGGCACGCACCTTTCTTTCTGCACGGCTCGCCTTTTTCACATCCCGGGACAAGGAGCAGAGACCGCGTTGGCTCCTTCGATGGCAGGAGGTAAGCAGGGCGTAATGCAGCTCTCTTCACTCGCACACTGCTCTAAAAAGTTTCAGAACTTTGTACATTGTACATTGCTGACAGAAGTGTTCATGGCAGGGTCAGTTTTTTTAGGATTAGGTGTGATAGGTCAGGGAAGCAGTTTGGGACTGCATGATAAGTGGCAGTTTACACATTGATGGCGCTCCAAGTCACAGCTAAGATCAAACATGCTGCACTGCAAATGTCAAGTGAGTCTAGTCAGACAGCATTGCAGGATTACAATCTAACAGATCTGAGCTCCAGGACATTTATGTGATGTCATTCTTCTATTGAATCCAATGACCCCTTGCTGTCTGCTCCAGGCGGTGGAACCCGCACCCCTCAACAATGCATTCAATGTCATGATAAGGTGGGCTAATTGCAGTTGAAAGTGTAGACCCTTTGTGATTTGTGACCAAGCCAAGTCACTGCACCTTTGATTTTGGCTGAGACTGAAAATGGACTGTCGAAAACTCCAGCCATTGGGAACCCAACTCCTTTGTGGAGGTCACACCTGCAGAAGGGTACCAATTTGTGCAGAACTGTATCATGCTAAGCAAATGACGAACAACGTAAGGAGTCAATCCATCAAAGTATCTGGTTGAAATAACCTGCTCAACACCCAGGAGTTGAACATTAGCACCCCTGAGTGCGTATATTCATGTACTAATCATCACCGGTGAGAACTGCCATGCGTGTCACCACACTGTTGGACCAGTCCATATTAACACACCAGGAAAATGGCCCGTATGTCCCTGCAACAGTCATTTCAACATGAGACCCTGTTATCTCTTGAGGGTCCAAACGCTGTCTACAATATAGGATAACCAACTACAGTACACCTATGTGTTATTGTTGACTAAGAAACGTTGTTTGGTATATACACAACATTTTGCATTACGGTCACTACTTTTTGGTTAGTCTTGCTTGTGATTTTTCGTCTTTCACTGACGTTGTTGCTTCTATGTTGCGACAATGATTGTTGGATAATGTAAAGACTGTGTGTTGGTCATGAGTTTCATTGAGTTGTGAGGCATTAATTGCATTCCGTGATTTTGCTGAACATAAAATTGTGCGTGAATGATACCAGTGAGAACCACTGCTCATGAATAATTGCCATTTCCCAGGTTCCCATGGGTTTAAGGGCTGATCTTGTTTCGTAAATACGCAGTGAAATTACAGCTTGTATTTAGCATGGCCTCTACCGTGTAAATCTGGTGCCCCCTTGTTAACTTTTTGCAGCAAGAAAATCAACAAGCATTGGCATAGCCAATAGGTCTCGCTTTTGGGACCTTATAAGTATTTAGTTATGCAGCACAATATCCTTGGTGCAACAACATCAACTGTTGCATGGCTAAACACTTATAAGGTCCCAAAGGCGAGACCTATTGGCTATGCCAATGCTTGTTTATAATGTTTGGCCCCGGGGGACAGGTCCCTGGGGCCTAATAAGGCTTGAGGCATCCTCCGGTTATGTTATGTTCTGTTATGTTATGTTAAAGGATATTTGTAAAGCGCACAGCTACTCTGGCAGAGTGTCCCGGCACTAATGGACCTTGGAGCTGGACTGTTGCTGTCCCTGAAGGGGGAAAAAACCTTATGGCTGTTGCTGGAACAGGCAGGTTTTCAGCAGCTTACTAAAGGTAAGTAGGTCCGACACCTGTTTAAGTTTTACAGGCAGGAGGTTCCAGACTTGGGCAACCTGGACTTGGAAAGAGCGGCCTCCAGTACGGGTGCATGAAAACTTAGGGACAACCGCCTGATGCAGTGAAGATGACCTCAGGGTTCTGCAGGGAACATATTGTGCGACTCTCCTTCTAAGATAGTGTGCGCCAGTACCTTGTAGAGCCTTAAAAGCCAGAACCAAGGCTTTAAAGCAGATTCTTTTCCGAACGAGAAGCCAATGCAAAGCCTTGTATTGTATTGTATTAAGCACCTGTAAAGCGCGCTGTCGCCCAAAGGGTATCCTGGCGCTATCAAACATGTGCTCAGATCAGCCGTGGATGGGTAAACGGCCGTGAGCAGATTGATCGAGGCAGGCTGATTATGGGATGGTTCATTCCCTGGGAAGAGCCAGGTTTTGACTCCTTTCCTAAACTGCATCAGATCTTCTAACTGTCTGATAATGGTAGGGAGTTTATTCCAAAGCTTTGCTCCCGCAATGCTGAAGGCTCTCCCACCTGATTTTGTCTTTCTGAATTTGGGCACCTTAACCAGATTGGCCGAGGATGAGCGTAAACTCCAGGTGGGGACATACCATGCAAATTTGTGCTGCATGGGTTTGGGTCCAATACCGTGCAGAGCTTTGAACATCAGGCTGAGGGATTAAAACTTAATCCTTTCTGACACTGGGAGCCAGTGTAGCTCTGCCAGCGTTGGCGAGGTGGATGAATATCTCAGTCTTGATAAAGCAAACTTGGCCGCCATCGTCTGGACCCTCTGCAGTCTCTCAATTACGTACTTTGGAGACTCCAACAGCAGTGCATTACAGTAGTCTAGTCTACTCAAGATAACGCTTCGAACTACCAGTACTCTGGCCTGTGAGGGTAGCATCGGTAGGGTCTTTCAGAGCACCCTGATGAGAGCAAAGCAGCATCTAGCAGTTTTTTAAATCTGGGTTTCCAGGCTCAGTTTGTCGTTGAACACCACTCCCTAATTACACCCCGTCTCTGAAGGACTTAGAGGAATATCGGTCGGTATAGGCCAGAAATCGTTTGGTAGTAAACGAGGAACTTTGCCTGCTGCGCAGCACAGGATCTCTGTCTTGTCTGCATTAAATTAAGGAGTTCACTCTCGGCCAGTCTGAAGCATCCATCATGCAGGTGTGGAAATCTTCCAGTGAGGTAAATTGGTCCCCCTCCAATGACAGGATGAGCTGCGTGTCATCTGCGTAATTAATAAGGCGAATGTTGTGAGCTTTAATGTCAGCCAACAATGGTCTGAAATAGACGTTGAATAATATCGGGCAGATAGCAGACCCCTGAGGAACACCATGTGGGTTGTTAGTGAACTCAGATTGAAACGGTAAAAGAGCCACTGCCTGTGATCTTTTGGAGAGGTACGATTGGAACCATTTCCATGCTGTGCCCACTATCCCTATGCCCTTAAGCCTGGCTAGAAGTATCTCATGGTTCACCGTGTCAAACGCGGCGGACAGGTCAAGCAGAATCAATATTGCTGCGTGAGAAGTTGGCCTGATATATGCTGTCCACTAGTTATAGTGGGCACTTTGTATCAGTCCAAACAAACCCCTTATAGTGATAGGTTAAAGCCAACCTTTATTTAAAGCTATCCCAGTGGTAGCTATGGAAAGCAGCCTTCAGGCTAAGTCTTGAAGGTATGTAAAGCAGCTTGTTTTACCAGTCTATGATCTCTTGAATGACCAAATGAAAGGACAACCACACCAGGTATATATTGACAATATATCTATTTAAGATAAAACACACCCCTCTAGTCACTTTATGAGGCTGGAGTTCGAAGTACTTAAGTTACAAGTCAGTATTCAACAGTAAAAGCACAAATACACGTTTGGGCCCTAGGGGCGTACCAAACCATATACCAATAAAGTGGTTTAAGAACCACGACTGAGCTAGACACAAGGCCTAGAGCCTGTAGAAGTGCTTGGACCACAAGGAACCACCCTGGGTAGTGACACAGGGGACCCATGGGGGACGCGTGCAGTGTAAGAACACAGCCGCGAATCACCGTTAACTTCTATGGGGAAAGTCACGGTTGGAAATTAAAGAGTTTAAGGACACTTAGAGGATGACTAGGAGCGAATCCTTTTGGACCTAGAGGTGTTTAGGGCCAACACCCATGGGAGCACTGGAGTACTCGAGTTACCTTAACCAGGGAAGCCGGGTGCATAGGTGTCTATTGGTGTCGGGTCGCTGCTTTCAATGGAAGCTGGCAAAGAAGTGCTGCTGCCGTGAAGAGAAGTGTCGGAAAAGATCCAATCCTGGATCGAGGATGGAATTGAACCTGAAAGCAGAGGGGACAGAGTCTGGGTCACTTGCCAGTGACCAGGGGCACGATAGTCCAATGCCCACAGATGTTGGGTGCTTCAGGTGAGTTGACGGGTGTCTTGATTCTTCAGCCACGAGGTCCAGGAGGCGTCGACGACGACCAGGAGCTAGATTCGAGCTGTCCCACGAAGTCTGTCAAGTGCTGCGGTGTCGGCGACCAGATTGGACCCAACAAGCCTTGGCAACGGCAAGTCACGTGGAAATAAAAAAGGACGTCGGTGCAGACCAGCCAGGTCTGGGGGACTCACCCAGCGAGGATAAGTCAGGGCATGTCTGGAGCAACCAGGAAAGCCCAATCAGAAGAGGAGTTGCCTTCGTGGGGACCCACTAGCCAACCGGCTAGCGATCGCGAAGGAGCCTCGAGCGGTCACACTTGAAACTGGCCCACGGGTCACTCATGGAGTGGAGGCCAGAGATGTTCAGTGCAGGAGGTACTCAAGGCTGGGGCTACTCGGAGCCCAAAGCACAACTTCGAGGGAGACCAGGAAGATGATGGATCGGCAAAAGATCCAGGGGTTCACGTCACCCACGATAGCCACGGGCCTCAGCTTTGCTGTGGACTCAGGGTAGCCTCGGGGAAGTCTGGAAATCCACCTCTGGTGATACAAAGACTTCGGCGTCCATATACTAGTGGCTTATAAGGCACTCCAGGATCCAATTAGAGATGTACCTAATGTACATGAAAACCATTTTATAGAGGAAGCAGCTAGGCTGGGGTCCTGATTAGCAGGGTCACAGCCAGACTAAGGTCGAAAAACAGTGAAGCACCAGCAAAAAGTGGTGGTACCCATGTGAAGCAGATCCTGCTCTCCTGCTCCTACTCTAATGCTGACTGCCCCCTGTCCGTCCGCATTCGAAGATCGTCCAGCACGGTTACCAGAGCTGTCTCCGTTCCATGCCCTGGGCGGAAGCCAAATTGCACATCTTCCAGTATATCGTTAGTTTCCAGAAACTGGGAGAGTGCCTTACTGACCACCCTCTCTATGATCTTTATTGGGTAGGGCAACAGGGAGATAGGTCTGTAATTCTTAGGGGAAGCTGGGTCCAGTGTTGCTTTCTTCAGCAAAGGTGTCACTACCGCTTGTTTCCAGCAGCCCGGCACTGACCCGCTGGACAGTGATTGATTACAGATTTGTCTGGTGATCTGAAATAGTTCCAAGCTCAGCTCTTTCCAAATTGTATGTGGTAATGGGTCCAACGGCGAGCCTGAGGAAATACCTAATGCTACTCTTTTGAAATCCTCCATGGATGGGGCCTCAAAGTGATCTAGGAAATTAGAGTTTTCCACCACGCTTTCTCTTTCCTTTTCCTGAGTCGCTTTTATTGCCTCTACCTCAGCATTTCCCTCGGTGCATGGTCTACTTGCCCCAAAGCCATCAAGAATATGAGTGATCTTTTCCTCGAAAAAGATCGCAAGGTTATTACAGAGATCCCGTGAAGGTTGTATTTTGTTTTCTGTGCACTCTGGGTTGGCGATGTCCCCCACTATTTTAAAGATACTTCTGGCACTATTTGAGGACCTTAAGATCAGGTGTGCAATGTACTCTGCTTTTATTCTGCCAATTTCTCTCTTATAGTGAGCTATTGCCTCTTTCCAGACAGTTTTATCCTCCTCTGAATATCCCTTTCTCCATTTTCTCTCTGCGGACTTACAACTCATCTTTAAAGATCTGAGTGTTTCATTGTACCAAGGTGCGGAAGGTCTGCCCTTTTTCTTATAATTCTTTAGAGGGGCAACTAGGTCTAACCTAGTATTTATATGTTCGCAAAAGGTCTCGTAGTTTTCCTCTACCTGCCTAGCTTCGTCAAAAATTTCCTCCATAGAAAATACCGGGGAGAGCTTTGCTCTTTGCAAAAGTCCCTTCCAGTCCCTAACTTGGTATTTCCTTGATCCAGTGATGTCGGGGTTGTTCTTTTTCAGGTGAGGGGAGATCCGAGCTCTCGGTCCAAGAATAAGGACCGTCCTGGCGGCCGCATTCTGGACCACCTGTAGTCTGTTTAGTAAGTACTCTGGGAGGCCTAGGTATAGGGCATTTAAATAGTCCAATCTTGAGACAAGGAGGGCTTGGACCACGGTCTTCTATGGGTGAGAGGCAGGAGGAGGAGAAAATTCTCGAGCATCCGCAGGAGACCAAAACAAGATCCTGCGACTGACTGGATTTGGGCTTTCATGGACAGGGTATCAGCCAACCTAACACCCAGGTTCTTCACCGTGTTAACCAAGGAGAGGTAACATGCCTGATGGCCACCATTGTTTCCACTCGCCCCAAGATGGAGAGCCGAAGAAATTTATCTCCGATTTCTCTGCGTTACACTTAAGTTGATTCTCTCTGAGCCATGTGAAAACCCCAGTCAGGCATTTATTGATCTTCTCCCCTACATAGTCCTCACCCTTATTACATGTAAACAGAATCTGTGTATCGTCAGCATAGGAGATTATTGTCGCACCGCAAGCCTCCGCCAAGGGAGCAAGTGGGGACATGTAGAGGTTGAAAAGTGTCGGGCTCAAAATAGAACCCAGAGGGACACCCACCTTCATGGGGGGGGGGGGAAGGGGGGGAAGGTCAGCGGCGAAAGGAGGGGACCAGACCTCTTGGTTGGGGTCTATACTCCAAAAATGAGGAGAGCCACTTAAGCACCGTGCCACCCAGGCCGCACTCCTATAATCATGTATCAAAGGCCACGGAGAGGTACAGCATAATCAACACTGCTTTACCTCCTTTATCCAGCTTCTCCTTAATGGACTCAGAAATTTAAAGCAGAGCTGTCTGTGCTGAAATTAGATCTAAAACCGGACTGGCTCTAGTGGAGAAGGTTATTTGTTTCCACGTAATCCACAATGACTAACTTCACATATTTCGCTAGGGCTTTAGAAAAAAATGGGAGCAGTGAGATCGGTCTTAAGTTGGAAGCCACCAAAGGATCGGCAGAAGGCTTTTTTAGCAGTGGTAGAATTTTAGCATTTTTCCATCTGCATGGCACCAGGCCAGCCCTCAGCGAGGAGTTAAGGACAATATTAGCAGCTGGGAATATGACCTCGGCCACCGAGTTATAAAAGCAATACAGGTGTACTGCTTAGGGTGAAAAGTCGGTCTAATGGAGTAAATGTGATATTAGCAAGCTCTATAATCGCCGTATCAGCCATGCAGCACATCATTGTGAAGCATGGTTGTGCCGCTGCTTGTTCACGATCACATTAATGAAAACTCATCCCACCGCGCAGGCATTTGATAAATCTGCTGGGGATGCCAGATCTCGTTAAAACAATAGCGTGAAATGAGACTGTACAGCTCACAACGCCCCTCTGCTTATTGCAGTTCATAGCAATAATTTGCTCAAATTGGAATCATGCTTTCATGTCACATCGATGGAAACTCAGATCGCGGGAAAATTTGGAGAACACTATTTTAATATGGATATCTCGTGTCTTCGAGAGAGGCGGGACGTCGTGCTGACCTCAAAACCAACCCTTCAGCAGGGAGGAAGCCTGCAGGCATGTCTCAGTCTGCAGGCAATCCAGCGTGTCACATTCCTTCGCACGGACAATGTCAAACGCTGCGGCCATTCCGGATCTCATGCCCTGTGAGTAAACCATATTAAAAGAGTTCATAAGCACCGAACGACTTTTGATAGCATGGTAATGTAAACTGCTATTTCACAGGCTAACAAATTAAATTGGCATCTCCCAACCACCACGGCTCAACGTTTCTTCTCCTACGCGGTCCGACTCCAGCCCGAGGCGTTGAGCGGAGTGAATGCATGAATGAGTAATTGGCATGGTCCACTCGCGCTGCACCAACAGCTTCAGACATTTCTTTGACGGTCTGCTTGTGGGCAAATCTTACTGCGGCTTGACTGCGACTGCACACGAGAGTCCCAGGTGCCTGGACGCTTTTGTCGTTCTGACGTTTCCTTTTTATCATATACTTAACTTTCAAAAGCACAATTGGGGGCAGGCAGCGCATAACATGCTTCAAAAACTCTGAATCTATTAAAGTCGGGGAAAGAGTTAAAAGGCAGGAAATGGTGCCTCGGTGTTTAGTGCAGGGGCTAAAAATGTAACAAAAGCAAATCTAGAGTAATGCATCGGATACATCAATTTATATAAAGGTATAATACGTTTGGGTAACTACAATGCTAATCAATTTTAGAGTTGTGCTGGTTTCTGAGTCCTAGTGTTTTGTTACAGCATAATTGGTACGAATCTAATTGGTACGAATCTGCTTTATTGTGCGGTTTTCAGGACGAATGTTAATGGCTGGGGGGGTAAAATAAACACCTAACTGCAGAATTACAGAAATAGCTGGCTTGGGGAAAAGAGTGTCCTTTTGAAACACCTTGCATTCACGTTTGTGCCCCAGGGTGCTCGTTTACCAGGTGTATTGCTTTCTGATGAGGAACTCTAGCTAATCACTTTAGCAGTCTCTAGATTCCAGTCCATAGAACATCTCTTCCACAAGCACCCGTAAACAATACTATGTTTTTCAAATCATGTATTTTCAGCGATATAGCTACCGAAGGCCCTGATATTATATTAAAAACAGAGCTTTGGACTATACCATTTTCTGCTAAAAGGCAATATTTCTCGGCATGTGTTCCCATACCTGGCATGTCACACAGTTTGGTGCTTACTTTTCCTCCATGTTGAAAACAGTAGATGTTTCACCACCCAGGCTAAGGTACGGCATAGCTAAATAAATATAAGGTCCCAAAGCCGAGACCATATGCATTGAAAATGCTTGTTCTGATATATTTTCTCGAAATGATCATTAGATTGTGTGTCATTTCTGGTCGTTTTTATATGGTTTTATTTTTAGGTCTCGCCTAACCCAGCGCTTGCGCTAGTCTGGCGAGACTTTAAGTAAGGGCTTCAAAAAATGCTACTGCCGGCCACAGCTTGCTGTGCATGTGCGTGGGCGCGCGCTTGAGCAGAGGCACCATAAGGCGTGATTACTGCTGCGCGCGCACCACTCGTGCACATGCACTGGAAGTTGTGGCCGGCGGTAGCATTTTCCCCCGCGATCACTTTCACTTTGGCCCCGCGGTATGACTCGGCAACGGAAGAATGCTGCAAATGACTTCACATTTGAAGTAAAAAAAATAAAGCTGGTATTTAATCAGGCGTTGGAAGTCACTTCACATAGTACCCAAAGCAATGCTTTTGCACACACCCAATAAATGTATAGGTTGGCAATGAAGCGAGTTGTATACATTATACGTCTAAGGACTGCAGGCAACACATTTACAAAAATGTGCAGTGTGCTGGTTCCACTCACTGGCCTTCTATGTCTCTCTTTTTATTGATGTCCTCTTTCCCTTGCCATTATTTTATTTCTTTCTCTACAATGCTCTCCCTCTTCCACTCCATCTATCACTCCCTTTGCTTTCATCTCTCTTTCTATCTCCTTCACTGTTTCCGTTCACTCTCTCTGCCTCCAATGTCTCCCTCGTTTAATACATCTGTCTTACCTCTGTCTCGCACTTCCTCTATATTAGCCTCATCTCTCTACCTCATCTGCACCTCTTTTTCTCTACTTCTTATATCTTTCTATTTTTCATCCCACCGGCTCTACCTGCCTTGCTACTTTGTTTACCTGACCTGTCATTCTGTGCTTCCCCTTTCTATTTGTGCTCTCTCATTATAACTCACCTCTCTTCCTATCTTATTTCTCTCTAGACCTTGCCCCTCAGGTTGGCACCTTTCTTACCAGCCCACATTTAAAACTGCATGCCAGGCTTCTAAAACAAGCATTGGCATAGCCAATAGGTCTCGCCTTTGGGACCTTATAAGTTTTTAGCCATGCAACAGTAGATGTTATTGCACCAAGGATATTGTGCTACATAACTAAATACTTATAAGGTCCCAAAAGCGAGACCTATTGGCTATGCCAATGCTTGTTTATGTTGCTTCAAATGCTACGTGCAAAGATTTGATAAGAAAGACTTGAAATATTCAGTGGTATTTGACTCTATTAGTGTTGGGGTTGCTACAGAAGAGCGTGTGAGATTCTTGCAGGGAATGTCTGAAAGTATGCCTGCAGAAACTGAACTGTGGCTGATTTTAGTCCCAAAGGGAGTTTCCTCGACTTTCGCATGATCAGTAACCATACAAACCACAGGAATTCCCAAATGACATTGCAGATGACATCATCAATGTTCGAAATAAAGCTGCCAACGGTTGCCCTGTTTCACATTGGTTTACTGGAAGTAGAAATATACAAAGTACCTGTGAGGACACCTAGGTGTCAGAGCTACTGCTGCCTCACAACTGCGGTTGATATCTGTCACTTTCCACTTGTGAGTGGGCCTGCAGCCGCCTTTCTTCTCACTACACTCCCTGTAAAGACATCTGGTTCCCGAGCATGGTAAAGACCACGTTACAACTTCAATGGATGTTTGAATATCTATCCTTGTGAGTGGACGAGCAGCAGTCTTTCTTGTCGCTGTATGCGGTGTGATGAAATCTACTTTCGGACATTTGTACTGCCAACTGCACTGTACAACTCCTTTTGATGCCTGTGAATAACAATTACTGGAGTGGAAATGCAGCTATCTCTCTGGGCGAGGAAGAAAACGGACCTTTTCAGCCTTTCCAACCTACAGAGCCTGTGAGGGCATCTTGGTAACGGTGGCTGATGCCATATGCGACATCACCAGTGATGCCACTGATAATGTAATTTGTAATATCATCTGGATAGCCGCCCGTGAGGTCCTTACCAGTGGATCGGCACCAAGGAGTAGTTATTGTGGCATACCAAACAATTGGTAATTGTGGCGTCTGTTGGTTTACGAGCATAAGGGGAGTACTTTAGCTGAATTTCCTCTCTACAATTCTACAGCGATCTTTTAAACTCTGTCCTGAAGATCCCATGTTGACCAGAGTGATGGCCTCCCTCCGCCTACTCGCAGAGGGCTAGCACCACTCTGAAGCATCGAATCAAATAAATGACATCACTACTGGGACCAAACCCAAGGCTCAGTGAGGAGGAGTCCTTACCAGGAAAGCTTGGTTGGCACTCTCACTGATGCTGGAGTCGTCTGGACTATCTACGGGAGTCTGGCGTGTAAACCGCGTGTCAAACTGGCTCACATCATCATCTGATTGCTGGGCAGAAAAACAAAAGGGTATGGATAAGACACTGTAGAAGTTCGTAAGGAAAGGAGAAGAGGGCGGAGAGCGAGGGACAGAGGAGGAAGGGAGGTAAAGAGTGGAGGGAAGGAAATAATGCCCAAAAGAAGGAAGGGGTGGCTTAGAGAAAGGAGGCCAAATGCATTTGGCAGAAGTGAACCTGAAGCAAAGAAGAAGAGGCAGAAGGGTAAGAGGAACAGGTGAGAATAACAGATGTAGGAAAAGAAGGCTGGGTTGGAATAGTCCAGCAGGAAGGAATAGAGGAAGAGGCAGCAGTAGGAGTGACAGAAGAAGGATGTAGTGAGAGGGTAAGAAGGAAAACTGGACTGAGAGCACATGGTGTTAAGAATAGCAAAACTAGGAGAAACACAACCTTAGGGGAATACAAGCGGTCAACGGAGAAGAATAGGGCCGGAGGAAGGAAACGTGTAAATATGATTGGAGGCGGACTTTAGGAGGTGAAACAATGTTGTGGTTCACAAAGGTGGGAAGATACAGATGCAAAGGGTGACAACCAGATGGAATGATAAAAAGTTGAAAAGGGGGAAAGATGACAAGAGAGCTGAGAAAGGGATGCAGTAAGTCTGTATGCAATTCCATCTGTACATGTAAAAAATGCTCCAATTAACTTATTTCCAGTTAGATTACCATCTTAAAAACATTTTTGTGACTGTGCAATTCTTTAAAAAGAATCTTTATTCGAATGAACAGGAGGGCGGAAGATGAGGTAGGGTTGAGAAAGAGTGAAATAAGAGAGAAAACAAGGAGAGCAATATACGAGGGCTAGCAGAGAAATGGGAGGGTTGTAAATGAGCAATAATAGAGGCAGAGCAAGTGGAAGCACAAGAAACATATCAGACTGTGAAGCAGAGGGAGGAGTAAAGCAATAAAGTAACCAAAAGACAGGCAGGAATGGAAACAGCAGAGTGAAGCAGAAGAAAAATCAGAGGAAAAAAAGGATAAATCCCGGGGAATGTGAAGCAGAACCAGAGAGCGAGACGGAAAAAGACCGATGCTTTTCAGAGCATCACTGGCCTCTACAAAAGGACACATCACTAGCCTCCACAAAAGGACACATCACTGACCTCCACAAAAGGACACATCACTGACCTCCACAAAAGGACACATTACTGGCTTCCACAAAAGGACAACTAAAATACTCACTAGGAATGGTCTGAAGGGCGGGTCAATCCTTCTGGCCAGCAGCTCGTCCCAGTTTACATGCCGGAAAAAGGGATGCCTCTGGGGGGAATGCATGTAAAATGTATTACTTTCCTTCATCTTTACTATGCTCCTACGTTCCCTAATTTAGATTGCATCACATCCCAGGACACGTTAGAACTACACAGAAGAGCTTTATGGAGGCGAGCAGTCGAATGTAAAAAGTTACTTAACTATTTTGGGTCTATAGGCTATTGTATATTCTTATGCGCACCATAAACCAGATATCTAACATTTGGGGTCAGAAAAATATCAGTTTTCATATATAGTCAGTATGCCTTGTGAGGGCAACAACACAAAACAAACTAGTTTAGATGTACTTGTGCCCTCAGACACTAGCGAACAGCAGCTTCCTGCGTACTTATACTGTTACACTAAAATACCAGAGTAACCCAGTGAAGGCCAGGTGCGCATTCTGCACAGCCAAAACACGAATAGTTGCAACTGTTTTTACTCAAAGTAAGTATCCTATGCCAATGGTGTCATTTAGATTTTGATAGAGCGGGAGGTCCACTAGAATTCAGCAGATCACCCTCTTTGCCAAACTGCCCATTCCCACACCACATTTTGAGGTGGCAGAATTGCTGATTTTCCACTGGCAGAGCCTCTGCTGGTTTACCCAGTGTGAAACTAACTGGTGGTCTAGCCACTACAACAACAGATAATGAACATCAGAAGACTGCTCCCAGCATGGTGTGGGGCCTTCTGGTGTTCATGTTTACTGCCCAAGTACATCATGCAAGTCACAACTGACCTGGGCAGGAAAAATCAGAAATGGTGCTCACGTGCTAGGAGAAGATTTGCAGCAAGTGAGCGCTCTGTGTGTTTTTGTTCCTCTTAACCAAACCACCTCTATAAAAAAAATAAAAAAAATAAAAAAAATGCTAAGCAGGTCTCCATGCCACGGCAGCAGGGTCCAGTAAACATTTTTTAAGAAAGTGCTCAAACTCTGTCTCAGTGAGAAGTTTTGGGTTAGCAGAGGAGGGGCCATTTCCACACCATCAGAAAGTCCACCGCACCATAAATGCATCAGTTACAAATATCCGAAAGTGACCCCATGGTGGTGGTAGACCTGCAAGAAATCTGAACACCCCCACACACCTGGAGGTGATTTCAATCATGATATGTATTGTACAAAAGTCCTGCGTTGAATTGACAAAAATAATCACAGAAACCGAACATCTGGAAAAAGTAAATACTCTTATGGAATGCAAGATGAGGTAAAACCTGAACTGTAAACAGAGACATCATCTCTGACATAGATTGCCTTGTGGGTGTATAAGTGCCTGCTTGGATGATTCAGTAGGTGCATGGCGGACTGTATAAATGAGTGATTAGGTGTCTCAGTGAATGTATGAGTGTGTGACTTGTGTGAATGTCTGTCAGTTGGTGTCTAAGTGGGTATATCAGTTTCTGTGTGGGTGGGTGATTGGTTGTCTTGAGTTCTTTTATTGGTTTCTGTGAGGGTGTGTGACTGGAGAGAGGAAAGAGGAGAGGGGGTGGTGTGTGGCTGTGTGTGTATGTGTGTGTGCATGTGTCTGTGTGTGTGTGTGTGTGTCTGTGTGTGTGTGTCTGTGTCTTTGTGTGTATGTGTGTTGGTGAGTCCGTGCATGTGTCAATGGTATACTGGTGAGTAACTGGGTATGTGAAAGGCAGCATAGGTGAGTGATGGGTTATGTGAGTAACTGTATGGGTGAGTGAGTGAATGTGACAGCGACTGTTTAAGGGGTTTCAATGCAAGAAAAAGCAGTTTAGTATTGATACAAATGCAGCAAGCTAACAAAGCCAGGCCATCTAGAGACAGTAAAAAAAGGCAAGACAATCCTCTTAGCTTAGAATCTCTGGCTTTAAGACTAATGCGAAATGTGGTTTTCTACAGACTTGTTGATGCCAAATGTTTGTACAAGCAGTTAATTTTGCAAAGGCAAAATCGAAAGCAGAGACTGGTCAAGCTGAGGTCTGGTATCCACTGATCCACTGCAACAGAGGTGAATCCAACTGATAAAGAACTGCTTAGTGTCCAAAATATGCACAGGACATATGTGGCGTGTCTGCACATCCCTATAATTCGGAGGAAAATAAACAACAACAAAATCATTCACTTCGTTTTGGTTGTGGGTTCCTTGCTTACCGGTCTTGGGTTGCTTGTGTTATGTTTCAGGGAGGACCTGGATTGGCAGTTCGGGATGGACTGTTCTTATTGGAGCAGGATCAAGACTAATTTGCATATGGCTGGGTAAAATCTGAGGTGGCATGGTAGGCAAAAGAATGAGGAGTTGAAATGCTACCTCAAGCGATTTCCAGTGGTTAGATCTATTGTAAGTTTTGTTCCATCAACTTTGTGTCTTTCTTGAATACTTACATGATTGACATTTAGAGAACTAGGATTTCCTTTTACTTTCATCACTCCTTGGGCGTGCTTGTGTTCTTTTGATCTTTTCCTCCAGTCTTTCCTCATCCCTTACATCCTCTCGCTCCCTAAGTTGCTACCTACTTTGCCCTCCCCCCAAATTTTCTTTTGCTTCCACCACCCCTCTGGATCACATTTCTTTTCAATCTGATTTTTCAGTCACCCCATGGTTCTCTGCTTCTTACCTCCCTGCCCTTTTTTCCAATTTCAATTTTTTTACTTTTAGGAAGAGTGTGCAGGTACAATTAGCTATCAGGCGACTTCTTTTAGCACTATGCACTTAAGCGCTAATTTGGATCTGTACATTTCTTTTAAAAAAAGCTAAAAAAAAAAGCTAAAATTCCCACTTCATGATGACGTGTTTGGCCATATGTCATCATGCTGGGACCGCCCTCTATGGCCTTTTTTGTTTTCACCAATGCAGAATAGCATAGACAACAGAATGATTTTTTTTCTCTTTTTGAAGATGCTGTAGGCCGAAAGCAAAAGGCCAGCTAACGCCTGCTGAAGGCGAGATTTACTGGCTTTACCAGTGCTTGTTCTTTAGTCCACCATAGCTCTAGTAAGCAGGAGAAAGTGCATAAAGGAGGTATCATTTTCACAGAATTTTATTTTTAGCTGTTTGTACCACTGACGGCAAATTATTGCATATAATGAAGAAGAAAAGGGCCTGGTTTAAGGACCTGCTTTGAGATTGGTGAAAAAATAGGAATGCAAGTATGTCTGAGGCGGCGGCAGTACTTAAACATGTGAATATAGATCTCATGCCAGAGAAACACTAGTAAGACCGGTGACCTTTTCTGGCTTGATTTTGCGTACTGATCTCAGTGAAAGTGCAAAATGCTTAGTGTACGTGTCCTTACACAGATTTAAGTCGGCCCAAGATGGTGGGAATTAATCCCAACGAAGCGTGGGGTTCCGAGGCCTCAAAATGGAAGCTAAATATCAACAAAGGCTTTCAGCACACCCTCAAGCGAAGAACACAATCTCCTCTCTCCAGCAGCAGTGCTAAACACTTCCTTCCAAAACACAAAAGTGTGATCTTCTATCCCCCGACAAATCCTCTGTCCTTCCCTTCTTCCTTTTCTCCCTCCCCTATTATTTTTCAATCTCTCTGCGTCCCTAAGCCCTCCCTCCACCTCTCCGTACATTCTCCAAAAATGTGTCCTTCAAGACAGCAGAGAGAGCCCATTTCATTGGAAGAGCACTGTCCATGAAGAAGAGAGGGTCATACTCCCAGCTTGGTCTTGACTGCCTCCAGGACTCTGGGGGCCGGAGTCATCCAGCCTTTGCTCCCACGATGCCCGAGCAGCATGTGGTGTGCTGCTGGCCGTGCCACACACATAAAAGAGCTATTTGCTGAAGGAGCCCTAGACCTGAAGCCAATTTATGTAATTGCCCCTCGCAAGCTTGTTATGGTACCATGCTGGATGGACATTTCATGCCACCCTGCATGGGTGGTTTGTGCCAAAGTACTGCTATCATTCTATAACGCCCTGATGTGGGGTTTGTGGCAGAGTGCTGAAGGAGCTGCAATTAATGGGAAGATGATTCTCTTCCAAAAAAACAGATGTGGGCAGTACTGTGCCATGAATCTGGGAAGTGTTTTTATTCTGGCGGAGCATTTGGGATGAGGGTAGAGAGTTTCAAAGGGATGCCTTTCATCAGACCCATTGTTACCTTGTGCAGCATCTTAATGCACACTTCCTCACATGCATGGCTTGCTGCGCACCGCTAATCAGGATGTCATAGCACATTTAGGGGACTTCGTGTTACTTCCCACTCTAAGCCGATCCAGCAGGAAGGTTCAGAGAGTCAAAAACCAGCTTCAGCGAAATGGCAGCAACAGCAGGTCACAAGTTTAAACCTTTGCGAGGCAGACTCAGTCTTCTATCCTTCCCACATCAGTAAATTGTGTGCGATTACATTTGCAGCATCTGTTATTTACAGTCCTTAGAAACCGCAGAAGCGTGTTTTGAAAGGCAAAATAAAACAATCAAATTATTATTATTATTCGAAGGCCACTCTTTCTTGTAGCGTGATGGCTGCCGTGTCCCCTGGAACAGTATCCCTGAAAGTTAGTATTCTCTGCCCAGTATTGGTCACATGTCCATTGGATACATCAGTCTCCTAGCACAGCACTGCAGATGGGCATCAGTCCCCTGGCAAAGCATTGCAGATGGGCATCAGTCCCCTGGCAAAGCATTGCAGATGGGCATCAGTCCCCTGGCAAAGCACTGCAGAGGGGGTTAATTATCTGGCACAATATTGCACATTGGAAACTTCTCCTGGTATAGTACTGCAGAGGGACATCATTTCACTGGACCAGCATTGCAGATGGGCATTTTCTCCCTGCACAGCATTCCAGATAGGCTTTAGGCCCCCTGACACAGCATTCCAGATGGGCATTAGTCCCCCTGGCACAGCATTCCAGATGGCTATTAGTCCCCCTGGCACAGCATTCCAGATGGCCATTAGTCCACTGGCACAGAATTCCAGATGGCAATTACTGGCTTGGCACAGCATTGCATGTGGGCATTAGTCCCCTGGCCCAACACAGCAGATGGGCATAACTGTTCTGCACATACTGCAGATTGGAATACAGTCCCTGGTGCAGCACTACAAATGGGCATTAGCCCCCTGGCACAGCATTCCAGATAGGCTTTAGGCACCCTGGCACAGCCTTCCAGATGGGCATTAGTCCCCCTGTCACAGCATTCCAGATGGGCATTAGTCCCCCTGGCACAGCATTCCAGATGGCTATTAGTCCCCCTGGCACAGCATTACAGATGGCCATTAGTCCACTGGCACAGCATTACAGATGGCAATTACTGGCTTGGCACAGCATTGCATGTGGGCATTAGTCCCCTGGCCCAACACAGCAGATGGGCATAACTGTTCTGCACATACTGCAGATTGGAATACAGTCCCTGGTACAGCACTACAAATGGGCATTAGCCCCCTGGCACAGCATTGCAGATGGACATTATTCTCCTGGCACACACTGCAGATGGGAGTTCTTCTAGCAGAGTACTTCTACTACCCGGCACTCACTGCCGTTTAAGTTCCATTGGGCCCTCCTTCTGATAAGAACAGTTACTAGGCAGAAACCTGCTCTATTTGACATGATTACTCATGGTGTACTAGTCCTGTTTACTCTTACTTTTCTAGTACTTTTTAATGAAGCGCTGCATCCTAGATCCCTATTACACACTAACATCCATCATCAGTGAGCGCCTGACATCTTCATGCCTGCGCCTTTGTTCACAAAACATCATTCGAGGCGGCTCATCCGCAGACAAATAAAGCCTAAACATGACATCTTTAGATAGGGACATATACGGTCATAGGGAGTAAATAGGCTGGCTGATTACAATCTGAAATCATTTTCTTGGTGAGCAATGAGAGTTTTGATAAAATGAGAAACTGCTAATATGCAAAGGGGAGGGGGTGGTTCCAACATAGAAACCTGGTGCAACTAGAATCAGTGGTAAAAGTAAAAAACAGCTTCATACTGAACACGAAGTTTGCACCACTCCTAGCTCAACATGATCACTTAGGTAGCTGTTCCCCAAGTCACTTCTATTGGCTGTTGTGCATCTTCTGTGGGTCCCAGTCATTAGTGCTGGCCTAGAGGCAGCTTAGATAGCTCACCATCCACATATAATTAAAACAATTACGATGAAAAACTAAAATTCAAACATTTATATGTTTACAGAAGAGGCAGAATTGCTTTTAGAAACCAAGTGTTCAGGTTACTCTAAGGTTACCCTAACTCAAAGCAGATAGAACCTTTTTGTTGTTACATTAACAATTACATTTTATTGGTACGTGTATTAAAACTAAAAAACTTCTTATCCTGTTCTAAGTGCATCTTCCTCCTGGCACGTTCAGGGTATTTTTTAAATGCTAAATATTTATAACGCAGTACAAAAGGGGGTGGTGATGGACGGAGCATCAGAACCAATCAAACACTCACACCCAGTCAACAGATCTGGGTTTGATCCATCACCGTTCTTTAGCCCACTCTGCCACCCCAGTTCAGACATGGCCATATGCAAATCAGTCTGACCCTGTGCTTCATGGGAACAGTCCAGCACGAACTGCCAAGCCATGCCTTCCCTGGACCGGAAACAAGCTTCCTAGGACCGGTTTCTGGCATTTCAGCCGTCTTCAGCCAGGCTTGCTTGAATCCAGTGGCTGTCATGTTCCCACTCGCTCACCTCCCGAAGACCGGCAATCAGGCCCTCTCCTCACGGAACGAGACTCCTCCCATCTGTTTCCGCCTGACAGGGTTGCAGTCTAGTCATTCGAAGGCACACAACTGACGCCCCCGGCCAGCCGGCACTTCCGGATGTTTCTGCATTTGAACGCGGAAGACGCCCACCTCGGCGCTTCGGATACTGTTCCAGAGCTTCGCAGGCATACAGGAGCGTAAGCGAAGGCTCTACCTGCAACCGGACATTCCGTCCGGACCGCGCAAGGGCGCCTAAAGAACCTACCTTGGTGACTCGTGCGGAGGCACGGAGTCACGATTACACTCGTCCCTCAATTCAGTGCACAAGCACTGAATACTCGCTTTCAGCGGCTCGTGCGACGGCGCGAGGTCGCATTTACCTGAGCCCCGTCCCACAGCGCCGTAGCGCTGTAAACCTGCCTTGGCGAATCGTGCGACGGCACGAAGTCGCATTTCCTTTGCCCGCATCACAGCGCAGGAGCGCTTAACCCTTGCTTTGGCGACTCGTGCGACGGCACGAAGTCGCAATCACTTTTTGCACAGCATCACAGCGCAGGAGCGCTTAACCCTTGCTTTGGCGACTCGTGCGACGGCACGAAGTCGCAATCACTTTTTGCACAGCATCACAGCGCAGGAGCGCTAACCCTTGCTTTGGCGACCCGTACGACGGCACGAAGTCGCATTTACTTTGCCCCGCACCTAAGCACAGGAGCGCTTGAGCCCTTCCTAGGCTGCTCTTACATCAGCACGAAGTCGTACTGGTGCCATTTCTTCACCTCATTGCAGGAGCACTTACATTCAGGTAACCACTTAGGTATTCCTGTTCCCTGTATCTACCCACTGTAACTGGTGCATGTGTCTGCTCCCACTGTAACCCGCGCAGTTATTACACCTGCCTCCTCTCTCACCATTAGGTGGTGTCGACACACGACCCGGAAAACCACGGAGGGTGCCCCACCACGACATCCACTATATCGCTCCCTTCCACTTCCTGGCAGCCTCCCCCGGTTCCCTCTTTGACCTGGTTAGTGTACTTGCTTCTTCCAGTAGGAGAAGGGTGCAGGAGGGGGTTGTCCATGTCGTCCCCGTGGGATCTCTCCACAAACCAGAGGTAAGAATTGTGGGGACCTGACAGAATCCGAAGCCCACGATACTTATTCCACCCAGACAACATGGAGAACCCCGAAGTTACCTTGCAGGACATAGCAGCTATGCTAACTAGTATCCAAGCTGAGAACCGTAGTCTGAGACACGACATTACTGCCTTACAAGGGCAGATGGGTGCAGGAACCGTAGGACCGTGGGGCACATCCCCGTCATATCGACCTCGGCAAGAAGGAATATTGAGACCGCCATTGTTCAACCCGGGGGGTCCAGCACCTACTCTCTCGACTACTCCTCCTCCCGTTCAGGTCATAGCCCAACCCGCAGCGCAGTTGGCTGCACCAGAACGTTGCTATGGCGATAGCACGAAATACAGCATATTTCTTAACCAATGCCATCTGCACTTCATGGCCAGAGCGACTGCTTTCCCTGATGACGCCTCCAAGGTCGCTTTTGTTCTCTCCTATTTAGGAGCGGACGTCGCTCAGTGGTCCATTCCCTTGGTAGAGAACGACGAGCCTCTACTATACAACTTTCCGGTGTTCAAAGAGACCATGCGACGTATGTTTGCCCTCCATACGTTCGTGCAAGCGGCGGACAACGAATTACTCAATTTAAAACAGGGCAACACAGATTTGCTGCATTACATTACCACCTTCACTCGTCTGGTAGTGGAAGCCCACTGGCCAGAAGCAAAACAAGTGTCGGTGTTCTATAGGGGCCTACGTGATGAGTTAAAGGATCTCATCTCTCAAATGACAGACCCACCAGAGGAGATCGGCCCATTTATAGACATGGTAGTCAAACAGAACTATCGCCTACAAGAGCGGAGGACCGAAAAGACCAAGGGAGGTGAGGCCAGAATCCCTGTGTACCGAGACACCCCAAAACACCGAGATGTTCCCGAGCCCATGCAGATCGGAGGCGTTCGTGCCCCCTTGACTAAAGAAGAGAAAGAAAAACAACGGAAACAGAACCTATGCCTCTATTGTGGCAAGAATGGTCATTTTGTGCGGGACTGTCCTGCAAAGCCCCGCCAGCCCAGAGAGAGGACTCCTTCTGTTCTACCAATCATCCGAGGAGAAGGATTGGGAAACGGGACCTCCCAGTAGCAAATGGGGACTGTCTACTGGGACTACTAGCCGAGAAAAAACAGACCCCTACCATCTGTGCCGACCACCACCATATGGGCGTGCCGGTATTCTTGCAGTCGTCAACCGGATCATCCTGGCACGTCGTGGCCTTGATCGACTCAGGAACAACCGGGAATTTCATCGATTGCCCAGTACATGACGGGTCTGGGCATGCAGAAACGAACAAAGAGAAAACCCGAAACAGTGAAAGCAGTGGACGGTACGGACTTGAACTCAGGACTAATCCGATACCAAACAGAAGAACTACAAATGGTGCTGGAAAACCAGCACACTGAGACCATCGCCTTCGACATCATCGATGCACCTCAGTTTAGGCTCATCTTAGGCCTTCCCTGGCTGGTACAGCACAATCCCCCGATTAATTGGGCAACCGGCAAAACGGTATTGGACTCTGATCATTGTGTTCAGTCTTGCTACCCCTCAGAGATGAAAACCGTGACCAGAGAGGTCCAGGCCTGTACACTGCCATGGGATGGAATGGGCTTGGTTACACACAAAACTATACCCCGGGAATACAGAGACCTGGCCCAAGTCTTTGACGAACAAGGTGTCAACACCCTACCCCCGCATCGCCACTTCGACTGCAGAATAGATATAATTCCAGGGTCCACGCTCCCCTGCAGCCGGGTTTACTCCCTCACGGAGAAGGAAAATGAACATCTCCGCGCCTACCTCAACCAGTACCTACAGAATGGGTTTATTCGCCATTCCAAGTCTCCCGTCTCTTCCCCTCTCTTCTTCGTGGCAAAGAAAGAGGGTGATCTACGCACGTGTATCGACTTTAGGGCAATGAACGCCATAACCGTTAAGAACAGGTATCCTCTACCATTGATTCCCGACCTACTGGACCAAGTGAAAGGCGCGGCCATATATACAAAGCTGTATTTGCGAGGGGCATATCATCTGGTCAGAGTCCGTGAGGGGGAGGAGTGGAAAACCGCCTTCCGAACACGGTACTGGTTGTTCGAGTATCGCGTCATGCCCTTCGGTCTCTGCAATGGCCCAGCCGCCTTTCAATATTTCATCGATGAGGTGTTAAGGGAATTCATCGACCGCTTCTGCATCGTGTATATCGATGATATACTGATTTACTCCAAGGACATGAAGGAGCACCTCCAACATGTGAGAGCTATTCTCCAGCAATTGCAGCAACACGGGCTGTATGTGAAACTTGAGAAGAGCGTGTTCCACACCACAACGGTGGAATTCTTGGGACACATTCTAACACCAGGAGGCGTTCAAATGGATTCCAGAAAAGTCGACGCCATATTGTCATGGCCATCCCCAAGCTTCGTGAAACAAGTCCAGAGGTTCCTTGGGTTCGCAAATTACTATCAACGCTTTATCGAGGGTTTTTCCCGGATTGTTACCCCCATTACATGTTTATTACGTAAATGGGCACGTTTCTCCTGGGACACCAAAGCAGAACGGGCATTCCAAGAACTAAAGACCAGGTTCACCTCGGCTCCGATCCTGAAACACCCCGATCCTACTCGCCCCTTTATAGTAGAGGCCGATGCCTCGCAGAACGCCCTAGGGGGGAGTATTATCGCAAAGAGACAACCAAACCAATCTGCTCCACCCGGTAGCCTACTACTCCAGGAAGTTACAACCAGCAGAATGCAACTACTCCATTGGAGATAAGGAGCTCTTGGCCATCAAAACGGCGTTTGAGGAATGGCGGCACTACCTAAAGGACGCTAAACACACGGTGACCATCTTTACCGATCACAGAAACCTACGGTTCCTCCGTTCAGCCAGAGCATTGACGGCTAGGCAACTACGCTGGACCCTCTTCTTCAATGAATATGATTTCCAGATCACCTATCGACCCGGAAGGGAGAACGCGAAAGCCGACGCCTTGTCACGCTTGGAGGAAACCGAAGACCTGGTCTCCACCACAGAACCCGTACCCGTTCTTCCTATCCGATGTTTCCAGGGAGCCGTGACTTCCTCCTCCTTTTTAACACAACTACACCAAGAGTTACAACAGAAAAATCTGAAGGAATGGACCGGCAACATCCAAGGACTTACGGAAAATGATGGATTCCTGTTCAAGGATGGGCGGTATTACTTGCCGCTGACTACGCACCAGCAACAAGCACTGGTCATGTGCCACGACCATCCCCTAGCGGGTCACCCGGGGTACCAAAAGACCAAGGATCTACTGCAGAGACAATTCTGGTGGCCTACCCTAAACCTTGACACAGGCCTACATAGCTCGCTGCACTGTCTGCACTCAAGGGAAGACACCCTCACAACCCATGGTAGGGTTGTTGCATCCCATTCCGGTTCCCCCTTGCCCGTGGCACACTGTCTCAATGGACTTCGTAGTAGAACTCCCTAAGACCTCCACGGGATACACTACCATCCTTACAATCGTGGACCACCTAACAAAAATGGCACATTTTGTGCCACTGAAACGACTACCCTCAGCAGCAGAATTAGCAACCATATTCATGAAAAACGTGGTACGACTACATGGCATCCCTTCAGTGCTAATAACAGATAGGGGAACTCAGTTTGTGTCCAGGTTCTGGACAGAGGTTTGCTCACTTTTGCATATGGAAGCCCGTTTGTCATCCTCCTACCATCCCCAACCAGATGGGCAGGCAGAGCGAACAAATCGCACTATGGAACAATACCTCCGTTGCTTGCTGCTTTCCATGGAAACGGAATGGTCCAACGTTTTATGGATGGTGGAATACGCCTACAATAACAATAAACATGCTGCCATTGGGGTTTCCCCGTTCTATTGCCTCCAAGGACACCACCCCAGAACGACTCCCTGGGAAGAAGCCCAGACTAGTGGAATACCTACCATACAGGAGCATCATGCCCTCCTCCGCACCGTATGGCAACAAACCCGTTTTGAGCTCGCTAAAGCCAAAGAATACTATAAACAAAACACTGTTAAGCATAGGCAGCCCGAACCTTCCTACGTAGCAGGGGATAGGGTATGGGTGTCCATCAAGAACCTCAACACACATGGACCCAAGAAACTGTTGCCTCGATACATAGGTCCCTATCCCATAGCTCGGGTTATCAACCAAGTGTCCATGAGGCTTTCTCTGCCTTCCCACATGAAAATCCACCCTGTCTTTCACGTATCTCTCTTACGTCCTGCCCATCCTGACTGCTTGATAGCGGAGCCCCCTCCTCCTGTTCCTGTGGAGGACCACGTGGAATACGAGGTTCGGGCCATCCTTGATTCTCGCAGAACGAGGGGGAAACTATATCACCTGGTAGATTGGAAGGGGTACGGTCAGGAAGAACGCTCCTGGGAACCCCTTTCGCATGTCCGTAATCCTACTACCTTAGTCCGTGCCTTTCATGCCCGACAACCCCAGAAACCCCGTCCTGTTACCCCTCTTTGACGGTGGGTTGGTCTATTTTAAGGGTGAGTGCTGTCATGTTCCCACTCGCTCACCTCCCGAAGACCGGCAATCAGGCCCTCTCCTCACGGAACGAGACTCCTCCCATCTGTTTCCGCCTGACAGGGTTGCAGTCTAATCATTCGAAGGCACGCAACTGACGCCCCCGGCCAGCCGGCACTTCCGGATATTTCTGCATTTGAACGCGGAAGACGCCCACCTCGGCGCTTCGGATACTGTTCCAGAGCTTCGCAGGCACGCAGGAACGTAAGCGTAGGCTCTACCTGCAACCGGACATTCCGTCCGGACCGCGCAAGGGCGCCTAAGGAACCTACCTTGGTGACTTGTGTGGAGGCACGGAGTCACGATTGCACTCGTCCCTCAATTCAGTGCACAAGCACTGAATACTCGCTTTCAGCGGCTCGTGCGACGGCGCGAGGTCGCATTTACCTGAGCCCCGTCCCACAGCGCTGTAGCGCTGTAAACCTGCCTTGGCGACTCGTGCGACGGCACGAAGTCGCATTTCCTTTGCCCGCATCACAGCGCAGGAGCGCTTAACCCTTGCTTTGGCGACTCGTGCGATGGCACGAAGTCGCAATCACTTTTTGCACAGCATTACAGCGCAGGAGCGCTTAACCCTTGCTTTGGCGACTCGTGCGACGGCACGAAGTCGCGATCACTTTTTGCACAGCATCACAGCACAGGAGCGCTAACCCTTGCTTTGGCGACCCGTGCGACGGCACAAAGTCGCATTTACTTTGCCCCGCACCTAAGCACAGGAGCGCTTGAGCCCTTCCTAGGCTGCTCTTACATCAGCACGAAGTCGCACTGGTGCCATTTCTTCACCGCATTGCAGGAGCACTTACATTCAGGTAACCACTTAGGGATTCCTGTTGCCTGTTCCCTGTATCTACCCACTGTAACTGGTGCATGTGTCTGCTCCCACTGTAACCCGCGCAGTTATTACACCTGCCTCCTCTCTCACCATTAGGTGGTGTCGACACACGACCCGGAAAACCACGGAGGGTGCCCCACCACGACATCCACTATATCGCTCCCTTCCACTTCCTGGCAGCCTCCCCCGGTTCCCTCTTTGACCTGGTTAGTGTACTTGCTTCTTCCAGTAGGAGAAGGGTGCAGGAGGGGGTTGTCCATGTCGTCCCCGTGGGATCTCTCCACAAACCAGAGGTAAGAATTGTGGGGACCTGACAGTAGCAAAGTGAGCAAGGAACTCACGTCTGAGCGAACAAAGCGGTAAAAAAGGGGGTGGTGATGGACGGAGCATCAGAACCAATCAAACACTCACACCCAGTCAACAGATCTGGGTTTGATCCATCACCGTTCTTTAGCCCACTCTGCCACCCCAGTTCAGACATGGCCATATGCAAATCAGTCTGACCCTGTGCTTCATGGGAACAGTCCAGCACGAACTGCCAAGCCATGCCTTCCCTGGACCGGAAACAAGCTTCCTAGGAACGGTTTCTGATGCTCCGTCCATCACCACCCCCTTTTGTACAGCTTTGTTCGCCATAAGTTGGCAGGGTATGCTCAGACGTGAGTCCCTTGCTCACTTTGCCACTGGATTCAAGCAAGCCTGGCTGAAGACGGCTGAAATGCCAGAAACCGGTCCTAGGAAGCTTGTTTCCGGTCCAGGAAAGGCATGGCCTGGCAGTTCGGGCTGGACTGTTCCCATGAGGCACAGGGTCAGACTGATTTGCATATGGCCATGTCTGAACTGGGGTGGCAGAGTGGGCTAAAGAACGGTGATGGATCAAACCCAGATCTGTTGACTGGGTGTGAGTGTTTGATTGGTTCTGATGCTCCGTACTTCACCACCCCCTTTTGTACCGCTTTGTTCGCCATAAGTTGGCAGGGTATGCTCAGACGTGAGTCCCTTGCTCACTTTGCCACTGGATTCAAGCAAGCCTGGCTGAAGACGGCTGAAATGCCAGAAACCGGTCCTAGGCAGCTTGTTTCCGGTCCAGGGAAGGCATGGCTTGGCAGTTCGGGCTGGACTGTTCCCATGAGGCACAGGGTCAAACTGATTTGCATATGGCCATGTCTGAACTGGGGTGGCAGAGTGGGCTAAAGAACGGTGATGGATCAAACCCAGATCTGTTGACAATGTATAAAGTATTTATGTGGCACTACAAACAGTAATAAAGTGAAAACACCACACAATAAAAATGCCTAACAGCGATTCTGAAAAATAGAATACAATTTACTAAATTATTTGATTCCAAAATGGAAAAAATCAATTTAGTAGAACCAGAGATATGCAATTTTAAAGATTTAAGCAAAAATAGTGATGAAAAGCACAAAGAGCAAACTGTGGTTATTTGATCACACCAGACCGGGACAAAGTCATAAGTTCAGGCCAGCTGCGATGGAGCACAGTCCGGATACAGGGACTTAGTTAGGCCTACTAAACAAAGTACCTTAAATTCAGGTTGCAGAGTGTTGCAAGATACCTTGTTGAGATGCAATGCACAGCGGTGGTTGATAGGCTGCGAGGCAAGGTCCTGTGTCGAGAACGCATTGCGCAGCAATGGTTCAGAAGAGTTGCAGAGCTGTGATGGGACAGCCTGCATCGAAGAGGCGTCGTGCAGCAGCTGTTCCAAAGAGCTACAGGGTTCTGCATTGGGAATGCTGCATTCAGTGGCAATTTAATACGGAGCTGCAAGGAGATGGATAGTGCTGCGTTGGTTCTGGCCAAAAGACCACAGCTAAGCTGGCAAAGCACCTTCAGGCTCATTTCCAAGGGTCCAGGACTGGGGTGGCACCACGTTGGGGACAAGGCTCACAGCAAACAGTGTCTAGATGCAGGATTCAAGGTAGTTTAATCATTTTCTGTCCCTGAAGCTCTGACCAGGAGGCCAACCAACTAGCCCTTGGAGTCACTCTGGTAATCCTGGGTTTGAGATGCAGGTCCAGTCCCTCACACTCAGGGCAGGAGAGCAGCAGTCCTTCTTGCAACATAGCAGCACAGCAGTCCTTCTTCTGGGTCTTCGACAGGTCCAGATGTTAACTGAAGAGTTAGGTCGGAGGGTCTACTATTTATACTTGGTGCCCACTTTGAAGTGGGAGAAACTTCTAGAGTCCTCCCTCTACCGAGATGTCTGGAATTCGCTGCCTCTCTGCCCTGGCTCCAGCTTTTCTTGGGGTACTACAAAGGACTAGTGTGAAACCCTTTGTGCGTGTGCTGATGTAGGGTCTTTGTGATGTGCAAGTGTGGTATGTGACAAATCCATTCCCCTCAAGTCGGAGATGGCCCATCCAGCCAACACCTAATCTCCACTTTGTCTTATTGTCTGGAAGCAATACACAAGGACCAGCTACACCTAGACATGTGACCCAGGATACAGGCTGCAGGCACCAAAAATGATTAGGACAAGAAAATACCAACTTTCTAAATGAGGCATTTTCAGAATAGTAACTTTGAAAATGCCTCTTTTAGAAAGTTGGAATCCTACTTTATCATTAAAGAGGATTTCAAATTATAATTCTTTAGACACCAAACTCGATATTTTTTACCTGCGCAGAATTCAAAATTATCGCTATTACATGTAATAAGGTAACCCAATGTTATCATATGGGAGAGGTTGGCCTTTTCAAACGAATGTAATCGTTTTTGACCACGAGGACATGTAAAACATAAAGTACATGTCCAACTTTTTAAATACACGATGTAGTATTTCCCCTTCTGGGCCCACTTTGGTTCTCCCTTTGCTACTTGTATTATCAGCTTTCGGCTGCCTTTGCTACACACAGCCACACCTGACATATTTGTTTGTGTGACATAATACTGTTTTAGAATACGCTGCACATATTTGTTATTCAGGGACTCTTCTTGGGATTCAGTCTGAAAATTTCATACAAGTTCAAACATATGGTGTACTTGTGCCTGGTCAGCAACATCTCCTAACATTTTTAGACACACTACAGTAGCCCAGCTGCAGTCTTTCTAACACAACAGTTCTTATAATATAAACTGTGTCTCGATCCCTTGAAGGTTAGAAGGGAGAATTCTAGCAAAGACACCAGTCTTAGAAAGGAGGCAGCAACTGAGTTTATGCCTATGATACAGACCACCTAACCACACATACCAGGTGTGGGGTATGGAGCTATCCCCAGAGATCACTTGCACATCCCTGAGCTCACCTGGTGAAGGTAGGCTTAGATAGATATATTAGTTGCTGTGGTCAGGTTATTCATTGTCTACAGCCCGTTAGTAATGTTAATTACTTTTCTTAGTTGTATATGTCTACTAATCACAGCAAACCTGCTTTTAACTAGACCACGGTAGTTTCAATAAATAAATTGTAAACTTCCTTCATGTCTTTCTTTTGTTTACTATGGGCATACATGAGTGAGAACAAAAGGTGATGATCCGTTTCCATGGGTCCCTTGTGAATTAGAGGTCCATGTTCTAGGTTGATCTAAATCACCTGTTATTCTGGAACGGTTAGGAGTGCAGGTAAGGCACTGTGAGCTGATTGGATTTGGGCTTATAGGTACAGACGTGGTAGAGAGACTCAGTCACTACATTCTGACGCCCTGCTCTCCCAAGGCACAGTTATGTTTCAGAACAGAATCCCTGGAACAACTGCACCCTGACCTCTGGGCAGTGTAGGGTCTAACCTATGTAATAAAAAGTCAAGTTTATGTCTGGCTAAAGGTTTATTTTGCCAGGTCGATATGGCAGTTTAAAACTGTACACACCGGCTGCAATGGCAAGCCTGAGACCTGTTTGACGGGGCTACTTATGTGAGTGGCACAATAAGTGCTGCAGGCCCACTAGGGACATTAATTTACAAGACCTGGGTTAATGTAGTGCCACTTTACTAGAAACCTTTAAGTAAATATGCCAATCGGGTGAAAGCCAATGTTACCATGTTGAAGGGAGAGAGTACAAGCACTTTGGCACTGGTAAGCAGAGGTAAAGTGAGCAGAGTCCTAAGAGCCAACAAAAATAGGTTCACAAAACAGGAGGCAAAAAGTTTGTGGATGACCCTGTATACAGAGCCAAGTCCAACACTGTTTTGTACCCAACATAAAGGCACAGATCCCACAGAGGGTTAAGAAAGGACAGAATTGGATCCCCCCTGAATCACAAATACGTAGCCCTAGCACCATGGACTCCAAAAGCACCCGTTTATAGGCCTCATGGCAGTTACACTTGACCAAAAGATGGTGCACATGGTGTGTCTCCAAGACTACAGAGCCATGCTCTGGGTCTCAGTCCATGTTACAAACTGTCTCTAGCGCGCACACATGTGATTGTGGTGTATGTTGAGGAGAGGTTCGAAACCTTCAGGGTCCTCTAGAGAATTCAAGGCAGGGACGCAGGCTCTCCAGATGCATGCAGGAAATCTTCACCAATCCCAACACCGAGGCATTCTAGTTATCCAGACACCTAGTGAGTAAATGCACAGCGACTGGCCAGACGCCATTGGCCTTTTGTGGTTTCATGGAGCCAAGTGACATGAAACTGGAATGGGTGGAGGCTTTGTATGTCTACGTACAAATGCACACATAAAACTTCAAACAACTGCGCAAGACAACTACACAAGGTTCAGTGCGCCAACATAGAATCATCAGAGAAAAATACAGGCAGACCTAGAGGTTTTGTCCATACTAGTCAGGTAGCGAACGCAAGGCAGTATCCAGGAACAAATCAAACACTTCAAGCAATATCTAAATATTACTGAGCAGGTGATGCATGTGAGCCTGGTACTCATTTTGAGGGAGTGGGGGTTAGAGGGAGGGGGCAGCGTTTCCTTTTTTCCAGCTCTCGATTATTCTTTTTCCATATAGCCTTCTGTCTTTTCCTTACTTATCTGTGTTTTTCCATAGATCCTTCTCTCGATTTACCTCACGTCTTTTAACTTTCTTAATTCCATCCCTCCATCCATTATTCCTTTCTACATTCATCCATCACTCCATCCTTTGTCTCATCCTTCAATAGCTGTTCTTCAGTTCATCATACATTTACCACTCCCTCCATCCTTTTCTACATTTACCCATCTGTCTATTCTTCTCCATCCGGCCACTCTTCTTTCCATCCATCCACTCATCTATGCATCCATGCATCCATCCATCCACCAATCCATTCATACTTATATCCATTCATCCCTCTTTTAAATCCGATCTCCAACTACCCATTCATCAATTTGTCCATTGCTCTCCACAAACACATTGCTGATCCTTCTCTCCATTAGATCGACCCACCCTTCCCCCTTTTCCCTTCTTTGATTTTGGGCTCTTGTTCCATTTGTATTCTCAGGGACCATCCCACAGAACCAACGTACTATTCCCTTTCAGTGGTATTTAGGAGATATTAATTAAAGCAGTGGCAGGGTGTTGGTAGGGCGAGGGGGTGGCGGGGCGAGGGGGCTGAGAGGTGGAGGAGGGGGGAAAAAAAAGAAAAATTTAAATTCACTTACGTCAGCATGCCATCTCTCCCACGTGGTGTCTATCCTCCGTCCTCTTTCTGGCTTCTGTGTTAACAGGAAGCATCCAGGCTCCCCTAAGCTAATCACAACACCCCAATGCAATGTTGATGTGGGTCTGAGCGCCGTGGTTCCCCTCTCAGACAGGCCTGTGCACAGGTCCCCCACAGCCTGGTGGGGACATGCCAAGATGCCCAGCCAAACCGTCATGCGTATTTAAGGTGCAGCAGCCACTCCTCCTTCCCGACGTTACGGGAGCCCAGCCCCACCACGCCCCACCCTAACCTGGCTGATACTAAAAATAAAATGATAATAGCTTTTGTTATTATAATTTTATTTTTCCTTTAACACTGTTCCGAGAGCAGTGGAGAGACGCTCCTACGCCATAGCCAGGGGCGCCGCCACTGAATTAATGTCAAAACTCCTGTAAACATAAACTTAAATATTATACACCACACAGAACTGTGATATCCACCAACCACCCCCACCCGTTCATGCTGCTATGGTGGCGGCTTTATGATGCCCCTCGCAGGATGCATTAAAGCTTCTAGAATAGAGTGCACTGTATTCAAACATACAAACAGATTTCCCTCCTACCTGAATGTCCAGGCCGTCTGCTGGACCCCCTCCCAGTCTCTGGGTTGAATTTCTCTTCATGAGCTGTACAGGAGGAAAAGGGACATACATGGTCAGCAGAGATATCTCCTAAAAACCATGGCAACAGAATCTGGAACAGTAAATGCTAGAGTACTTGTGAAGGCAGGTCCTCTGGGGCATGAATCTGCAGTGACTAAAGACTTTCGTATGAGGCTATGCTAACTGTCAGATTCATGAAGTCAGATATGATGGGCCAGGATGACCAGGATAATGTTGTAGAAAGTGACTAGGACTTGGTCACAGAGTACAGCCTGTAGATCGTTCTAGAGGGTGGTGTGGATTCTGTAGCAAATGGACCTGGCTATAGGTCAAGTGGGTGGCTTGGATACTGTTAGAAATGGGATTTCTGGTTGGCTGAGGCTTGCGCTAAAGCCAGGCAGAAACCACCACTCTAGTCAGGATAAGGGAGTTACACTCCTAAAATAACCCCTGCTCACTCCCTTTGTAGCTTGGCACGAGCAGCTAGGCTTATCCTAGAGGCAGTGTGTAAAGCGTTTGCACATAACCAACAGTAATAGTGTAAGCACTGCGAAAGGACACCACACCAGTCTAGAAAAATAGCCAATATTTTTATATACGTTAAGACAAGACCCAATACGACAAAAATCCACAATACTATATTTAAAATCTGCAGTTATCAAAATAAGTTTCACACAAAGTTCCTCGATGTCGATAGCTCAGTCCGGGTCTATCACGGCGTCGTGAAAAACAAATCCACCAGTTCTGGCTGGTCACGGGGTTGCGGGCCAGCTACGGTGTCGGGAAGACCCGCAAACAGTACCTGTGAGAAGTGCAAGGTGATGAGGCCCTTGAAGTCACTCGCGGTGCAGGTCGAGCTCCTCTCTGATGGAGTCAGGAGCTCTGGCGTCGGCAGGCGTCGGGTGCTGCGATGCGAAGTGCAGCGGTGTGGCATGCGGTGCCCCCAGGTCGCGGTGCCAGCGTCGGCTCGGTGGCGGCATCAGAAGGCGTCGGTGAGACCAGGGTTGCGGTGCGACATGAAGGCGGTGCTCGTCACAGTGCTAGCAGGTCACGGTGCAAGCAGCGGCATCGTCGTTGTTGAAGCGCTGTCGTCGGCTGGCAAGCGGAAGTCGATGGTGCCGGCGTCGATAGGCCAAGACTGCGGGATGAGGGCGGTGCTTCGTGTGACTTATGAATGGTGCCCTCGAACCACAGTGCAAGTAGCGGCGATTTCGGCCTGGAGCGGCGGCGTCAGGGAGGCCCGGCAGTGCGGAGTGCGATGCCCACAGGTTGTGGTGCGAGCAGTGGCTCGGTGGTGGCGTCAACAGGCGTTGTCGGTGAGACCAAGGTCGCGGTGCGGCGTTACGGCAGTGCCAAAGCTTCGGCGTGAAGCGAGGCGGTGTCCACAGGTCACGGTGCAAGCAGCGGTTCGGTGGTGCGTCAACGGGCATCGTCGGTGAGACCAAGGTTGCGGTGCGGCGGAGCCCTCTGCGTTGCCTTCAGGACACTGAGTCGGCAGCGGCATTGTAGACGTCGTCGAGTTGCTTTTCCTCTGTTACAGCACAAAAAACACAGTCCCCACTGCTGCGGCAGAAGAGCTTGAAGTCTTTGCTGATCCTGAGACTTCGTAAACAGGGGGGCAAGCTCTACCTCAAGCCCTTGGAGAGACTCACAAGTTAGGTTGCAGAAAGTCCAGTCAAGGCCTTTCACTGCCCAAGACAGAAGCAGCCACTGCATGTCAGCCCAGCAAAGCGGTCGTCCCTTCTTGCAGCTTCTCCAGCTCTTCTTCTTGGCAGTCTTCTTGATCCAGATGAGTTATAAACTTCAGGGGTCTGGGACCCAATATGTATGTCCAAAAATCCTTTGATTTCTTAGGCAGAGAGGGCCTATGCCCGGCCAGAACCAGTTCTGCCTTCTCTGGTGTGAATTCCTGGCAGGAGGTGGAGACTGCATCATCAGGGTCAGACCAGGCCATTTGAGGTGCAAGGAAATCTCCTCCCTTTTCCCCCAATCGCAGCCCAGGTCTATTCAGCCCTTTCCTGACCTACCTAGACTATCAGGAACCACTCTTGCTTCCTGGCCATCTGTCTTCCCAAACCCAGACAGGCAATCCACATTCCAATAGAGGCACACAGGATGACTGAGCAAGAAAATACCCACGTTCAGGCATATGAAACTTCCTTTTCTTACCTAATTCCCTGGGCCAGTTATGTTTATAAGATGTTAGAAACAAACCTCACATTCTCTCCTATGGGGAACCAGTAGCCTTGCAATAGTGAAAAACGAATTGGCTGTAATTAACTATCAGGACATGCCACACACACCCTGGCATATCCCACCTTTTATATACACTGCACCCTGCCCACAGGGGTACCTTGGGCCTACCTGAGGGGTGCCTGACGTGTAAGAAAAGGGAAGGATAGGAACTGGCAGTGTGTGCACTGACCAGGTTGACATGGCGGTCCCGGACCGCACATGGGCTCTGCGATGGCAGGCCCGGGTTACCTTTTTACGGGCCGTTCAGGTGGGTGGCACAATCCAGTGCTGCAGCCCACCGACGGCGCTTGAGTCGTAGCCCCTGGCAAACGCAGTGCACTCTACTAGGGACTGACACACGAGTCAAGCAGGCCAATCATGGAAACGCCAATCCATACACATTTTACTACAGAAGCACCTGCACTTTACCACCGATCAGCAGTGCGAAAAGTGCACAGAAACGCTAAGCCAGCAAAAACAGAGTCAGAACCGGGAGGTCAGAAAGCAGAATCTCAGGGGAAACACGCCAAAAGATGCCAAGTCTAACAGATACTGTTAACACAAGGAGATGATGGCGGGAGTGCTGAAACTTTTCAGACACTCACCCCCAGTCACAGATCTGGGTTGAATCCTTCATCGTTCTTTAGCTCACTTAGCCACCTCAGTTCAGACCCACCTATATGCAAATCAGTCTTGACCCTGTGCCTCATGGGAACAGTCAAGCACAAACTGTCAAGTCAGGTCTTCCTTGAACCGGAAACAAGTATCCTGGGACCGGTTTCAGGGTAAGACCCCTCATCAGCCAGGCTATCTTGAATCCAGTGGGAAAGAGAGCAACGGACCCACATCTGGGCATACCCTCCCAACTTATAGCGAACAAGGCAAACACAAGGAGATGATGGACGGCATGCAGACACGTTTCAGACACTCATCCCCAGGCACAGATCTGGGTTGAAATCATCATCGTTCTTTAGCTCACTTCGCCTCCTCAGTTAAGACCCAGCTATATGCATATCAGTCTTGACCCTGTGCCTCATGGGAACAGTCCAGCCTGAACTGCCAAGCTAGGTCTTCCCTGAACCGGAAACAAGCATCCTGGGACCGGTTCAGGGGTAACGGCTCTCATCAGCCAGGTTAGCTTGAATCCAGTGGCAAAGTGAGCAAGGGACCCACGTCTGACGATACCCTGCCATCTTATTAATTTATTTATAAAGTTATATATAGCGCGAACGTGGCCCTAGTCGGTATCGAAGCCCTTTACAAGAAGATAATACAGTTAACATGCGATGCGTCAGTGGGCCAAGATGGTGGATGCACCTTGAGAGTGCTCCTGGACCCCTCCGCCATCCGCTCACAATCCTCTCGTCCTGCGGGCCATCCTGCCCTGAAATTCACCGTTCCCTCAGCGCAGCACCTCTGGCTGTGCCTCTGGTTGTGCGGAGTCCCGCATTTCACTGCCCCGCTGCGGTTGATCGGCCGGCCGGGACCCGCACCTAAGATGGCGGCCCCCTGGCCCTGACTGCGGCACCTGCCGCCCTTTGATTGATTTGCCTGCCCTCTTGCTCGAACGCCTGAAGAGGCAGAGAGGCCCTCCTGCAGCCGAACTATCCAGGGGAAATCGCTGGCTCTGGGGTGATACCTGTGTCCTTCTTCCCGCCTCGCCCGGGATCAGGCAGGCGCAGCCGCTGTTTCCTGGTTCCACCTACCGGCGCTGGAGGGAGAGAGTACAGTGCGCAGCGGCTCAACTCCCTGGGTCTGCGGTGACGGCTGTGGCCGCGCCCCGCCCCCCCCCCCCCCCCTAGCAGCGCTGCTGCGGCATCGGCTGCCATATGGGGCAGCGGGGGCAGGAGGGCGGCGGCGATCGATCCCCGCCGGCCGCGAGGCGACTCCTGTGACCCAGGAGCCGACGCATGGCGGACCTACGGACGAGTGAGTCCAGGAGTGGGGGGGACCCGCGAGCGTGCAGGAAGCCGGGTGGGGACCTGCCCTGGGTGGTGTCACCTGTTTGGCCCGGCTGAGTCCCCTCCCCCCCTGAACTCCGCGGCTTCTGAGCCAGCTCCCCTGGGCCTTGGCAGCATCTTGTGGCGGCATCTTGAGGCTGACATTGAACTCCTGGCTGGGGGTGCCCTGAGGGGTGGTACCGGCCACACACATCAAGCGGCGAGGAGCCAATGGTCAGGGCCTTCCGCCGCTGTCCTGCTCCCCCAGCCTATTACCGCCTGGCTTGAGGAGAACGCGGGAGCTGTTGTGGAGGCACTCCCCCTGGCCTGGCCCTAAAGCCCTAGTTCCACCCCCCCATCTCCGGAGACCGTGACACTGGCAGCGGGGGCCCTCGGCCGCACTCACTGAGCGGCGTTCAGATCCGTGTGCAGACTTCCCTCACTGGCCCCTCTTGTTTTACATCCGCTGGGTCCGCAGGCCCGTCTTGCTGCGGCCGGGGCTGGGGTTCCGGATTGGCCTCCCCCCGCATTGCTACTCATTGGAGCTGAGGCCTGAGGGGTAGAACCGGTCGAGTGAAGCCTGGTGCAATCTGCGGGCCTTGCGGGCTCCCTACGGCCCTGGTCCAGAGCTCTCCCCCTTTGTCGTTGGGGGACCATCCTGCCTCAGGAAGTTTAATCGGCCGCACATACCGCGGGCCTCGAGCGGCGGTGGGTCGGAGTATGCCTCCTTCTTGCTCTGACTGCCCCCCTTTTTGATCTTGGCCCGTCCGGGAAGGATCACCAGCCCCCTGCTGCAAGACCCATCTGAAGAGACTCTCAGAGTCCCCCGCCCTGTGGAGTGTCACCATGGGCAGATCGGATAGACTGACCAAGACCCTTGCCACCCAGACCAAAATGGACTGTTTCACCACCACAGATGTGGGGAGCAACCAGGGGTACCACAGGCCAGGAGCCTCCACTGCCCGCAGGTTTGTCCACCATTCTACAGGCCATCCACGCTTCACAATCCTCGGTGGAGGGCAAGATCGCGAAGGTGCGAGTGGATATGACCCTCATCCGGCAGGATCTCTGGAACGCCGCGGCCCGGATCAAAGAGACTGAAACCCGAATTTCCACTGTGGAAGACGACGTCCAGCAACTTAAGGGGCAAGTGGCTCGTCTCCAATCGCACACCCAGAAGTTGCATCGACGGGCAGAGGATGGGGAAAACAGGTTCCGGCGCAACAACCTCCGCCTGGTGGGCTTTCCGGAGGGAGCGGAACAGGGCCGTACGGTGGACTTCCTGGAGAGGTGGCTGCGATCATGGGTCCCTAAGGGCTCTCTCTCCCCATGGTTCACGATCGAGTGGGCCCACCGTTCTCTTGCCCCAAAACCAACGCCAGGTGCGGCCCCCCGACCGGTCATAATGCGGGTTCTCAATTTTAAGGACCGCGACGCTATCCTGGCTGAAGCCCAGAAACAGCAGAGGCTCCACTATGAAAACCATACAATCATGATCTTCCCGGACTATACTCGTGAGGTCCAGGGTCAGCGCTGCCCGTTCGGTGAAGTCAAACAAAAGCTAAGAGCACTCAACATCCAATATAGGCTCCTCTTTCCGGCACGCGTGCGAGTGGTGCTCGCTAACAAGACCCTGTTCTTTGACACTCCTACGGAGGCCTGGGCTTGGGCGACGGAGGAGCGTCCTCAACAAACCCGTGACCGGAATTGAATATGCTACTTACCAGTATGCATCTGTTCTTGGCATGTAGGGCTGCTGACATTCAAATCTGTGCATAGATCGCCGCCTAGTGTTGGGTCCGGATGATTGCACATTGTTGTCCTGGAAGAGTCTTCGAAGTATCACGAGATAGGTGACTCCTCCCCTGGACCACAGTGCGCATGGGCATCCTCTCCATCCTTAGATTGTTTTTCGCCATTGTGGCAGTGATGGAGTAGATACAGTAAGTGATGACCATGCTATACAGTAATTCTGAGTGCTGCAGCCGCTACAGGCGCCGGGGAGGAAGGTGGATGATATGAATGTCAGCAGCCCTACATGCCAAGAACAGATGCATACTGGTAAGTAGCATATTCAGTTCGAGGCATGTGGGCTGCTGAATTCATATCTGTGCACAGAATATATAGCAGTACCTTCATTAGCTGCGGCTACCCGTGCCAGCTGCAGCAGTCTGAAAAAGAGTTTTGAGAACAGCCTGTCCTACAGCTGCCTGCTGTTTTGAGTGTACATCTACACAGTAGTGTTTGGTAAATGTATGTGTAGTGGACCATGTGGCTGCTCTACATATTTCCTGTAAAGGAATGTTTCCTAGGAAAGCCATGGACGCCCCTTCGTGTTGAGTGGGCTCGTGGGGGAATCGTTAATGTGCGTTTAGCTTTTTGATAGCAAATTTGAATACATTTAACGATCCATCTGGCTATACCTGCTTTGGAAATGGCGTTGCCCTTGTGTTGTGGAGAAAAGGCAACGAAAAGTTGTTTTGTTTTCCTAAAGTCCTTAGTTCTGTCTATATAGTACACGAGGGCCCTCTTTACATCTAGTGTATGGAGCATTCTCTCAGCGACATTCTGTGGATTTTGAAAGAAAACAGGCAGTTCAATAGTTTGATTCATGTGGAACTGCGATATCACTTTGGGCATGAATTTGGGGTTGGTACGTAGTACAACCCTGTTTGCGTGAACCTGTATGAATGGCTCTTGAATGGTTAGTGCCTGGAGTTCACTAACTCTTCTTAATGAAGTGATGGATACTAGGAAAGCTACTTTCCAGGTGAGGAATTGAATCTCACATGAATGGAGAGGTTCAAAGGGTGGACCCCTTAATCTGGTGAGGACCAAATTGAGGTTCCACACCGGTGCCGGTGGGTGTCTTGGGGGAATTACTCATTTGAGACCCTCCAAGAAGGCTCTGATGGCAGGTACTCTGAATAAAGAGAGGTGCTGCCTGTTTTGGAGATAGGCTGCTATCGCGGTTAAATGGATACGTATTGAGTTGTATGCCAGATTGCATCGGTATAGGTGTAAGAGGTAACAGATGATGTTTTGAATGGATGCATCCAGCGGGTTAATGTCATTGTTGTTGCAGTAAATGACAAACCTCTTCCATTTAGCCGCATAGCAAGCTCTGGTTGTGGGTCTCCTGGCCTCCTTGATGATATTCATACATTCTGGAGGCAGGTTCAGGTAGCCAAACTCTAAGACCTCAGGAGCCAGATTGCCAGGTTCAGCTGTTGCGGATCTGGGTGCTGAATCTAACCATGGTTCTGCGTTAAAAGTGCGGGTTTGATCCGCAGCCTTTGATGCGGCACCACGGAAAGTTCTAGAAAGGTGGTGTACCATGGTTGGCGCGCCCATGTGGGAGCAACTAGGATGAGTGTTAGTGAGTGCTGTCGCAGTTTGCGTGCCACTAGCGGTATCAATGGCGCTGGGGGAAAAGTGTACGCAAATCTGCCGGACCAGTTCATCCATATCGCATTGCCCTGAGACTGCGGGTGTGGGAACCTGGCGGCAAAGCTTTGGCATTTTGCGTTTTCGTTTGTGGCGAATAGGTCTATCTCTGGTTGACCCCACTGTTGGAGGTACGGTTGGAGAACTGACGGATGTAGCTCCCACTCGTGCATCTGGTGGCTGTGTCTGCTGAGCAGATCCGCCATCTGGTTGTCCTTGCCCGGGAGGTGTTCCGCCATGAGGAATATTTTCCTTTGAATGGCCCACTTCCACATGCTCTGAGCCAGATGAGACAACTGTGGAGAGTGTGTTCCTCCCTGTTTCTGTATGTAGTACATGGCAGTCATGTTGTCCGTCCGGATCAACACGACTTTGTTGCACAAGTGTACTTTGAATGCCTTCATGGCTAGGAAGATTGCCATCAGTTCCAGAACGTTGATGTGCATCTTCTTTTGTTGCGTAGTCCATAGTCCCTGCACTGTGTAAGTGAGTATATGAGCTCCCCAACCCTGGAGAGAGGCGTCCGCCGTCAGTATTATTTGTGGAACAGGCTCTTGGAACGGTCGGCCCTTGCAAAGGTTTTGTGGTTTCCACCAATGCAGAGAGTTGTATGCCCGACCGCTCACCAACACTAGGTCTTTTAATTGTCCGTGAGCCTGATTCCATTGACGTGCTAAGCACTCCTGAAGCGGGCGCATATGTAGTCTCGCGTGCGGGACTATGAAAATGCAGGAGGCCATCATGCCTATCAACTGCATGAACACTCGCGCAGGAAGGGAGTGTTGAGGTTTGAACTTGGAGATCAGCAGTTGCATGCTGTTGATCCTCACTAAATTTGGCTGAGCTGTGGCTGCCAGAGTGTTTATGGTGGCGCCCAGGTACTGTCGTACGTGTGCGGGTTGGAGATGTGATTTTGGGTAATTTAGTGAGAATCCCAGACTGTGAAGAAGGTGAATGGTGAGGGACATGTGGCTGGCACATTGCTGGGCTGACTTTGCCTGAACAAGCCAGTCGTCCAGGTAAGGGAAGACGTGAATGTGTTGTCTCCGTAGATGTGCAGCCACTGTTGCTAGGCACTTGGTAAAGACCCTGGGTGCTGTTGTTACTCCGAAGGGGAGAACTTTGAACTGATAGTGATGCCCCTGAATAGTGAACCTGAGATATTTCCTGTGTGATGGGTGTATGGGTATGTGGAAATACGCATCTTTTAGGTCTAGTGTGGCTAGGAAGTCTCCCTGACTGAGTAGCGGTAGAACCTGCTGTAGGGTGAGCATATGGAAATGCTCTGAGAGAATGTAGTGGTTGAGGGGTCTGAGGTCTAGTATAGGTCTGAGCGACCCGTCCTTTTTTGGGATTAAGAAGTACAGAGAGTACACCCCTGTCCCCTGTTGGTTGACGGGCACGACCTCTATTGCACCTTTTTGCAGCATACTTAGCACTTCCTGCTGCAATAATGCCAAGTGCTCTACGGACATAGGACGGTGCTTTGGCGGTATGTTGGGTGGAGTGGAAGTTAATTCGAGACAGTAACCGTGCTGGATAATGTCCCTGACCCACCTGTCTGTGGTGATGGTTTTCCATGCGGACAGGAACTGTTGGAGTCTCCCCCCGACAGGTGTTATGTGGTCGGGGGGCAGGGAGAGGGCGTCACTACTGTTTGTTTTTGGGGGAGGACCTGGTGTTGCCGTAACCACGTCCCCTGCCCTTCGTGCTGGAGCCACGATATCCACCTATGTTGGTTTTATCATAGGTACTGTGTGTGCTCCCTTTAGTGTACTGCTGCTGAGACCCCTGACCTCTAGCTGCTCCTCTATTCCCGGGGCGACGAAAGGAGCCACTACGAAACTGCTGCGTCTGCAGAGCCCCCATTGATTTCGCAGTGTCAGTGTCTTTTTTAATTTTCTCGAGGGTAGTGTCAACTTCAGGGCCAAATAAATAGTCTGGGTTGACCGGTTGATTTAAGATATTGTTCTGAATCTCCGGCTTGAAGCCTGAGATTCTCAACCATGCGTGCCTCCTCAACATGACGCTTGTGTTGATTGCCCTCGCCGCTGTGTCGGCTGCATCCAGTGCGCACTTGATGGATGCATTGGTAAGGAGTTGTCCCTCCCTGATGAGGAGCTCCGCTGCCTCTTTATATTCATCTGGCAAATGTTGGAGTAGTGATTCTAATGTGTCGTAGTGGGACCTATCATAACGGGCCAGGAGTGCCTGTGTGTTGGCAATGCGCCAGATGTTTGCTGCTTGCGCTGCAATCCGTTTGCCTGATGTCTCCAGCACTTTGGACTCCTTGTCTGGGGGAGGAGCATCACCCGTTGTTTGTGAGTGGGCTCTTTTGCGAGCATTAGCGACAACCATGGAGTCCAAAGGTAACTGACCCCTAATGTACATAGGGTCTCCGGGTGCAGGCTTGTATTTTTTTTTCAATCCTGGGGTTTAGCACCCGTGCCCTGGTTGTTTCTTTAAAAATGTCTTTAGCAGGTTTGAGAACTCCTTTTAACATGGGCAGAGTCTTGACAGTTTTTTCGGAAGAGGCGAAAGTGTCCACCAAGAAGTCTTTTTCGACAGTGTCAGAATGGAGTACTACTCCATGATTGGCAGCAGCCCGTTCTATGAGGGCATTAAAGGCAGCAGTGTCCTCTGTGGGAGATGTCTTTACGTTATAAAGCTGCGTGTCATGGGTATCTGGTGCGGCACCCTGGTCTGTGGGGTCAGCCCATGCCTGATCTGGGTCTTGCAAGTGATCATCAGGATCGATATCCCCAGGGTAGGTGGTATCATCCCCTACATAGTCCTCTCCTGCCTCTGCCTCTGAAGGCGTAGGAGAAAAGGACGGTGGATCCTGATGGAAGGGTTGAAAGTGTTCATGAAGCACTGGTTTTGACCCTGCCGGCAATTTGTGTTTGAGAGGAATTTTGTAGGAGTCCAATCCCCTCTCTGGCGTGATTTTCCTTTTGCGGAGCATCAACCTACCAGTGTTGGCGTCGATAAATTGTGGCTGGGGAGGCTCGAAATCTGTGTGTCCAGTGGATGGGGACTGTGTCTGGCGGACACGTGTCCGAATCTCGAACAGTTTCGGCGCCGTGGGCGGTGGCAACCCAAATGTGATGTTGGTCGGCGCCGAGGGTGCTTTCGAAGCCTTGTGCGTGTCGGGAGCCGACGTAGAGTGGAGGGCTGCCCGTTCTCTGATGCGTTGCAACGATGCCGAGACCTGTTGCACGGTGAACGCAGATGGCTCCTTGGAAGCTATCGGCACCTTGGAGGTAGGCGTCGAAGCGGCATCCGACTTCTTTGCAGTCGTGGGGTCATCGATCCAAAGGGAGGCATCGACGGTCGTCGGAGTCGATGACTTGGCAGGCGCCGCAGTCTTAGACGTCGACGCAGACGGGGTGGCCACCTGGACTTTGGTGGTTTGGGCCGATGTCTTCGGTGCCAGAGGCCGAGGCGCTTTGTGGGGGCAGAGGGCCTTCTTCTTGGGCTCGGCACCCGTATCCCTTTTTGCGCGGTCGGAGCTGATGACCTTTGCCGGCGTCGAAGGAGTGGAGTGCTTCGAGGCCTTCGAGCCGATCACAACCAGTTTCACTTTTGGTTTCGACGGAACTGGTGCGACGGATGGTTTCGGTTTCGCTGAAGGGAACCCAGTCGTCTTCGATAATAATGGCTCTTGCGAAATGTTCGAGGCCGGGCCTGGAGGCGGGGCCAAAGAACCGTGAGATTGATCTTGGGTGAGGCCCGAAGGCGATCCCTCGACCTGAGCCTCATGACGACGTATTGTTCCGGCCTCCGTATCGACGGGTTGGCCTAGCTCCTCGCTGGAGCTATCTTCTTCGGCCCCAAGGGCCTCATCGTAGTCTCCTACCTCTTCGACGACTTCTTCTCCCTGAAAGATCACCTCATCGTCGTCTTCCGATCGGGAGTCGTGTTCGGAAGCGGGGCTGGAGTCTACGTCTTCCACGCTCTCGGCGTCCTCGTCTTCGGTGCTAAAGATGTTGGCCGGGGCAGGCGCAGATTGCTGCGCCTCCAATCTCGCTGCCCGTCGATTCCGGAGAGTCTTCTTCGAGCGGAATCGGGCACAGGCCATACATTTCGACTCATCGTGATCCGATGAGAGACATTTGTTGCATACCGGGTGGACGTCGATGTGTGGGTATTTCGCGTGGCATAAAGGACACCTTTTGAAGGGAGTCCTCGATTCCATCGTCGATCGAAGTTCGATGTTCGGACCAAGCGGATCCGAAAAGCTTGAAGAAGGTGCTAAAGCACTAAAGAAACTAGTCGATACCGAACGGGAACAGTACCGACGATAACTAAAGGCCTTTTGGCCTTAAACTGAATTTTCCTAACTTGAGCTAAGATAAGCACATCCGAACCCAATGGCGGAAAAAAACAATCTAAGGATGGAGAGGATGCCCATGCGCACTGTGGTCCAGGGGAGGAGTCACCTATCTCGTGATACTTCGAAGACTCTTCCAGGACAACAATGTGCAATCATCCGGACCCAACACTAGGCGGCGATCTATGCACAGATATGAATTCAGCAGCCCACATGCCTCGAACCTACCGCCTGGGTAGGTGGACTGCAGGCCCGCCCATCACGCACCTTCCGCCCCCCGGCCTCAGCGCAACTGTTCCCGCAGGCGCCATGGCCAGAGACGAGCCCGGTCAGCCTCCCGTTGGGCCCCTCTCGGCAGCCAGTAGTGTTTTCTGAAGAATCCTCGGCTGGGAGGCGATCCGGCTCATCCGGCCACATGGACCGCGGGGGTATCTCGCCCCGGCCCTCATTGCTGGACCTCCAGGACACGGACCTTTCCCGTAGCCCGATGCTTTTGGGGGACCCTGCTTGAATTTGTCTCTGCCTGCCGGGCCTGGCTCCGCAGCCGGAGACTGTGCTTTGACTCATATTGTTTTCCTTCCCAACAGACTTGATTACGTACATCCTGTCATGAGGAGGGGTCCTCTACGCTTTCCCATTCCCAAGCATTCTAGTTTGGTTCAATTTGTTTATTGTTAGGGCGACAGATGCTTCCATTCCTGAAGTGTACGGTGTGGGGTGGGAGATGGGATAGGGTGGGGGGACCGTTGTCCGAGTTCTTCTTTTAGTTTTAGTTTGTTTTTGTTGTTTCTCAGTTTTGTCGCACCAGCACTCACATGTCACCCCGTTCTGTACCCGGTGGAACGCAATGACTTCTCTCTGGACACCTACCCAGGCCTTCAGGGGACCCAGCTCAGGTCCTGGCCTCCCGTTGGGATTTTACATTCTCACTGAAACCCCCTGCCACTATGCCGGACACAACTTTGCTAGGGGCCACCCTGCACATCATGTCCTGGAACGTCAATGGCCTCCTGGATCGTTTCAAGCGAATGGCTGTATTATGTTATGTACAACGCCTTGGGGCAGAAGTCCTACTGCTACAAGAGACGCACTTGTTGGGTAACCACTGATCATTTTTAGCACGCTATGGTTACAATAGGATTTGGCCCTCAGGGATCCCGGGGGGTGGTGATCCTGGTGAAAAGTTCTCTTCCAATCGTGACTGCGCGTGTCGTTCACGATGCCCAGGGCACCTTTGTGGCCCTTAGTGGCACACTGAACGGTAGCCCCCTCAATCTTGTGTCGCTCTAATCTCCTCCTTCAATGTTAACAACAACCCTAGCCAAATCCGCCGACCTCCTAGCATCCCTACACCTTTGGGTCCCATTTTCCTCGGGGGCGACTTCAACGCGGTCTCCTCACCTGCCCTAGACATGACCGACCCCCCCCCCCTTCCCCTGGTAGACTTGCGCAGGCAAAGCAGCTGGTGACCTGGTCCGAATCGCTGGGTTTATGCGATGCGTGGTGTATTTGGCACCCACACTCTAGACAGTTCACACACACCTCAGCGGCACACCATCTTCGTTCCATCGACAGACTGTCTCATGATTCGAGAAGTCTCTTTTCTCCCCCGTGGCATCTCTGACTACGCCCCGGTGATGATTCACACGGGATCCCCTCCCGCTTCTATGCGTCAGACGTGGAGGCTAAACACTTGGTTCCTTCAGGACAAGGAATTCCGGAAGGTGGTGCGACGGGAACTTAAGCAATACTTTCTGTCCAACAAAGGATCCGTATCCTCCCTGGGCACCCTGTAGGAGGCTGGCAAGGCTACGATTAGGGGGGATCGCCAAGGGCAGGATCAAACTCCAGCGGCAGGCTCAACTGGAGCAAATTACCTCGTGGGAGGCGCAGGCACTGCACCTTGAACGTGCCTCCGCCCGAACCCTGGATGCATCCGAGGTGAGACTTCTTGCCCACCTCTGTTCGGAGATTAAGCAACTGTCACTGGAAGCGGCCAAACTCCTCTGCCGCTCATCCGTGGCTGGGTGTATGGTTGGAGCGACAAAAACGGCTCACTCCTCCACCGATTAGCCAGATACTCTAGGGCAAACTGCATAATCCCTGAAATCATGGCTCAGGATGGTTCAGTGTGCCATTACCCAGCGGAGATGGCCCGTGCCTTTGCTTCATATTACCGCCATTTATATGAGGCCAAAACTCCCACCCTCTCTCTCACGGGTCTATTGGAGGTCGGGAACGGCCACCTTCCTCATCTGGACCCCATAATTCAGGAAGATTTAGACCACCCCATCACACACGAAGAAATTAGGGAGCCGATCACCCTTATCTCCTCCGGCAAGACGCCAGGCCCAGACGGCCTCCCTAAAAAACTCTACGCTCACAACCGTGAAACTCTCACCCCTCACCTTGCAGATCTGTTTCGGGAGGCAGTATAGAATGGTTCCTTACCCCAAGAGATGGATATGGCCACCATTGTGGTTCTTCCCAAGTCCCAGCCACCCTCGCAACGGTGTGCGGATTACCGTCGTATCTCCCTCATCAATACTGATGTAAAACTGTTCACCACGGTCCTCGCCCAGCGGCTCAAACCCCATCTCTCCGTGCTTGTTCACCCCGAACAGTGCGGGTTCATGCCCTCACGTGGTACCCAGCATTGCCTCCATACACTACAATTGGCCTTGGCCCACCGCCACCTGCTCACCCCATACCTAGCGATTCTCCTTGTAGACTCTGAGAAGGCCTTTGACCCGGTGGACTGGGGATTTTTGGAGGATGTCTTCGATGAGATGGGCCTCGGCCTCCACTTTCGAGCCATGGTCAGGGTTCTTTACGCCCATCCAAGGGCTCGTGTCCTGGTGAATGGGGTTCTGTCGGAGCCCTTCTCGGTCTGCAGGGGAACGAGGCAGGGATACCCTCTTTCCCCCCTGCTCTGGTGATGGAGCCCTTGGCATCCTTGATACGATCGTATGAACACGTGCGGGGACAGAATTGGCCCAACACCGAAACCGACAAAATCGTCCTTTATGCAGCTGATGTCCTCATCTACTTAGCAGATCCTGCCCAGTCAGGTCCCCATTGTCTCCGCATCCTGCATTCCTTCGAACGGGTTTCTGGCCTCCGGCTGAACCCCCGACAAATCGGTCCTGGTTCCCCTTCACCTGTCCCGAGATAGCTTCAACTGGCAGTCCACCATACAACTTCGCCGTCAATCATTCAAATACATGGGGATATGGAGGACTCTACTCCCTGAGCTTAGCTGGGCCCTCAACGTTACTCCCCTGGTGGGAAGGGCTAAGGCGGTCCTCCAAAAGTGTCAAACACTGCCCCTGAACCCCATGGGGAGGGTCGCCCTTTTTAAAATGATGGTTCTCCCCGGTTCCTCTACGTTCTTCAAAATACCCCTCTATGCTTCCCCAGGACCTGGTTTCGCGAATTGGATAGCATGGCCAACAAGTTCCTTTGGGGGAAAGGTAGGGCCCGACTGGCTTTGAATGTCTGTAGGATCCCCTCGTTTGATGGGGTCCTGGGGATGACGCTCCTATATCTGTACTACCTTGCCATGCGCCTGCTCTCTATACATGACTGGTTCAACGGGGGTTGGTCTGATCCGGCTTACAGGCTTGAATTGGGTGAATTGGGCATGACCAAGGTTCAGTGTATGCTGTACGGGGTTCCTATCCCGTCTCGCTTACCAGAGGTGATGCGCTCCGCGCTACTGGCCTGGCGCGCTGCACTGCGACACACCAAGTGGACACATACACTGACCCAGTGTACACCCCTGTGGCAGGGGACCTGGATCAAACAGGTTACTGGGCTGCGGGGTTTCCGGGCATGGGACCTTATAGGAATCTCACAACTAGGTGATGTGGGGGAGGGGGGGGGGGAGGGGGTCACATGCGTTCCTTCAAAGACCTTCAAAGTAGATACTTCCTGCATCAGTCGCAGTTCTACAGGTACCTGCAATTGCGACATGCTCTCCTCACACACCTCACAACAGCTACACGGCTTCCTGACCGTAGCCTGCCTGAGGCACAGATTATGTTGGGGGACCTGGGGAAGGGTGGCACCTCCCGCATCTACCGAACATCGATCAGTAACACCCCTACTTCCCTGCATCGATTACGTGCTCAATGGGAGGAGTGGGTGGGTACCCTGGAAGAGGAGGACTGGCGCGAAACCATTATGGCCCCCAGGACGGTCACCGCCTCCGCCAGGCTACGTTTGGTACAGCTCTACTATTAACATGCAGATTACCTCACCCTGGTGCGCCTTCATCGAGCGGGATTTAGCCCGACCTCCGCTTGCACTAGGTGTGGTCACGACCCAGCTGATTTTCTCCACATGGTGTGGGCATGCCCCTGCTTGACGCAGTTTTGAGGGGATATTGAGGAGGAACTCACCGAGATATTGGGGTGGGAGGTTCCCCACAATCCAAAGCACACGATCCTGGGCATTACTGACGGGTTGGATGGGTCTAGGAACGAGAAGTTGTTTTTCACTACAGCGATGGTGGTGGCCAAAAGTGAGCTTAAGAACAATGATGGATTGAAGCCAGATCTGTGACTGGGATTGAGTGTCTGAAAAGTTTCTGCACTCTGTGTGTTTACAAGTAGACTGTTGTAAATAAGATAGAGCCCCCTGCTACTAATGGAGAGTTCCTCTAGGCAGGGAAATAATGCACAATGCAAGTTTCTAGGGCAACTCAAACATAATATATAACAATGTTCAGTTTCCAACATAAGAAGGGACAAGACAGACTATATCTAATACAAGATTCAAAAATTAGTTTGTTTTATATGTGATTTGTATACATATGTATTACCCATTCTTCAATAAAAACTAATTTTGAATCTTGTAGGAGATATAGTTTGTCCTGTCCCTTCTTATGTTGGAAACTGAGCATGGTTATATATTATGATCGAGCTGCCCTAGGAACTTGCACTGTGCGAGGAGACTGTTGCCGTATTGTGGATCAGGAGTCAGAACGAGGAACAGAGTAACAGGAGCAATGTGTGTGATGGACTGCATTTCAGTATTAGATGCAAAAGGACCGTACAGGGAAGCCAAGGGATGCCTCTGGGCGAACACGAAGGTGTTATGTAGATGCAAAAGGACCGTACAGGGAAGCCAAGGGATGCCTCTGGGCGAACACGAAGGTGTTATGTAGATGCAAAAGGACCGTACAGGGAAGCCAAGGGATGCCTCTGGGCAAACACGAAGGTGTTATGTAGATTCAAAAGGACCGTACAGGGAAGCCAAGGGATGCCTCTGGGCGAACACGAAGGTGTTATGTAGATGCAAAAGGACCGTACAGGGAAGCCAAGGGATGCCTCTGGGCAAACACGAAGGTGTTATGTAGATTCAAAAGGACCGTACAGGGAAGCCAAGGGATGCCTCTGGGCGAACACGAAGGTGTTATGTAGATGCAAAAGGACCGTACAGGGAAGCCAAGGGATGCCTCTGGGCGAACGCAAAGGTGTTATGTAGATTCAAAAGGACCGTACAGGGAAGCCAAGGGATGCCTCTGGGCGAACGCAAAGGTGTTATGTAGATGCAAAAGGACTGTACAGGGAAGCCAAGGGATGCCTCTGGGCGAACGCAAAGGTGTTATGTAGATGCAAAAGGACTGTACAGGGAAGCCAAGGGATGCCTCTGGGCGAACACGAAGGTGTTATGTAGATGCAAAAGGACCGTACAGGGAAGCCAAGGGATGCCTCTGGGCAAACACGAAGGTGTTATGTAGATTCAAAAGGACCGTACAGGGAAGCCAAGGGATGCCTCTGGGCGAACACGAAGGTGTTATGTAGATGCAAAAGGACCGTACAGGGAAGCCAAGGGATGCCTCTGGGCAAACACGAAGGTGTTATGTAGATTCAAAAGGACCGTACAGGGAAGCCAAGGGATGCCTCTGGGCGAACACGAAGGTGTTATGTAGATGCAAAAGGACTGTACAGGGAAGCCAAGGGATGCCTCTGGGCGAACGCAAAGGTGTTATGTAGATTCAAAAGGACCGTACAGGGAAGCCAAGGGATGCCTCTGGGCGAACGCAAAGGTGTTATGTAGATGCAAAAGGACCGTACAGGGAAGCCAAGGGATGCCTCTGGGCGAACGCAAAGGTGTTATGTAGATGCAAAAGGACTGTACAGGGAAGCCAAGGGATGCCTCTGGGCGAACACGAAGGTGTTATGTAGATGCAAAAGGACCGTACAGGGAAGCCAAGGGATGCCTCTGGGCAAACACGAAGGTGTTATGTAGATTCAAAAGGACCGTACAGGGAAGCCAAGGGATGCCTCTGGGCGAACACGAAGGTGTTATGTAGATGCAAAAGGACCGTATAGGGAAGCCAAGGGATGCCTCTGGGCGAACGCAAAGGTGTTATGTAGATTCAAAAGGACCGTACAGGGAAGCCAAGGGATGCCTCTGGGCGAACGCAAAGGTGTTATGTAGATGCAAAAGGACCGTACAGGGAAGCCAAGGGATGCCTCTGGGCGAACGCAAAGGTGTTATGTAGATGCAAAAGGACTGTACAGGGAAGCCAAGGGATGCCTCTGGGCGAACACGAAGGTGTTATGTAGATGCAAAAGGACCGTACAGGGAATCCAAGGGATGCCTCTGGGCGAACACGAAGGCGTTATGTAGATGCAAAAGGACTGTACAGGGAATCCAAGGGATGCCTCTGGGCGAACACGAAGGCGTTATGTAGATGCAAAAGGACTGTACAGGGAATCCAAGGGATGCCTCTGGGCGAACACGAAGGTGCTATGTAGATTCAAAAGGACTGTACAGGGAAGCCAAGGGATGCCTCTGGGCGAACGCAAAGGTGTTATGTAGATGCAAAAGGACTGTACAGGGAATCCAAGGGATGCCTCTGGGCGAACACGAAGGTGTTATGTAGATGCAAAAGGACTGTACAGGGAAGCCAAGGGATGCCTCTGGGCGAACACAAAGGTGTTATGTAGATGCAAAAGGACTGTACAGGGAAGCCAAGGGATGCCTCTGGGCGAACACGAAGGTGCTATGTAGATTCAAAAGGACTGTACAGGGAAGCCAAGGGATGCCTCTGGGCGAACACGAAGGTGTTATGTAGATGCAAAAGGACTGTACAGGGAAGCCAAGGGATGCCTCTGTGCGAACGCAAAGGTGTTCTGTAGATGCAAAAGGACTGTACAGGGAAGCCAAGGGATGCCTCTGGGCGAACACAAAGGTGTTATGTAGATGCAAAAGGACTGTACAGGGAAGCCAAGGGATGCCTCTGGGCGAACACGAAGGTGTTAAGTAGATTCAAAAGGACTGTACAGGGAATCCAAGGGATGCCTCTGGGCGAACACGAAGGTGTTATGTAGATTCAAAAGGACTGTACAGGGAAGCCAAGGGATGCCTCTGGGCAAACACGAAGGTGCTATGTAGATGCAAAAGGACCGTACAGGGAAGCCAAGGGATGCCTCTGGGCGAACACGAAGGTGTTATGTAGATGCAAAAGGACTGTACAGGGAAGCCAAGGGATGCCTCTGGGCGAACACGAAGGTGTTATGTAGATGCAAAAGGACCGTACAGGGAAGGCAAGGTGTTTTGCACAGACCCTCACAGATGGAGAGCTGCAGAACTAAGCTATTGGCTGAGCTCTGGGGAATGCGGTTTGCAGCTATGGGGAGGTGACATATTTTCACAGGTTGCAGGGTGTTCAGAGTTAATGCCAAGTATTTTCATGTTTTGTTCTATGACTTAGAGAGCTCCAGTTTCATAATATGTGTGCAGAAATTGAGCAACTTTCTGCAAGAAAACAGGGGTTTCCTGGATGATAACTTTGTAGACGATGCATAAAGTATTGAGCTTGATTGATGCAAGGAGCTTGAGCAGGTTTGTGTTTTGAAAGATGTGAGTGTTGGGTTATGTGGTCGAAGCTAAGTTGGATCAGACATGAGATGTGCAGCTGAATGGCAGCCAGTTTTCCAAGAGAAAAAGGATGCTTCTAGGAGGACTCTAAGAGCCATGTGAAACAACAAGTGCCTGCAAAGTGTTGCAGTAGACAATGATTGGGAATTATTTTTTTGATGCAAAAGACTTAGAAATACCAAGCTGTTGGGTAATTACTGAAAGACTCTTCAGCAAAATTGTAAAACCTTCTCCTGCCACTACCACATAGACCAGTAGTAAGACTGGAGACTAGGTGGACCACCTCCCACTCATGCAGCAAAGTGCGAGGGGATTCGACATTCAACATAGGTACGATGCTCCTTGATCCCCTTGGACAAGTAGTCAGTGCATCCTTTGCTTCCTTGGATAGGATGGTGTGGTGAATAGCTCAGAACTTCCCTTGGGATGCTGACTCAGCATAATGATGGTTTCTCTGTTCTAGACAATTAGTAGGCAATTATCATTGGAGAATTTAAAGCTGAATAATAAGGCAGTAGTTGGCAATGCTCTTCTGGAAGACAGAAGTGGTCAAGGTTTTTGAGCATGAGGGGAGATGCCCCGTGAAAGGAAGGATCTTTGTCCAGGATGGGTCGGAGTGTTTCTCTGGAGGAATATTGCCACCAGGGAACGTCATCTTTGGACATGAGAGTACTGATGGAGGATGTAGTCTTTGGATGTGGTGGTATTGATGGAGGACATCATCTTTGGACGAGAGGGTACTGATGGAGGACGTCATCTGTTATGTTATGTTATATGGCACTTATAAAGCACGCGGCTACTCCCAGGAGTGTCCCGGCGCTGAAACAAAGACCACGAACAACTAACAGAAAGAGAAACTCTGCTTGCGAAAAGTAATCCGAAAGATTTACAGCTGAAACAGCCAGGTCTTTAATTTCCACCTAAACGTGAGGAGATCTTGCTCCTGTCTGAGACCGAGTGGCAGAGAGTTTCATAAACGAGAAGCTGCCACTTGAAAGGATCTACCTCCAATCCTCGACAGCCGGACTTTAGGAGTGAAGGTCAGAAGCTGAGCAGAAGACCTCAGAGTGCGTTGGGGAATGTAATGTTGAAATCTTTCATTGAGGTAAGGAGCCCCAATCTTAAGGAAGGCTTTAAAGACCAGCACCAATGATTTAAAATTGATCCGTTTCTGAACTTTGTATTGTCGATCTAGTGCCTCACACTATTACTGTGGCGAACAACCGGTATATGGTGCTGCACTTCACAACTCAGTGAGGTATCTGTGGGTCTAGAGGGTGTATGATTAAGTGGCAGATGGCTGAGAATAGGGCTCTACTTCTGAGGCAATTACAAGGCAAAAAACAGGGTCTTCAAGGCCTTACGGAACAGAAGGTGGGCTTCCAGGCCGCAGATGGATGGGGGGGGTTTAGGGGGGGGGGGGGGGAGAAGTATTCCAAAGCTTGGAAGCTGCCACAGCAAAGGCTGTTCCTCCCCATCTTGCCTTCTGCAACCTAGCCGATTCTTATTTGCAGAGCGCAGCAGTCTAGTAAGAACATAGCATTGGAAAAACTGTCTAATTCCCTCTGGGCCCGAATTAAGAAGTGCCTTGTGAAAAATGCATAGGGCTTGAAATACAATTTGTTCCGTAGCTGGGAGCCAGTGCACTTTCTGAATAGCAGCAGAGACTGAATGATATTTCCGAAGATCCAAAACGAGTCTTTCTGCAGCATTCTGGACAAGCTGCAACTTGTCGATGGATATCTTGTTAATGACCAGGTAGAGTGGGTTACAATAATCCATCCTGGACATCATTAGTGCCACAGCTGCTTGTTAACACACGGGGAGAAAGAAAAACAAAAATATCTTTCAAAGGGTCCATATAACCCAGAAACAAGATGATAATATCTTATTAATCTGAAGATTAAAAGGCAGATTATTATCAACTAGAACACCAAGATTCTTAGCCTAGCCAACAGGACAGGGACTTTGCCCAAGCAATCTTGGCCACCAAGAGTGGGTCCAGATAGATTGTTGACTGCCAAAGATCAAAACCTCGGTTTTGTTCCCATTAAGTCAGAAGGAATTAGATGCCATTCAGGTGGCCACGGCCTGCATGCAATTGTTAAAATTGGCGGCGAAGGCCTCTATAGCCTTTGTGATAGACACAATTATTTGTATGTCATCAGCATAGGATAAAGCCTGCAGCCCAAAGGATCTAATCAGCTTGGCCAGCCGGGAGAGATACATATTAAACAGGGTGGGGCTCGGGGATGAGCCTTGCGGAACTCCACAAAAGGTAGATTTGGGGTCAGAGTAGAATTGGTCAACCACCACGGTCTGTGACCTATCGTTCAGGAAGGAAGACAGAAGCGTGTGTGACCCCAATTACCTGTAGGCGGTCAATCATCCTTGCGGGAGAGCTGGTATCAAAGGCCAAGGATGGGTCCAACAGAATCAGCACCGCAGTCTGCCCAGCATCAACCATGATACGGATGTTACTGAATGCAGACATTAGTGCAGTCTCAGACCCATGGTTGCTCCTGAATCCATTCTGAGAGGGGTCAGGCAGATACTGTTTTTCCAAATAAGTCATCAGCTGGGCATTTAGATGTTCCTCCAAGATCCTAGCGGGAACTGGAAATAAGGAAATGGGCCAGTAATTTTTCAATTCAAATGGACTCAAGTTAGTATTCTTAAGCCAAGACTTGGCAACCACCATTTTCCAACTTTGAGGGTAGCATCCAGAGGAAATGGCCGGATTGAGAGTCGAAGTAAGGTGGGGAATAATAATGTCCCCTCCGAACTTCATCAGTTTCGGGGAGCATGGTTCAAGTGGGGAGTCTGATTTGATCCCCGTTGAAGCTGGGCGGTCTTCTCATTAGATAGAGGGAGAAAAGCAGGCAGACAAACTTCCCTCTTCTTAGTCTGTGGAGGACTAGGGACTTTGGAATTAGTCTTGTGGGCCAGGATTGAGGGCTCAGAATTAAGACTGTCCAAAGAAAAGTAAATCTCGGAAATTTTGGAATGGAAAGATTTGGACGTACGATCACAGAAACCAAGACTAGACTATTGCTGCATTGTTCGTGGGTCCATACTGGAAGTTACGGAGCAGCTTTGAAACATAAAATCGTCCGGTTGTTAGCATTGTTGATCTTCTTGGACCTCAATGCCTATAATACACTCAGAAAGGAATTACAATATGCCTTTAAAGGACTCTCACTGATCCTAAGAGCCTTAATAGGAGTACAAATTTGCTTCCACAATGGGTGCTAAAATCTAGCTCTGCAGTGGAGATATCATAATTTGCAGTGTTTTCAGAGAAAACTGAAAAGTCTTTTTCTACAGATTACGGCACTCTGTGGGCAGGACAGTGGTACATCTGGCGAAGAGCATGCATTGCCAACTCGGACTTTAGCACTATAGCAATTCGATCAAATCAAGAAGTTAATGATTACTAACTACAGGTAGTCTGCAGATCAGTCAAGGTGACCACGATGGAAACTCAGAAGTGGGGTGGAGGCTAGTAAGGGCAGGTGCTACAGGGATATGAGGGTCTGCGGTTCCTAGAGTGGAAGAAAGGCCAGCAAAGCCTCCTCCAGCCTTCTCTAGCAAGTTGTTGTGTCATATGATGTACACAGGCTTGATGGGTGAGAAGAACTATAATCTGACGTGTAGGTCATTATCTCTCTGAAGAGTGTCTAGATTCTGTGGTACTTTGAAGTACTTTAAAGTGCATACGATACGACAGGAGGCAAAGTGGTTAGTCAGGAGGTGGGCTGCATGTGGTAGGGAGTGGAATAATGGCGCCCGCACGAGACTGCGGCATTAAAGTGGACGGTTTGTGTGTGAAGGTGTGGGTGCTGATCGGAATTTTCTACAGGATGGCAACTAACAATTTGACCGCCCCCCGTTTGAGCACCTGGCTACACATTTACTTACTTTTTAGGATTGAGCCATCGCAAGCAATAGGAATTAACAAAGATCGCATGTTAAGAATATCTGTCTTGCATTTACTTAACCGCCCTAAGAAAGAAGCGGACAGCGAGCGAGAGGAGGTATTCCTGTACCTTCTTCAGGAGGTCACGTGCGTCCGGGGTGAGGTAGGGTGGGAATATCAGCTTTCCCTTCAGTATCTTCTCGATGGTCTTCTTCCGATTCTCTGCAGTAAAAGGCGGCTGAAAGGAACAAAGAAGACTAGGTTAGCTGAAATAGCTTTTGTAGTGCCAAGTGTGTGACGCAGAGCACAATAGTACACCAAGGGAGGGAAGGCAGGAGTGGTGCAGCAATGACACACCTGGATGCAGTCAGGGGAAGGTGGAGTCTTGTGGGATTCTCTACTAGAGAAGCACCTTGTATTGTCACTTAAAGCCATACTAATGGCAACTCCCAAACTACAGACTCGGGAGCATTATTACTGTTTCTGTACATTCTAAAGATCCCATTAGCACAGAGTCTGGAGGAGCTACTATAATATAGTATAATTTGTTATCACAAACCTATGAGCGCATTTCTCTTCCCAGTGGCTCAAAGAAGATGCACAACTTGCAGCGCCAATGCCCAGGAGTGTGCAGAGCATGTGACCTACTGTAGAATCCGGTGCAAAATGTCACTTTCTATTACGGCTTGCAGGGAGCAGCATCTCGTGACATCTCTTTTTGTTATGAATGCAGGGAGCAGCTTCTCGTGAAGTCACTTCTGTTCATGGCTGTAGCAAGCAGCATTTCCTGCTGCGACGTCCAGCACCCGTGTTGAGGAAGCAGCTTTTCATCTACTGGGTGAATCCAGCCACTGAAAGGGTCCATGTATCCTTAGCCCCATTTTCCCATGCTCTAACGTGCAAGGTGATTCAACACCCAACACGCCCAATCAAGCCACTGGAGTCTTGTGATCATGTTTCTCTCTAGCAAGACAAAATACCTGTGAGGTCACCTCCTCTCCCAGATGGACACAGTCCTAGTGACTTAATCTGGCTTGTAATGTCACTTCCCTGAGATCATATCAGTTTTTTTCAGTCTGTAGGGGCGAAAATGCCTGGAGAGCGGTAATACTGACAGTCCCATCACAGGCAAAAGAAAGAAACTAATGTGACTGCTTTTGGTATTAATGAGTGACAATTCATGCTACATAATTGGGCACAGCATCACCCGATGCCAATACGTTTACTATTTTGAGATTCCTAATTAATGCAGTTTATGAGCAAAAGGTCATGCAATGCCACTTTCTCCTATATTCGGAAGCAAAACAGTTGCGTGACCTAACAATTTTCTGTTTCGGAATGACACTTCTTTCTGCGACATCTACTTTTTTCAATCTGAAACACAGTCACTTGCGTCTTAAGTAACTTTATGTCTAAAGGAGGCAGTGCGGCAGTTACTGGGATTTTACCTTTCTACTAGTCTAAAGGGAGTGGTACTGTCTGCTATCACTTTAGTCATTGATGTTACTCAATAACTGATGTTACTTTCTTTTGTCTATGATGTCACTTCCTTCTTCAATCAGAAGGCACACCACAGCGTGCAGCCAATTCCCTTACACTTAGAACAGTCAACCAGGACAAAGTACGAGCTGAGAACTTGCCGATCCCGTGAGCATGTCGTACATGAGCGCTCCGAGGCTCCACCAGTCTACAGCCCGATTGTGCCCAGCATGAACAAGAATCTCCGGGGCCCTGCAGAGAAGGAGAAAACAAATTTTATTAACACACAAAACAAAGTCCAATACTACAGTTGTAAAGAAAATGCCCTGCTCCAAACTTCAACAAGCTGGTGTGACCAAAAGTGAGCGAATGTGGCAGCACGTGCACTGCCGCCTTTGTGAACGCTTTACTGTGTTTAGTGTAATACGGACAGGCACACAAGTGCCTTACCTACATGTATTCAATCGTCCCACAGAAAGTGTGGGTGACGGACCCATCATGGATGGACTCCTTGCACAGCCCAAAGTCTGTCAGCTTCACGTGGCCTGTGAGGAGAGAACAGGAGATCAGATGCTGTTGGAGAATGTGTCAGCAGCTATCGACGTGCCTCGAAGCCTTGCTCTTCTCCCCAAACCACCCTTCACTCTCTTCATGTAGCCCATCTCACTCTATCCCCGTACCCCCACCCCCAAAACCTCACATTTCAAAGACCCCCAAAGGCATACATACCGCTCCCCTGTAGTCCCCTTTCCAAATCTCCTGCTCATATTAAGTTACTCGCTTACCTCTTCTGGAGCCACAGCGGATCTACTGCTCCCCTAGAAGCTTCACACAACCATCCTACTCCCCTCCGCCCCCTCATCTATCACTCCCCTAGAAGCTCCACACAACCATCCCAACCCCCCGAAAAATCTCCAATTTGTATAATTTACTGTTCTACTTCAGGTCTCCAAAAAATCATATCCTCCTCTTCCTCATAATCAAATTTATTTCATTTAAATTAATTCCATGAAAATGCTGTACACAGTTAAAGACAATGTCTACTGAAGAGATATCATGACAAAGGGTACAAGAAAGGATTAGAAAAGCAAATTATCCTTTAGAAGCTTGTGAGAAAGAAGGTGAGGCATGGGGGCAGGAAAGACTGAGTACTCCAGACCTCAGGAGCAATCAATGCGAAAAGCCAAAACTAAAGCAGGTTAAGGTTGGTTGTGGTGGATATGGAGTGAGAGGAAAAAACAGAAAAGTGAAATAAGAACGGAGTGTCAGAGCTAAGGCTTCGAGCAAGAACAGAGACCGTGACCTTAGAAAGATGGGGAGAAGCACGTACAGGGGCTTGAGAGTGCAGAGGAAGTTACACTAGAGAAGAGAAGGGGCTCAGCAGCAAGGTATTTGCTCTTGGCCCTAGATGGATGGAGTTACTGGGCAATATCCATGGTGAGCACTGGTCTTCACCACAGATGTCCTAGAGCCTCCGATACCAACGCTCTCCGTTTGGAGGACTAATTAGTCCGTTTGTTGACCCAACACTCCAGAAGCAGTGAGGAGAACTTTAATGTCCATCTAGAATTATTGTTTTAAAAAACCAATAGCCTACGTCCTAATCTCAGAGCTGCACTCCTCCCAAATGATGTAAATGTCGGCAGCTGGTTTGCTGGGCATCTGAACAACTTCGCAGCATTTAATCAATGCTGACAATTTCCAACTATGAACTACCTGCTAGAGGCTCCAATTACCTCCTTCTGTTTTCCTCCAATAGAAGAATAATACAGAATTTATCAACAGGTAATGGTGAAAAATCAAACCACAGTGGGAGTCTGACTAGTAAAGACCAGGTGTACAGAGCCATTTAAATGGATACTAGTCAAAGATATAAGAAAATGGTGAGACAGTGCGGGTTTGATGAAGGGAAAGGTTGAAATCACCCAGTATACATGTACAAGCAGTGCTGGGGAGACTGGGTTTCAACAACGTAAAAATCAATGCAAAAACTAGACCAGTTGTGTGACATGGGGTTACCACAATAAAACGAAGAGATGAAAGCAGGAAGTGGTAGTGAGATTACAAAGATACCGGTATCACCACCAGTCCTGGAGGAGCAATGGGAAACGATACAGAATGTGAAGTGGTCGGTGAGACTGCATTGCCCGTGCTAAAGGAGGTGCTTCAGGGTTGGTCTGGGCACAGAAACTGCAGGGTCAGCCAGAGAAAAACATACAGGATTGAAGAGGTCTTAGTCTTAAAAGATTGCGAAAAGAGATAAGATGAGAGTGGATATTATCCACACAGCGAGATCAATTGGGGGGACAGGATTGCAGGAAAGGAACGTAAGCAGTCAGGAGAGAGGCAAGTGGAAAGCTTTTTATGGCAAATGTAAGGGGAGAGCTTGAACTGCGATATGGCCTGACCCGATACTTGGATGTGGACTGGTTCAGACAGTTGTTACACGCACTTTAGTGCAAAAACAAGGGCACGTGGATGAAGTGTGCAATGGGACAGGGAACTTTAACACGACACTGTGAAATATGCACAGGCACATCTGACAACATATCTGGGGCACAGGGCCGCCGCACGGTATAGAAAGGCCGGTGTGCAAACTGCAAGCTGCCTTGGGAGAGTGGCCTTTAGTAGGCCACCTCTGTAAAAGTGTGCTCCCCTCTTCAATGCTTCATTTTTTACATTTCTTTATTGGCATTTAAGGAACTTACATCCAGCAATATAGACACGTTATCTGAATGCAATTTTTACAATTTTCTTGAACAAGTCGCAAGCACTTGTTACACAACAGTACAGTAGGCATATATCTAGGCTGTCCGGAAATCGGTCAAATCCGATTGTGCCCGACAGTACCCTACCGCCTAAAAATCAGCTGATGCGGTTTAAACAGAGCGTCACTGATTTTTCACATTCTTACACTGCTTGGTCACTTGAGGGACCCAAAGCAGTACAATACAGAACTGTACTGATATGGTAGCTCTGGGAAGTTTAGAACAACGGAAACCTCCCAGCTGCATGCAGTGGCTCTTTTTGAGGGATTTCCATGGTTTGTTTCCCTGTGTTGCTCAATCAATAGTGCGGATTGGGCTAGGGTGCACAGGGGGTCTGTTTGTGTGCGGGACCTCAGAGAGCTGTTATCATGCTGAGTTCCGGCGGGGCCCCTTTGTATCTGGGGACAAGAGCTACTTAGTCTTCGCCCAGGGGGATATCTATCCGACTCCTTGTGGAGAATTCTCAGGTGCGCAACGCCCATAGGGCTTTAAAGGGCTTCAACCCCTCCACCCCCCTCCTTCCCCCACCCCCGTGCGTGTCAACCCGGGCTGAGACAGCTTCCAGGGCACAAGACAGTTCTCAAGTCTGCTCAGGGCTGGCTGGCTTGTCTGGCGTCCGTCTTATGGCAGCCGCACCCGTGTATTTCACAGGTCTTTAAAAGACCATTCACAAAGAGGCTTTGTTGTTTTTTCACCCCTTTTTAGAGCCCCCCCCCCCGAAACTTTTATCAGCCCCCGCCCACCCCACCCCGAGATTTGGCTCTAGTTGCGCCTCCAGGAATGCGAATATTTTTTGCAAAGGTTCTAAAAAAGATAGAAAGTGTTATCTATTTAGAAGGGCCTGGAAAACTAGCGCTCATTTGTGATTTTTTCCTCGGGAGTGTCAATAACCGTAGAGTAAAAGAGAAATCATCAGCAAGAAACCCTGAACTGAACGAGGCTACAGCCACTGCTGAGGACACTGAAGACATTTATGGGTGGGTGAAGGAAATGAGGGCTGGCGGTGCTGGCACCAAAGCTGTGAATGAGTCTGCCAGATTTAAAATAAAAATCTCTCTCGTAGCAAACGAGAAAGGCAATCTAATGACCACGTCCCGGACCATAAAATAGGACTTTCCCAAGAAACGCCGAGCGTCCATGAGAATAAAGACCCTAAAATCACATCTCTGATTCTCTCAAAGATGCTGAAAACACGCATAGAGCACACATGAACTGGCATGACTGAGTCCTTTCACAGCAAAGCGTCATCGAGATCCGACCCAAATACAAGCTGCATCAAAGGAAGACCATGTTGCTCGAAGCTAAAAAAAACCTGTCAGTACAGGGGTGAGTAATGTTTAAAATCTCTGCAACTCAAAGTGGAACCTTCATCTCACTTCCCTTCTAAAGTGGATGATAAAGTTGGCAAGGCCCAACTGCGCAAATCTGACTTTCATACTTTAAAATAACCCAATTGTTGATACATCCCAACTTAATCCTGCAATCAAAAATCCTCCTGAGGAAACTATCCAAGCATTGCTCAGAAGCTTCTGACTATTTGGGATGCTCATGCTCAGTGCAGCACTTCTTCCACTCCCTGTGAACAACAGCACAGTCTCAAACCTGGTCGGCCACTACAGACTGCTCCAACACCATGCACTCATTTTGTCTTCAGCAAACTACATATACAGCCCGCTATCACAGCTTCCAACTACAAACCCAAGAACAACTAGTTCAATAACAGAAACAAACAGCAAAACACACAAGATGGACAGAATGTTGCACATTGGCAAAACATTCACCCCCAGTCACAGATCTGGGTTTAATCCATTGTTATTTTGCTCATCACGCCACCCCAGTTCAGACATGGCCATATGCAAATCTGTCTTGACCCTGTGCCTCATGGTAACAGTCCAGCACAAACTGCCAAGCCATGTCTTCCCTGGACCGGAATCAAGCTTCCTAGGACCGGTTTCTGGCTATCAGCCGTCATCAGCCAGGATATCTTGACTCCAGTTGCATAGTGAGCACGGGACCCACGTCTGGGCATACCCTTCCAACATAGGGCGAACAGCAAAACACACAAGATGATGGACGGAATGTTGCACATTGGCAAAACATTCACCCCCAGTCACAGATCTGGGTTTAATCCATTGTTATTTTGCTCACCACGCCACCCCAGTTCAGACATGGCCATATGCAAATCAGTCTTGTCCCTGTGCCTCATGGGAACAGTCCAGCCCGAACTGCCAAACCAATAACAGAAACAAACTACAGCAACCTTATTCAAATTAAACCAAATCACTCCAAGACACAACCAACTTCCCACCATAATACATGTAAGAAAATTGTCACATTGCAAAACAGGTCCACCCTCACACAAACTAACACCCAGCCCATAGAGTCAACAACCTACATCTCTCTGAAATGTATGCTCCATAATGGCAAATTAGCTACAATTCACTCATTTATGATGTGGGCTCTTTAATTCAACAGTCATTCCCAACCTTTGTTAGCACCAGGATACTTCATCCTCAACTCAGACATATAAAATACTCATTTGTAAAAAGTATTGTGGCTCTCAGCATTTCAAACACCCAGTAAAGGAAATTAGACCAAATAACATATCAATCATTTGAAATATCGTTTATCTAAGTCTCTGCAGTTTTTTTCAGAAAACAATCATGAAATTTATCCTAATAATATCGAAGATACAAGTAGCTGGATAAGGAGGTCAGTTAGTGATAAAGAATGAGAAACAAAAACACCTGCACCTTGGTATTCCAAAGATTTAGATGATGAAAGTAAAGCGGAGTGCTGGGAATAAAGTGGTACAAAAATCCATCCAACATGGATTTAAAAAAAATTTAAACAAAATAAAAACCACTCTAAATAGAGCGAAGAAACTTTAGAAAAGGAACTTCGGGAAGGCCAAAGATTCCTTTCATAATAAACTCACTGGAGCGAACACAAGCTCAGAGCGGAAGCAACCTCATTTTTGGGTCAGTGTCAATGTAAACTTGGCAGGAGGTCTTGAAGATCTGACTGTGATTTGGGCCTTCTCAGCCAGTGGTAGACACTCCTGTTTTAGCAGATGCAGACTGTCAATCATTGGCACATCTGCAGCATTACGGAGTCTTTGCTTCCATACTTGGTACTGGGTTGGCATTCCTGCTCGCAGTGTGAGACATTTTGACCCCAGTAACTGACTGTTTTTCTACACAGACCGTTCTGCACCCACACTAATTTCTAAACTAGATAGTACGCTTAATCGGGTAGCCCCAGCCTCTCTTTGCCCTACAGAGCCCAGTGAACAAACTATAGAGAAGATATATTACCTTCCTTACACCATATATACCTTCCATGTACCTATGTAACTTTATATTTCTTTCTTTACTCCTCATTCAGCATCTCCAATACACTACTACCACTCATTATATTCTCTACCACTACTCATCCCATAGCTCATTCTACTAATCTGCACAAGTTCCAGATGGGTGAATTTTCTCCAGACTTTGATAAGTGCTGGTTCATTTTTGACTGCTTCAATAAATCTGAGGGCATATACACCTTGTTCAATGCATTTGTTGCAGCACCTGTCCCAGAGAATCACAATCTTTAAGTGCACCAGTATTGGCATGGAAAGCGGTCAGTGGCCAGAGTTAGCAAATTGTGTACTGCCTGTTTTGACGTTGCCAGTCTCAATTGGCAATGTTGAGAGGGCCTCTACGCAGATGACATTTTACATGGGAAGGAAAGAGCGTGTGCGCATGATCAAAGACTCACTGAAGAAGCATTGTATGTTGTACTACAATAAGTTTGATTTGTAAAAATGTGTTTGGACCCCATAAATAGTGTAGTACACTGCCTTTACACCACTCACTACCATTGCAGAAAGCAAAGAATAATAATAGCAAAAAGTTCCATAAACACCGGAAAAACATTGTTTCTGTTGTTTTTAATGGCACGAAAATGTGTAACTACTGTTTTTTTAAGGAATTGAAATCACTGGAAAACACTGGGAAAAAACACCAGAATTTACCAAAAATAGAAACTGAAAACAGGAAAGCCTACATATATCCGTTGCACTACGCCACCTTGAATTCTTCCCCTCTTCAATGCTTTTAGCTAACAATAGGAGGAAGGAGACAAGTCACCTGGAAGGATAGATGGGCGGATGCATCACTCTTGGGGAGGATTCACAGAGCAGTCCTGCTGCATGATAAGCCCTACAGGTGCAGAGTTAAAGACACGACCCTTGCAGCCCTTACCGAATGGAATTGCAGCTGAAGGTCAGGGAAGCGAAAAGGAGACCAAGACTCCCCAGCAGGATGGAGCAGCTGATGCAGTGACCCTAAGTGGCATTCACAGAGTAGTACCGTAGCAGTTCTTGTCTCCTGCTTTTCTCCGAGCCTCACAGCTCTGTGACCATCCACAAAACTTTCACCCAGGATTTTAAACCGCCTCATCTCTCTCTCCACAGCGTGTAGCCTCACACAGGCATTATAGCCCTCCACCCCAACCTGCCCCCTTTATTCCTACCTGCTCTGGACCACAGACTATCTATGATGCACCAGCACTATATTGATATTGCAGTGCAATGTGCCTCCACATCTCCCCACCAACACCACCTCCTCTGCCCTCACCCTCTCAGCCACAATCCGTCCTCCTCACGTACCTTGATTGCTCAGCATGATGTTCTCTGGCTTCAGGTCTCGGTATATGACACCGTGAGAGTGCAGATGACCCAGAGCAAGTGTGATCTCGCCCAGGTAAAAACTGAAAATCAAAGCACACGGCTGAAAATCTGAAGAGCATAAAAAGGCAAATCCAGCAGTACTGACCGTGGCACAACTGAGCAAGGAAACCGCATTAATGGTGTTCCATTGTGCAAAGGAACATCAGAAGCTGCTTGATGAAGAGGGCTAGGAACAATGCCCGTAAAACTGTACACAATAAAACATGGGCAAACTCGGCGGATGACACAAGTATAATCAGCATAACAAGCTTCGACAACAAGCAAGACAAGTAGTAACACATTCAACCCTACTGGACACAGAATGGCAGATGCTGCATGAGAGAGCACAGTGCAAGTGACTAGGCTACCGGGAGCAGTCACAGCGCACCACATCAGACCAAGACTTTGCGCAACAGAGCTCTACATGCACCAAAGACAACATGCACCAAAGACAACAGCTTGTGCTGCGTAGAAAACATGGATAAATCTATGACAAAGTAACGAGTCACACAGCAAATGAAGTGCTAGAACAATCACTACGAAGGATGTGGTGACAACAGCACAAGGGGCGCAGAGACAACGACAGACTGGTAGCTTTGCAATGAGCAAACGCACACTAAAGCAAAACAAAAAGCACAGGGTGCTAAAAGGTCATCTGAACAAAGAGCTGGACGGTACATGAAGAACCACACTGGGCCTGGCTCAGCCTGATCTGGGCACTTGTCAGCAGTGGTTAAAGTCACTACTGAGAAGCAACTGCCATACAACAGACTTACCAAGCCGTGTCTTCCAGGAATATTCCTTCCCGCTCCAGTTGCATGAATAATTCCCCACCTGTGGAGGGAAGCAGCAGAAAGGAGATGAGCTGAGCAGACACAGAATGCTGCCGAACGGAAGACAACTCCTTGTGATGTCCTCAAGAAGCTGGAAAAATCCCACTCTTAACAGAGGAGGTAAGCAGTAGCAAAACATCTTTCATCAAAATATAAATTCTCAGATTGATTTCCCAAGATTTTATGGGGAACATACACAAGTAAGCATCTTTGTAAAACATTTATTAAAAACATGGTTGCTTTAAAAAAGTGAACGGGCCTCACAATCCAAAGAAGGAAGAGTCATGGGATGGGCTTTGCCGGTCTAGCATGGTAGGGTGGCCCCTTACTGCAGTTTAACATAACAAACAGTAATGTTTTAATTCAGCCTGCTCCCCAACTGAATATCACTTAGAGAACATAGTATGCAAACAGATAATTAATACAAAGTATGGATACAGGAACGCATTACAAATCTGTAACGTGTCATAACCACCAAAGAGTGCACGTGTAAGAGGGCAGGAGACAGTGGTGGTCAAAAGGCCATGTTAACAGATGAGCAGGACTGGGAGCTTGTGGATTCTCCAAGAGCTACTGACATATTTTATTTCACTAGTTACTACCTGATAGCATTCCTGTTACTACAAAAGGACTTTGGGACAAGGGATGTAGAGGGCACCACTGTAGTACCATCTACACAGACAAACAACGGTGACGTTTTCAACTCTGTCCTTAGAAATGTACTGTTTCTGGAACGTCTTAAAGGTTGGGTCAGAATTAAACAACTCTGAAGATTTGTTTTAGGGACATTTTCAGATCAAAAGAAAAATTAGGATCACAAACCTTGAAAGCTGGAGGAACTCTATGCCCTTGGTATCCGGAGAACTACAGAGGACCCAACAGATACATTGCCTGTGCTAGAATGGTTCTGGCCGTCATGGTGTGCAAGCCCAGGAGGGCTCTCATGCGAAGAGAAAGTTTGAAGTCACAGACCTCAAAGTCCTGCTCAAGAAGAACCACTTGCTGGGTAACACCGGCACAGACAGATGAAAGGGTGTCATGGCCTCTGCTGGCAGATGCACAGAGGAATTGCTGGAAGACTGCTGATCACAGAGGGACAACAAAGTCTGTAGCACTCATCAGGTCATGTTCGTAGATGCCTTATCATTACCTGCCGATTTGTTACGTCAGGAAAGATTCAATGCAGCACAGGGCATTTCTGGATACTCTTAACAAGCACCTCAAATAGCAATGGAGAACCCCTAGTTCCACACAGCAGTGTCTACTGACTGAACCAGCAGACCTAGATATCAGATTCTCACTCCGCCTCAGGGACCAGATCTAAAGCTTCTCTCGGGGTTGTTTTTCACTTGTTTCCAAAGACTTCATTCCCTGGACCTGGCATCTCCTGTGCTTTAGTTTGCAGACCAACTAACAGTATCTCTTCAAAGCCTGGGCTGGTTCTGTGCATGCCAACCTTGGGGCTCTGCCTGGAGCTGCCGCTTCAGACACGGCACCCCATCTCCTCATCAGCCACACCGATGTGAATGTCTGCTTTGCAGTTCGACGCTCCTCCTCATCTAGTCTTCAGTGTTTATTTAATGGAGTCGTTCTATTTGGTTATTCTTACTTGGTTTTGGTGGTCTTGAAAGCAGAGGAGAAAGAACCCTTGACATCTGTTGTTTCTCATCGAAAGTACCCAACTGATCATGATTGATCAACAAATGATATATTCACCAGCTCCCGTCCACCCTCTCCAACTATTGCTGTGGATTTAATTTATTAAGAAACATTATCTTCTAAAGAGCCCGTGACTATGGCTCACAACGGATACGTGTTTTTTTTTAAAGCTGTGACAAGTATTTGCGGACAGATAGCCACTTGATTGCACTTGAAACTTGGGCATGGTTTCACCCCAGTTACCTTAGAATCATTGTGTTTTATATGGTCTTTGCTCACCCATCACGGTCAGCCATGTGGCAGTAAAGAAGTAAAGTAAAGAAGTCAGAAATCGTGTATTATTTACATGTTGGAATATGTATTTGCATCTTTTCATCTGAGGAACTGATATCCGTCCCGAAACCTTTAGTATTAGCCTTGAAACTGGGTGATGCATGTGAATCACAAACTATTAAATTACAGAATGAAGGAATAGGTTTACAATCAAGAGAATAATGAATCCTTTACGGGTGACTAAAAAGTTATATCCTGTAGGGTGGCCCCTCCATAAAACCAATGGAGTGCTAGCCATATAGTGGTGATCGAAATGTGGGAGTAATCTACCCAAGCTCCCCCATAGTGCACATCTGACAGAATTAACATTCTGGACCACAAAACAGGAAGATGACAATACCCCAGCCATGAGGAGTGGCTGCCTAGAGCCACTCAGACGGTCTGCAAATCACACTGAGTGAAACGCTAGACTAGTTTCGTGTTTTGATGGGCTGCCTTTCGACAAATCAGAACTGGTCTCTGTTTAGGCCATGATGATTGGGGAGTTATCAGAAAAGATGGGGCAGCAAGCACCTTCCTGGATTACTTTGTGGTTCATTTTGGCATTTGCTTTTTTGCATGGCAAACCAACTCTAAGTAATTTACTTGATCCTACCCAAGCTGCCCCAGATCGCCGTGCTCTTTCACAGTGGACCCCGAGACTGTCCGTTTCTTGTTTTAAATATAGTGACTAGTACGGTCTCTGTAAATGTGTTTGTTCTCGTTTTAACCGCGAGTCCCCTCAAAGCATTACTGTTGAGGTTCTCCCACATGAGGGGAGGCTTTCCTGCTGGACACCCCACAACATTACTGCTCAAGGACCTCAGGATGAGCTTTACCCTCTAGACTACTTAAAGTATTACATCCCAAACACTGACTAAAGGCCGTCATATAACATTTGTCAAAGCATTAGTTTTCAGGCACTCCAGTGTGAAAGAACCACACAGAAACTACTACTGCTCCAGTACATGGCTGAGGGAAAGCAATCCCACAACCCTTAAAGGATCAGGAATTGTCTTACATTTTGCCTTATATATCTTTGAGGAGCACCTCGTATCGTATTTTTATTACTTGACTGTGCGTTAAGGCTTAAGACCGCATAAGTCATTATTCGTTATTGTACAACAGCGCATATTACAGTTATCATGTGTTCTGATAGTATTCCTCGAGTTCGCATACTCAAATTGTCTCATAATAGTTTTCTACTGCACAGACTAAATTTGGCCTCGTCTCGTAGCCCCATTCTAGACAAATATGAAGTTCTGGTACAAAAATGCGGCAAATATCGAAATACTGAAACCGCATTGTTGCAAAAAAGTTTCAGGTTGGAAAATTAAGCAGGCAGGTATACTTAAAAATGCACAGTATAATTGTCTAATTCATATTATGGTTTTGTTCTTTGCTTTCACTCTCGCTAAGGTTTTACTGATTTCTGCATATCTTTTCATTTATTCTGCGCCAAAACAGGCTTAAAATACCACCTTTAAAACTACCATTGTGAGTTTTGTGCGTTTGTGCAAGTTGTCAGAACTCAGAACAATAATTTTTAAAAGCCTGATAGTCTCCGACAGGGTTGTTATGCGCCCAGTACATATGTTCTCTGGGTAAGTTTGAGAAAACATTTAGGTCATACCTGCCTGTTCCTTCCGCCCAGAGTTGGTAACTTGGCTCAAACCTGCCCTCCAAAGGACCAAGAAGCCTCTATTGAGTCGTATTCCCAAACCTTGAGGTACTTGCAGAGGAGGTAAAACTTTCCATCTAGACCCCGAGAAGCATTACTGCTCAGGTACTCCACGGTGAGTACAACTTTCACCTTCAACCCCTCCAAGGCATTACTACTCGGGCCCTGTAGGATGTAAGAAACCTTTCCCCCCTTGACCCCGAAAAGCATTACCGCTCAAGCACTCCAAGATGAGGTAGAGTTTCCCGCCGGTCTGGAAGGCATAGATGAGATCCACGATGAAGGGGTGTTTGATCTCCTCCAGGATGTTCCGTTCTGCCTTGGTGTGAGCGGTGTCTTTTGCGTTGCAGATTATTTTTGCCTACAGTACAAGAAACGAGGTAACATGGTAAGTATCTACTCAGAAGTGGCCAGTCAGTGTCATAGGGCTCCAACAGTGTTGGAGGATCACTACAGGATTCCTATGTCAGGGTATCATTAGTTCTTTAGGCCTTCAGCATTTAAAACAGATATATATCATACGTACCTTCTTTAACACTTTCATGGCAAATACTTTTCCATTGTTTGACCCCTGTACTTTACGAACCTGAAACACCTGCAAAAAGACAGCACGTAAGAAGTTGGCATTACATGTGCGAACATAAATAAGCTCAGCCCTATGTCACTGCATCAATAAGTACAATCAGCATGCGAAAATTAGTAAGTGATGGTCTCAGATTGCGACAATGGTGAGGAAAGACTGGCTCTCTGGGGTTGGTTTGCAGCCTGTCCAGCTGTAATTTACTTTCAAGGCATTGAAGGTGGTCACTGAGCCACTGACCGAAGCCATATAGTGCCCACCCCAGCACAAAAATATTAGCAGAGTGGTGCAGTACCAAAACGGACTTCGGATCTTATTAATTTTCCCTAAAAGCCATTCATCAAAACAGGGAGGGGAGTGTGGGGGGGAAGGAAGGTTCAATGAGGAATCTCAGGTAGCTAGAGTATCCACCAGAAGGAATATGCTACTTACCAGTATGCATCTGTTCTTGGCATGTAGAGCTGCAGAGTCACACACTGAGGATAAGATCGCCATCTGGTGTTGGGCTCGGATGATTGCAGGTTGTTGTTGTCTTCGGAAGAAGCCTTTGGTCACGAGGATGGTGACTCCTCCCCTGGACAACAGTGCGCATGGGCATCCACTCCATCGTCAGATTGTTTTTCGCCATGATGGGAAAAGATGGAGTGTATAGAAATGAAAGAAAGGATGTCCATGTGTAATGTCTAAGTAAGACGGATGCTGGAACAGATACAGGTCCCGGGGAGGCGGGAGGGCGTGTGTGACTCTGCAGCTCTACATGCCAAGAACAGATGCATACTGGTAAGTAGCATATTCCGTTCGAGGCATATGAGCTGCAGATCACACACTGAGGATAGATTATACAGCAGTGCTTCCCCTTAGCGGTGGTCGCCTGTATCCGTTGCAGCAGCTTGAAATAAAGTTTTTAGGACAGCCTGGCCCACGGAGGCCTGTTGTTTGGCTTGCACGTCAACACAATAGTGTTTAGTGAAGGTATGCGTGGTAGACCACGTGGCTGCCTTGCAAATGTCTTCTAAGGGAATGTTACCTAAGAAGGCCATAGAAGCCCCTATATTACGCGTGGAGTGCGCCCTAGGGGGAACTGTAAGTGTACGTTTAGCCTTGAGGTAGCATATTTGGATGCATTTAACTATCCACCGGGCTATGCCTGATTTGGAGATCGGGTTGCCTTTGTGTGGTGGTGCGAAAGCAACAAAGAGTTGTTTTGTCTTTCGAAAGGGTTTTGTCCTGTCGATGTAATAAAGCAAGGCTCTTTTGACATCTAAGGTATGTAGGGCCCTTTCAGCTACGGAGTCTGGGTTTGGGAAAAAGACTGGTAGCTCTACTGATTGGTTAAGGTGGAAAGGGGAAATCACTTTTGGAAGAAATTTAGGGTTTGTCCTAAGAACCACTTTGTTACGGTGTAGTTGTAAGAAAGGTTCCTCTAGTGTAAGGGCTTGTATTTCACTTACTCTGCGCAGGGAAGTGATTGCGATAAGGAAAGCTACCTTCCATGTTAGGAATTGCAACTCACATTTGTGCATAGGTTCAAATGGGGGACCCATGAGTCTTGTTAGAACCACATTGAGATTCCACACTGGTGCAGGTGGCAATCTTGGGGGAAGAATTCTTTTGAGACCTTCCATAAACGCTTTGATGGCTGGTACCTTAAAAAGGGACAGGTGTTGCCTATTTTGCAAGTAGGCTGCCAAGGCTGCTAGGTGTAAACGTATAGAGGAATACGCTAGATTGCATCTTTGCAAGTGTAGTAGATAGCAAATGATGTTTTGGATGGAAGCATCCAATGGATGTATGTCATTATTAGCGCAGTAGATGGCAAATCGTTTCCATTTCGCGGCATAACACGCTCTAGTAGTAGGGCGTCTGGCTTCCTTTATGATATTCATACAGTCTGGAGGGAGATTAAGGTAACCGAACTCTAAGACCTCAGGAGCCAGATCGCTAGGTTCAGTGTTTGAGGATCTGGGTGTCTGATTTCTCCATGGTTCTGGGTTAATAGATCCGGGGAGAGGCGTAGCCTTTGATGTGGAACTAAAGATAGTTCCAGAAGTGTGGTGAACCACGGTTGACGTGCCCAAGTGGGAGCCACTAGTATTAGTGTTAGTGACTGTTGTTTCAGTTTGCGTACCACAAATGGAACTAGTGGGAGAGGCGGAAAGGCGTACGCAAATCTGCCTGACCAGTTCATCCATAGGGCATTGCCCTTCGACTGTGGGTGTGGAAACCTGGCGGCGAAGGTTGGGCATTTTGTGTTTTCGGGAGTGGCGAACAGGTCTATGTCCGGTTGTCCCCACTTTTGGAAGAAGGGGAGTAGAACCTTGGGGTGTAGTTCCCATTCGTGGATTTGCTGTGTGTGGCGACTTAGGAGGTCGGCCACTTGATTGTGGATCCCTGGGAGATGTTCTGCTAACAGGTAGATGTTTTGGGGAATTGCCCATCTCCAGATTTGCTGTGCCAGTTGGGACAGTTGGAGAGAGTGTGTCCCTCCCTGTTTCTGTATATAATACATTGTCGTCATGTTGTCTGTGCGTATGAGGACAGTTTTGTTCTTGAGGTGAACTTGAAAGGATTTTAGTGCTAAGAACACTGCTAAGAGTTCCAGGTGGTTGATGTGGAGCAGTTTTTGGTGACTGGTCCATCTGCCCTGAGTGGTATGGTGAAGGAGGTGGGCTCCCCACCCTGTGAGAGATGCGTCTGTAGTTAGCACAACTTGTGGAAGGGGCTCTAAGAACGGTCGCCCTTTGGACAGGTTGATGGTGTTCCACCATTTCAGTGAGCGAAGTGAGCGACTGTCCACCAACACCAGATCGGTAAGTTGTCCGTGAGCTTGGTTCCACTGTTGTGCTAAACATTCCTGTAAGGGACGCATTTGAAGTCGTGCGTGTGGGACTATGGAGATGCATGACGCCATCATGCCTAGGAGCTGCATGAATACTCTTGCTGGAAGAGATGGATGAGTTTGAAATTGAGAGATGAGATTTTGTATACTGGCTATCCTGGCGGTGCTGGGATAAGCAATGGCTTTGGAGGTATCTATGGTTGCTCCTAGATACTGATGTAAGTGGGAGGGTTGTAGGTGGGATTTGGGGTAGTTGATAGTGAATCCCAAATCGTGGAGAGTTTGAATTGTGCGATGAGTGTGGAGTACGCATTTTTGGTATGTGTTGGCTTTTATGAGCCAATCGTCCAGATAGGGGAAGACATGGATCTGTTGTCTTCTGAGATGCGCTGCCACGACTGCTAGGCACTTGGTGAACACTCTGGGTGCCGTTGTTACTCCGAATGGGAGAACTGTAAATTGATAGTGTTGCCCATCTACCACAAATCGTAGATATTTTCTGTGAGCGGGATGCATAGGGATGTGAAAGTATGCGTCCTTGAGGTCTAATGTGGCAAGGAAGTCTCCCTGTTGTAACAGTGGGAGGACTTGTTGGAGAGTGGTCATATGAAAATGATCCGAATGTATATACTGGTTTAGTTGTCTGAGATCCAGTATGGGCCTTAGTGTTTTGTCCTTTTTGGGAATGAGGAAGTATAGAGAATATACCCCTTTTCCCTGATGTTGAAGGGGAACTGGTTCTATCGCATGTTTTTGTAACAGGGATTGAACTTCTTGTTTGAGGAGAGAGAGATGATGTAAGGACATTGGACGTTGTTTGGGTGGTATGTTTGGGGGGGATTGTATGAGTTCGAGGCAGTAGCCAGACTGGATAATTTGTCTTACCCATCTGTCTGTGGTGATGGAAGTCCAGACAGGTAGGAATTGTTGGAGTCGCCCCCCGACAGGAGTGGAATGGTCTGGGGGGAGTGGTGGCAAGTCACTGTTTGGTGGCTGGTGAGGTGCGGGTGTTGTTGTTGTTGCCCCGCCCTCGACCTTTGTTATTGTTTCCCCTATAACCTCCCCTGAAATAACCTCTGTTAGGGGATGTTTGTCCAGAATTTTTAAAGGTGGACGTGGTCTCAGTTGATGTGTTTTTGGAGCCTCCTCTATAAAAGGAGCGACGAAATGAACCCCGGTTTTGAGGAGACTGCAGTGCTCCCATAGACTTGGCAGTTTCATTATCCTTTTTCATTTTTTCTAATGCAGTATCCACTGCAGGGCCGAATAGCTGCTCCTGGTTAAAAGGTTGAGCTAGGATTGCGGTTTGAACCTCCGGTTTAAAACCGGAAATACGGAGCCAGGCATGACGTCTGAGTAAGACGCTAGTATTGACCGCCCTAGAAGCAGTGTCTGCCGCATCTAAGGCGCATTTAATGGAGGCATTAGATATTAATTTGCCTTCTTGAATGAGGTCAGTGGCCTGGGACTTAAAGGGTTCAGGCAGATGTTGGATGAGGTCCTCAAGTTGGTCATAATGTGCCCTGTCATACCGGGCTAACAGGGCTTGGGTATTGGCAATACGCCAGTGGTTCGCCGCCTGTGCGGCGACTCGTTTTCCTGAGGCCTCTAAAAGCTTAGACTCCTTGTCTGGGGGGGGCGTTTCTCCAGTAGTCTGTGAGTTAACGCGCTTCCTGGTATTTGATACGACCAAGGAGTCTAAAGGGAGCTGGGCTTTAATGTATGCAGGGTCCTGCGGGGCTGGTCGGTACTTTTTTTCGATGCGGGGGTTGAGAACCCTCGCTCGAACAGGGTCTTTAAAGACGTCAGTGGCATGCTTTATAACCCCTTTAATCATGGGAAGTATATGAACTGTTTTCTGTGACTGTTCAAAGGTATCGAGGAGAAAATCCTCCTCAAGGGGGTCTGTGTGCATAGTGACACCATGGAATGTTGCTGCCCTGTTTATCAGTTGGCCAAACCCTAGGTGGTCATCAGGAGGGGAGGGCTTGGAGGGGTAGGTAGTGGGGTCAGGCATGTCAGGTATTGGGTAAGACCAGTCATCTACCGGTGCTGTGTCTGGCAAAGTAAACGGGTCGGTTGGTTCAACAGGATAATTAAAGAAATCAGGGTCCGCCCCTCCCCCTAAGTCATCATCATCATCCTGTGGAGGGGGTGAATGACGGGGAGATGGTAAAGGTAAAGGTAAAGGAGAATCAGGAGGAGGAGGGGGGGACGGGTTAGAAGGTAATACAGGAGAGGAAGGACGAAGTGGTGAAGTGGCACAGTCCTTTTTCCGTATGGGAGCTGGGGGAGGTGTAATGTCCAGCTTCCGCTTTTTATATGGGATGGCAGTCACATGTCCAGTGTCAGGATTGATGTAGATCCGCTTTTGAGTAGGATCTGGTCGAAAAAGTTCATCTGGCTCCGAAGGTGGGGGCTGCGATGTCCGCTTCGGGTCTGTCTGAGCTTTTTTCAGTGTGGGCGTAGTTTTCGGTGCCGATAATGTTTTCGGTGCCGATAATGTTTTCGGTGCCGAAGGATGTGTTGGGTCCGATGGATTTTTCGGAGCCGACTGAGTTTTCGGTGCCGATGTATGCTTCGGTGCCGATGTATGCTTCGATGCCGAGGGACTTTTAGGCATCGATGTCGAAGAACGTTTCGGTGCCGGTGGAGACTTCGGTGCCGAGGAACGTTTCTGTGCCGAAGGAGATTTCGGTCTTGGAGCCTGTTTCGGTGCCGACAGTGGTTTTTTGGGTGTTAAAGGCACAATCAGGTGAGGTTTGCTCGAGCCCGAGCCACCTACAGGCTTAGATGTCTTCGGAGCCGGGCCCGAGGGCGGGGCTTCTGAAGAGGATTTCCGGTCGCGACTGGGCCCAGCTGGCGGAGTCTTGACCAATGGTTTTTTGGATGGGGCAGGGGCAGGGGGGGCGGTACTCACACGCTGCCCTGGAGTGATGAGGTCATCGGAATCGTCGACCTCGGACACGATCTCGAGGTCTTCGGTGTCGTCTTCGGGAACATCTTGAGCAAAGATGTCCTCCGGTTCTGGAGCTGGTTTGGCCATAATATGGCGTCGAGCTCTTCGGTCCCGGAGGGTCTTCTTCGAACGGAAAGCGGAACAAGCTGGACAGGTGGACTCGTTGTGTTCCGGCGACAGGCAGAGGTTACAAACCTCGTGGTGGTCACTGTGGGGGAACTTCGCTCCACACTGGGGGCATTTCTTGAAGGGTGTCCTGTCCATCAGCCGCTTGCGGAACCGGTCCGAGTTGATGTCGACGTCGATGGAATGAAGATCAAGGAGTTAAATTGATTGCTAGAAGTTTTCTGCTGGAGCGGAAAAAAGTTCATCCGAACCCAATGGCGGAAAAAAACAATCTGACGATGGAGTGGATGCCCATGCGCACTGTTGTCCAGGGGAGGAGTCACCATCCTCGTGACCAAAGGCTTCTTCCGAGGACAACAACAACCTGCAATCATCCGAGCCCAACACCAGATGGCGATCTTATCCTCAGTGTGTGATCTGCAGCTCATATGCCTCGAACAGATAGTTACTAAAGGTAACTAGTTTTTTCTTATGATGTATAGGTTGCCTGCAGATTCCTCACCTGTAGGATAGATTCCAAAGCAATAATCTGCCCAGAGGGAGAGGTGAGGGATGGTTAGATGAGAACATTCTGTAGAACGGATCTGGCAAAATGTTCATCCCTACACACTTCAAAATCCAATCAGAAGTGTTCGGCGAAGGTGTGTAGGGACGTCCATGTGTCTGCTTTGCAAATCTCTGCAACTAAAACTCATCTGGCAAGAGCAGAAGAAAGGATCCTGATCCCTCTCGGAGGCTCCTTATTGGTCAGATCAGAAAAGATCTTAATGCAAAGGTTGATCCACCTGGACAAGGTCTTTTTCTGTACCGCTTTACCTTTTTTGCCATAACAATTACCCAAAAAGATACTGTCATCCAATCGCATGTCCTTGGTGAGATCCAGGTAGTAGTTGACTTTCCACTTAGGATCCAAACTATGCAACCACTCCTCCTCCTTCGTGGGCTGGGATGATGGATACAAAGAAGGAAGGGTGACTGAGGTGAGAGGAAGTCATCCCTTTCGACAAGAAAGCAGCCTTGGTTCACAGCATCAACTTATCTGGATAAAAGGTGGTGAAGGATGGGCGAGAACGGAGAGCTTACAACTCACATACTCATCTGGCTTAGGTAACAGCCACTAACAACAGTCTTTAAAGTCAACATTCTCAAATTACAACTATGCAGGGGCTCAAACAAAGTCCCCTCTAAAAAAGTTAAAACTCCCATTGGGGCATAACAAAGGGAGGTGGAGGATACAGAGTGTTCATCCCCGTCAAAATATTTATCACAATTGGGGTCCTGAACAATGAAGGCTGGACTGGAAGACAGGAATGCGACAATGCAGCCAAATAATCCTAGACTGTGCCTACTGCACATGCCCGCTGGACAAGGGAAGTAGAAACTGGAACAACGGAGCATGAAAGGGTCCACATTGTTGTCTGTGCACAAAGTTAGACATCTACTGTGAGAAGTTGGCCTGATATATGCTGTCCACTAGTTATATTGGGCACCTTGCATCAGTCCAAACAACCCCTTATTGGTTAAAGACAACCTTTATTGAAAGTTATCCTAGTGGTAGCTATGGAGAGCAGCCTTCAGGCTAAGTCTTGAAGGAATGTAAAGCAGATTGCTTTACCAGGCTTTAATCTCGAGTAACTAAATGAAAGATATCCACACGAGGTATATATATAAAATATATGTATTTATTACTAAACACACCCTACTAGTCTCTTTATGAGACTAGAGGTCAAAACACATAAGTTACACTTCAATAATCACAGTAAAATAGCACAAATACACGTCAGGCCCTAGGGGCGAGCCAAACCCTATACTAAAATAGTGGTATAAGAACCACGATTTAACTAGACACACAGCCTAGAGCCTGTAGAATCGCTGAGACCCCAAGGAACCACCCAAGGTAGTGACACAGGGGACCCACGGGCCGTGGGCAGTGTGTGAACACAGCCGCAAGCTCCCGTTAGCTTCTATGGGGAAAGTCACGGTTAGATTTTTAAAGATTAGGGACACTTCGAGATGAGCTAGGACCAAACCCTTTTGGACTTAGGAAGTTCTAGGGTCAACACCCACGGGAGCACCGGAGTACTCGTGTTACCTTACTCAGGGAAGCCGGGTGCATAGGTGTCTTTTGCTGTCGGGTCGCGTCGTCAATTTCAGTGGGAGCTGGCAAAGAAGTGCTGCTGCTGTGATGATGCGAAGTGTCCGAAGAGATCCAAGCCTGGATCGAAGATGAGAAGAACCTGAAAGCAGAGGGGGCAGAGTCTGGGTCACCAGCCAGTGACCAGGAAGGCGATGGACAGATGCCCACCGATGTCGGGTGATTTCAGGTGAAAGAGGTGAAGCTTGACTCTTCAGCCACGAGGACCAGGAGGCGTCGAGGACGACCAAGAGCTGGATTCGAGCTGTCACACGAAGGATGTCGAGTGCTGCAGCGTCGGTGCCCGGATTGGACACAACAAGCCTTGGCAACAGCAACCTACGCAGAAACGAGAAAGATGCTTCGGTGCAGACCAGCAAGGTCTGAGGTACTCGCCACTTGGTAGGGAGTCGGGGCACGTCTGGAGCAACCAGGAAAGCCCAAGGAAATTCAAAGTTACCCCCTCAGGGACCCACCAGTCAACGGACCAGGGATCGCGAAGGGACCTCGAGACGAAACACAAAATGGCGGCCCACGGGTCACTCGGAATGACCAGGCCGACAATCTTCGGTGGATTCAGTGCTCGGGGTGGGGGCTACAAGTCAGCCCAAGCACGACTTCAAGAGACGTCGAGAAGTCAATGCACTTGTAGAAATGCACGTTGACCAGGAGTTCCGGTTCCACGCTACTCACGAGGGCTGCGGGTCTCAGCTTTGCTGGGGACTCGGGTTAGCCTCGGAGATGTCTGGAAATCCTCTTCCTGGGCTGCAAATACTTTGGAGTCCAGCGGGGGCTTCGGAAATGCAGACCGACAAATTGCTTCGTTGGTGCCTGCCAAGCAGGGGAGTCACTCCTTGGAGGTCCAGGATTCGGCTTCAGAGTAATCTAAAGTTCTGGTTACAGAGGTTCCTTACTTATACCTAAGGAAGGGGTTGGACTAGCTCTGGGGACCCACCTATGGGAGGGTTTGGAAAGAGGGGTGGCTACACCCATTTCCTTTGTCCAGTTTCGCGCCAGAGCAGGGGCTGGAAGCCCCTGAACCGGTCTGAGCTGGACTATGCACAGGGACACCAAATGTGTCCCCAGTGCAGGACTTCAAAGCACTCAGAGAGTGCTCCCACCCAGCCCCAATACACATAATCCTGTCTGGAAGGTGGTTACACCTCCCTGTGACAGGAAACCTATTGTCCAGGCCTCCCCTGCCGGAGTTTCGGTCAGCAGTAGGAGGCCAGACTTGTGTCTGTGGCTGCAGCATCCATTTTGTGATGCCAGGCCTCTATTAAGTTTCTACTGGGTATACCAGTGCTGGCATGTCTCTCCCTCTAGAAGGGTGGGATCATACTCCCCCACCAGTTACTGGTGTGGGGGTATGATTCCAAGGTGTTTGACAACAAACACAACATGTTTCCGTGCAGCCAGTGCAAAGTTAGCATTTACCGTTTGGTTATAATGCACTTAAGAGTATATGATCAGGCTGCACTACTGACAACCCCAGAGAAGAGATTCCGAAGGCTGCAGAGGGGCTCAGCTCATGCCTGGGCACCCCCTCCTATATAACCAAGCACCCAGCCTTCAGGATTGATAAGGCCTGCCGTAGGGGTGACTGATAGGTTTGTATGTGCAGTATATGGTGAGATATAGTGAACCAAACACGACATGTTTCCATGCAGCCAGTCCAAAGTTAGCATTTACCGCGAGGTTATAATGCACTTAAGAGTATATGGGCAGGCTGCATCACAAACCGCATCAGAGGAGGTACTCCGAACGCTGCAGAGGGGCTCTGTTTGTGCAGGGGCACCCTCTCACATAAAAACCAAGCACTCTGCCTTCCGGATTGTTAAGGCCTGCCATAGGAGTGACGTATAGGTTTTATATGTGTGTGCAATGGTAGTGATATAGGTAGCCTATACCACAGTAAGGGGTGCAGGCACCACCTTACCCAGGCTGCAGTAGCAGATCTGTGGTGTCATTTTGGGTGGCTTTCCAGGGGTGGCATAATACATGCTTCAGCCGCTGGTAGGCCTCTGGGGTACCTATGCCCAGGGTACATAGTATACCATATACTAGGGACTTATAAGGGCACCTCAGATCCAATCTGAACTGTACCTAAAGTACATGGAATCATTTTGGAGAGGAAGCAGCTAGGCTGGGGCCATGAATAGCAGGGTCCCAGCCAGACTGAAGTCGAAAAACAGTGAAACACCAGCAAAAAGTGGGGGTAAACATGTGAAGCAGATCCTACTCTCCTACATCTACCACCTCCAGTGGTGATTGAAAGGAGTTCAGATGTCCCGGCTCAATCTCCCGGCATGAAGGTAGAGGCCGTGTCCATTAGGGTGCAGAACCATTCCTCCTGACTGGGAGAGAAGTTCCAGATGGCATTGCAGCTTCAGCGGGGGACATATGGAAGAGCGCTAAAGGTCTGCATACAACACCATCCTTGACCAATCCAGGGCAGTGATAATAACTTGGGCCAGGTCTTAAGCGAGTATTTTCTCAGAATTCAAGGAATCAACGGTATTGCAGGAACATGTGTAATGCGGCTGAAAGATGCACCTAAATTTAAATGCATCCCCCAAGGACTCCCTCAAAGGATACTGGAAAGCGCAGAACTGCTGGCATTGAGCATTGTCTGAGGAGGTGAACAAGTCCATTTAAGGAGTTCCCCACTGGGCAAAGATGTGCTGGACTACTTCCGGCAGAGACACCACTTGCGATCGGCATTATAAATTCAGAGAACCTACTGGATGACTGGCTGTTAACCAGAACCCTTGACGGTGTGCCCAAGACCACCGTTTCAATGGTTACAAGCAAATGAAGAAAGACCCTACTCCCCCTCACTTGGTGAGCTACCACATTGCTGTTGCATTTTCCGTCAGGTTTGGAGGGAACAACTTTGGATGGAGGGGAGGAAGGCCTTGAGCGCCAACTGATTTGCCCGCAATTCCAATATGTTTATATGACGAATTTGTCGTTTAGGAGACCAGATATCCCAGTTATGTTATTTTATATTGATTTGTGTAGCGCCCTAATCAACAGAGAGGGTAGCCAGGCGCTTGGGCAGGTGTGTAGGTTTGTGGTCCCCAAAGTACTTATACGAAGATCCAGGTCTTCAGCCTCTTGCAGAACTCAAAAAGTCAGAAGGTGGCTCTGATGTATTGAGGGAGACCGTTGCATGTCGTGGGTGTGATGTAAAAGAATGAGCGACCTCCACTTTTGCTTATGCAGAGAATGTGTGTGAGTAAGAGTGAGGCAGAGCGTGTGTGTCTGGTGGGTTGGTGACAGTGTACATGGCTGTTCAGGTATTCTGGTCTTGTATTGTGTAAGCCTTTGTATGTACGAGTGTAACGTTTGAATTGGCTGTGCTTGTGAATGGAGAGCCAGTGAAGCTTCCTGAGGTGCCATGTGATGTGGATGCAGTGTGAGAGGTCGAGTACGAGTCTTGCAGCGGTGTTCTGGATAGTCTGGAGTCTGCGTAGGAGTTGTTTGGAGATCCCAGCATAGAGTGTTGCCGTAATCTAGTCTCCTGGTGATGAGTGCTTGCATGACGGTCTGTCTGGTGCGGTCTGTCTGGTGTTCTGATACAATCATTTGACAATTTTTCGCAGCATGCACAGGATGTGGCATTAGCAGGTGCACACTGCATTGACTTGAGCTATCATGTTGAGCTTGTCATCTAGGATGATCCCTAGATTTCTTGCGTGGTCTGTGGGTGTTTGTCCTTCTTCTGACGGTCACTAGGTGGAGTCCCATGGGGCAAGTCTTGTTGCTGAAGTCCAGGACCTCTCCTCCGGATCCTCCACATGAGCTCCTCACCCTGAGTTGGATGCATCCATCACTACAAAAGCCAAGGCTGGAGGAGCATCAAAGGCCATCCCGCAATTCAGGTTCACCTCCTGCCACTTCTGGTGAAGCGTTGGGGGAGATTAGGGCATGTCTACCCCATACAGTAACCACTGTCTGTGAAAACTGCAGGGCCCTCATGGGTCAATATCCATGCGTGACTAGGAGAATACTGGAAGCCATCTGACCTAAGAGTCAAGGGACCTTCAGCATTATTTTTGAAAGAGGGAACCATTTCCTGCGTATCGGCAATCACTTGAAGTGTTCGGAAGGTGCAGTGTAGGGTCGTGGCCAGTACCGACTATGAACTGGAATCCCTGGGAGGGCATCAGGTGGGATTTCGGGCTTGTTGAAAAAAAATCAAGGTAGAACAGTAGGGAAACTGTTGACCAGAGATGTCACCTCTGCCAATCCAGCTCAGATTAGCCCGTTGCCTAGGTACGAGAAAATTGGTATGCTCAACTTCTGGAGATGGGCTGCAACCACTGCCATCACCACTGTGAAACTGGAGGTGCTGAAATTACCCCAAACAGGAGCACTGCAAACTGGTAGTGCGTAGAACCCACTACACAATGCAGATACCGCTGAAGCGACTGCCCGATCAGTTTGTAGAAGTACGCATCCTGCAGACTGAGAGACATCATCCAGTGTCTAGCTTCCAACACCAGCAAAAGTTGAGATAATGTCAGCATCTTCAACTTTTCCTTTTTGATGAAGAAGTTCAATTCTCTGAGGTCCAAGATCGGACGCAGACTATCGTCCTTCTTGGGAACAAGGAATTAACATGAGTAGCATCCTTGGCCTCGTTCCTGCTCTGGCAGCAACTTCATACCTCCTTTCTGTAGGGGCACAGACAGCTTTTGTTGAAGAATGGGAAGATAATCTGTGGGGGAAGAGGAAGATGGGGAGGGTATAGGGGCTGGAAGCTGGAGAAAGGGAAGGGCGTAGCCTCTTTCTATGATTTGGAGGACACACTTGTCTGAGGTAAGAGCCTTCCAGGCTCGGACAAAGGAGGACACCCCTCTGCCCCAGCCCAGGCTCAGAGTGGCTTTGGGGAAGCAAACTAGGTCTGCTTTTTTTGTTTGTGCAGGGAAAGAAGAGGAGGAGGAGAAGACTTGCTGGGTGGACCCACTCCCCTTTTCTCTGGCTCTGCTCCCGTACTTCAAGACACCAGTACTCCCAGATTCTGCTGTTGCTGGGATTGGGACTGGTAAGGTTGCAGGTGGTAAAGGTAGAATGCCCTGGAGAAGCCACAAAAGTGTCAGAATTGGTGATAGTCCCTCATAGGAGGTGGCATTTAAGTCCTTAGGAGCGTGCTACAGATTTTCTGGCCTTGAACCTTTTCCATGACAAATCCGCATTCTCTACAAACAAGCATTCCACATCAAATGGGATGTCCATGAGATTGGCCTGAACATCAGGGCATATAGCAGAAGTGCACGGCCAGGCAATTCTGCGAAAGGACATAGAAGTACCAATAACCCTGGCTACCAGTTCGGTAGAGTCCAGTCCACATTTTGTTTTTTTAATGTGATTTGTTCTTACTATCTTCAATCACTTAGAAGTGTGCCCTGCCCGCATCTCCTCTGGCATGAGGCACAACCATCTGAGCCATATCCCATAGATTAAGTATGTAGTGCGCTAAGAGGCAGGTTGAGTTTAAGGACTTGAATCCTATTTCGGTACTCTTCTTCCACCAACAGTCTTTGCGCTTCCCTGGTGACTTGTTCTGCAGCACATTTTCAGGGAACGGCGGAATCAGAAGAGATGGGGCCAGCCATATAGCATATAGAAGAATGGACGAGTTGGCGTAGGTCGAGACAGGTTGGAGCCAAATGGTGTCGGAGGCAATGCTAGGGAGGACCGTACTCCATGGGGCCTGAAAGCACGCTGTATGGCGTTGATGCGCTGGAGAAAATAAAGTACACGGCATTAAGAAATGCCGCTGGTCAGAATTTGGAGCCCTGGAGCTGATGGATCTGAGAAGTTTGAAGATTGTTCAGGTGGAGGTCGAAACAGATCCATGGCCAGGTCCAGTGGACTCACCTCAGTGAGGGGTCAACAGGTTCCATGACAACTAACTGCGGTTCAGAGGATGAAGATCCTGTGGGAGTCGGCGGGTGCTGATGAGACTTACCTTTAAAATGTTTCTTGTGCTTTCATCTCTTAGCACTTGAAGAGTGACAATGGTGACCCGGAGCGAGGTCTGGAGTGGGGTAGATTGCGCTTCTCATTTCGGGATTAGGCCATTAACAGTTTCACGTCAAAATCCCTGATGCCTTAAAGTGCATGATCTGGCAGGAGTCACAGTATCAGGAGCAGTGGCCCAGACCAAAGCACCAGAGGCAGAAGGAGGGGGGAAATCAGTAATGGACACCTGCCGCTCACAATCCCTACAGTGTGTGAACATCGATCTCTTGGGAGGAGACATGTCACTGCACTTATTAAAAACAAAAACTGTCTGTGAGAAAACTCAACTCGTCGAGAGAGTGTGCTCCAGATCCACCTCAAAAGCACGTAATAAAGGGAACTGACGTTGTTGCACTGGGGTGGGTGCTATATGGCTTTGGTGACCTCATCAGACGCCACTTACGGTATTGATGCAAAGCCAGCGCACCCTACCAGCGATGTGAGATCTTTGAGGTTTCCGGATCCAGTAGGACATCTGGGATTCTTACAAGTGCGGAATCTGCAGGTACAAGTATCCATCAGAATGTAGTCTATAACAATTAAATCAATTGAAAAGCAAAGAAAAATTGAACAGAGCTGTGTACATGGCCAACAGCTGTGCTTTGCTTCCTTTTGTCTCTCAGAGAGTCCGCTGACACCTTGTATCCCAGTCTTTTCTAACAGTCTATATATTTAAGGTCCATACGGAGATGAATGTACAGAATGTTTGTACATACAAATCACCACTAACAAACATGCTATTGCCAATGTAGAGTTTCTGGCACCTATAAATCAATCACCAATGAGATATAACATCCTCAGCAACTGAGAAAGTGGCTCAGTAATAAAACACAAAAACTTCTGCGGATTCATGTGGACACCTGGAAACACCTTTTACCAAGAAGAAATGGTGCATGTTAGCAACACATTACCCGCACAGAAACCGTGCAGGGCTCACTGTGGGAAAAAGACTGTAGTTGACTCATCTGTAGGGAAACCATAACAAACTGCCATCTCGGTCACCCATTTAAAATCAGTGATGAGTTAGGTAGTCCGGGAAGAAAGAACTATATTTAGGGCCAACAGTATTATGAGATTGTGCAGCTTCAGCTTTTTTCGAATAGTTAAGGATTCGCCGCATAATCCACCCTCTGCTGCATAGTCTGCAGATCTGTTGGTTTACCCTTTGCAAAGGTTAACTGGTCATCTTTCAGTAGCTCATTTATGTATTTCGTTGCTAAACTGGCACTAATGAGGTTAAATATTTGCACACACAATACTACCACGTACAAAAATAACAAAATAATGAAGTAACGCTCTCTAAAAATGTGCCGGAACGTGCCTTATTTGCCTTTTCGAGCTGCATAATTTAGTCAACACTGCCACATAATACGGATTGCTGCACCATTCTAGTGGAAGGATAAAGACTCTTACAGCTGCAGGCCCAACCATCATCCCAGCCAGAGGCAAGGAAGACGTTTTGCAACAAAAAAAACAATGTGCCGGAATGTCCCTTATAATTTGCCTTTTCTTACTGCATAACTTAGCCAACACTTCCACATAATAGGGTGATACCTTTGCTGCACAATTCTAGTGGAAGGATAAAGACTTCTACAGCTGCAGGCCCAACCATCATCCCCAGCCTGAGGCAGGGAAGAAGTTTTGCAACAAAGAAACAACTTGTATAAATAGGAGCTAAAGAATTGTGTAGCCTGCTTGAAACAAAAGACAACAAATCTAAAATCTCGGGAGCATGCGAAAGTGTCACTCTCCTTGACTGATGTCCAAACAAGAAGCCTTTTACTCTGATGCTGGATCTAGATGGATTTTCTGCAGGTAGTAAGAATCTAGAATTTTAAGGCAAACAATCGCCATAAACTAGGTCTTCCAGAACCAGATGACCAAGCTCAGCAGTTGAGGGCAAGGATGAAGTACTAAGTGTGCAACAAGAGGGGTCATTTCATTACTAGAGACAGAAGAGCTGGGAATCTGACTTAGTTCAGCCTGTCAGGGCCTTAAAAACAATATTGCACCCTGTGGATTCTCTCAGCATCGCTATGATGTTGCTCTCACCAGCATCTCTAAAAGAGTATAAAAAGTGGACCCTCAACTTCCATAGCAAGGCTTGGACCAGAGACCCTGGAGTGATGCCCACCACGGAATCAACATGTTTGGATGTTTTGAGTACTTGCAAGCATATCCCTAAATGAAGAACCATACCGGTGGCTAGGGTGGATACCACAAACAGTGGAACATGAGGGACACCTACATCAATGGAATACAAGAGTTATTAATACTGCTGGAAAAAGGGGGAGTATCACTCGCTGAACACCCACTTATAATTCAAAGATCAGTCACAATGATGATAAGCCAGAAGCCAGAGAGACAGATCTTGTGGTTCGAAGCCATAATCGGACATCCAGAGCTGAAAGGCACATCTAAAGTCTACACATGTCCCCCACTGCTTGTAGAGTGAGGACACTGCTGTGGTGATGAACTTCAGATTAAATTATTCTTTCCCTGAGGGAAGGCAAAAAGGCCTTGTTTACCAGACAAATGCCCTTTTAACCCAATCATAAGCGGTCCTCCAGGGGTCAAAAGTGGTGAACTTTAGGTACCACCAGAGCTGCGCCCAGTCCTACTCTGGCAAATCTGTGGGGAACAAAGCCTCCTGGTGAAAATGATCAAAAGGCTTGGTTCGTAGAGAAAGATTCATCTCCCAGTTTTGGATCGACAACCACCCGGAAGATGTTGAAGGTTTAGCTTTGCCCCACACACCTTCAAACTGTTCAAAGAGATCACATATTGGCAAAAAACCATGAAGGCCAATGGTCTCTAGAACATCCATTGAAGTGCAATGGAACGTGGAAGTGCCATGTTTCCGTCGAGGTATATTAGTGTCTGGAAAAGCCTCTTTAAAAGAAGAGTTCTCAGTAAAAGCAACTTAAGAAAGGTCCTTTCCCGATTCATAAAGGTGAAACGGTTCCAAACCTCTGACAACGGAAAGAGGCTACCACCAAAGGTATGATCATAACGAACACCCAGGGAAACAGATGATTTCAGTCTGAACAAGAGCACCGGAACAAGAGCACCGGAACGAGAGCACCGGAACAAGAGCACCGGAACGAGAGCACCGGAACGAGAGCACCGGAACGAGAGCACCGGAACGAGAGCACCGGAACGAGAGCACCGGAACGAGAGCACCGGAACGAGAGCACCGGAACGAGAGCACCGGAACGAGAGCACCGGAACGAGAGCACCGGAACGAGAGCACCGGAACGAGAGCACCGGAACGAGAGCACCGGAACGAGAGCACCGGAACGAGAGCACCGGAACGAGAGCACCAGGCACTGTTCGTGCACTGCCTCTGTGACATGCCTCCCATCTTCTTGCAAAACTTCCAGGTCGGCTCAAGATTGAAACATCTCTGATGCATATACCGAGTCCCACTGATGAAGCCAAGAAGTATCAAAAGCATTGTGACCATCTTGATGAACGCTTTGGAAAGAGATGGAGGAGAGGGAGAGGGGGCACTGAAGGAAGATGCATTCTTCTTTCTTCAAGTTTAAAAAAAGTCTTAGATTTTCTCTATACCTCAGCACAGGGCGATATTAGATCTTTCTATTGTGAGGTAAAGGGAACATTTTTAAAATGTATTACACTTGAACGAAAATCTAGTTCAAATATTTTTTGATGTTGAATAATAAATTCATTTTATGTATTTATTTCAAATGTAGAACAAAATGAGAGAAATGGTACAGCATCTAATCATGAATTGATTTTTTTTAGGTAACATATTAAATAAAATAATTTCTCTGAAGTATAAATTAAAAAATAAAATCCCATCTAAAGTAAAACTATATATATATATTGTGTTCTGCATTATTATGAAAAGTGATACTTAGAATTAAACTTAATTTAACCACATTTTCATAAAAAGTGATGTTCCATTCATTCCTCAATTTGAAAAGGATTAAAATATGTTTAAATTAAATATTTATGTTTTACTTTTAGATCATTTTTTCCCCATTTTATATTTTTAAATAATTTAAATGTAACAAAATAAAATTCCATAGGAAATTAGAAGTGTCTACCTCCATTGATTTCTATGACAGGGTTTGCACTATCACTGGTTGGCCATGTACGGTGCTAGATTTACAGTATCTCTGAGCTATAGGACATTTACTACTGTTTTGGGTCATGTTTGGTTGTAGTAACTGTAGAAGTGCAGTTTGTAAATAGCAATGGGCTTACTCTTTTTTGAGTAGCTGTCTGTCTCTCCCTTAACTCTTTCCTATTCTACTGAAATTCCACCTATTCTGTAGTAAGCACGGCACAATTTTCAACCACTTCCCCACCCGCAGTGGAGGGAGAGAGAGGGAGAGGGGGAGGGAGAGGGAGAGGGAGAGAGGGAGAGAGAGAGAGAGAGAGGGAGAGAGAGAAAATGAGTGAGTGTGTGTGTGCACGCGTCAGTGTCCTCGCACAAAATATAGAAGGGGAGGTGTAGATTTACACTTGTAGGTTTGTGAACATTTTGTAGCACTCCTAAATGTTTTACAAAATAAAGTTTGCGTAAACAGCCCTTAAAGTGTCAGTTTTAGCGGTCTTGCTAGTGCAATGAAAGGAAAAAATACATATTTAATATAAATACACATATGCAGTCTGTGTAAATCAATACTACATTATTTGGAGAAGTTGTACTAATAAGCACACATTCACACATTTATCATTACAGTGCAGAGGTGAAACGAGACTGGAGAAACACTTTCTACAGCTTCACAGATTGCATAAAACCCTACTCTGCATAGAGAGGCAACTCTGCACAGACATCTCTCAAGGAGCAGATGCCATGGCATGAACTATATGTGCAGATGCTAGTCAGTATCATTGCTGAGGGGAAGGCGTGGCACCAGGGCTGGTGGGCAGAAACAGCCGGTCACTTTCGGCCCCTCTCCCCCCCCCCCCTCATTCACATGCTGCTTGCGGTAACGGGTCGCCCCCTCAGCCACTGGCTCTCTTGCAGTGTGAGCGATGCCACATCTGCCTGAGCACAGGTGCACATCTGCCTGAGCACAGGTGCACATCTGCCTAAGCACAGGTGCACATCTGCCTAAGAATCCCAGAGGAGAAGATAGCTGGCAACGCAGGTTCCAGCAGGACGGCCTGTTTTAGGAAAGGTACCTGCAGGAAGTCCATCTATTTGCAGAATTCCCCTTTTTTGACATGAGTAGCTGGCGTGTCCCACCCCTTCGCAGTTTGGGACTGAAAGAAAAGCCCTGACGTCATTCCAAAACAAGGCTGTTTGCCAGATGTGTGAGCCAGCAGTCAAGCCGCAGCCAGATGTGCGTGTGTTGAGACGATGACTCAACTCACGTTTGGAAGAAACCTCACCATGGCCTCCAGCGCCAGGCCACAGTGCAGGCTACGCCTGGGCGTCGGTCACCCGAAACCAGCTCACATTTAAAGTGGCAGACTGGCACAGAGAGCTGTAGCCGCACCCTGGGCATGATCATAAAACGTAAACTGTGACAAGAAGAACATTTGAAAAGACAACACGAGCTGAAAGCTATGCTAGGAGTGAAGCAGCAGCCGGGCTGCCTTCTTTCAAACGCGGCAGGATTCAAACATCTATTTCCAGCTCACTTCAGTGGAGAGATGGGCAAGAAAGGTGTTCTTGCAACACAGAGAGGCAAACAAAAACCTAACCACATAGGGTTTTTATTTTATACTTAAAAAATGCTTCTTTTATGTGTCTTAAAGCTAACCGGAGTGTACGGGTGGCCTTAATATTTCATACAAGTAATTAGTCTCACTACCATGAAAACCTTCTACAGGAAGGGATGGGACCTTCTGTCACTACTCAAAACATTCCCTGGTCAAAGCGGTCATCATCAGAGCCGCCGGGAGAATGCGGATACATCTCTTGGTGAAAGAAGAGGGTCTCCACGGCAAACGGCGCAATGTGCTCAGGACGGGTGAGGGCCCTGCTCCTCTGAGGCGCAACGTGCTCAGGACGGGTGAGGGCCCTGCTCCTCTGAGGAACAATGAAGTGGAGCCTTTCACCGCAAACAGCGCAGATGTGCTCAGGACGGGCGAGGGCCCTGCTCCTCTGAGGAACAATGAAGTGGAGCCTTTCACCGCAAAGAGCGCAGATGTGCTCAGGACCGGTGAGGGCCCTGCTCCTCCGAGGCGCAATGTGCTCAGGACGGGTGGGGGTCCTGCTCCTCTGTGGCGCAATGGGCTCAGGACGGGTGGGGGCCCTGCTCCTCTGAGGCGCAATGGGCTCAGGACGGGTGAGGGCCCTGCTCCTCTGAGGAACAATGAAGTGGAGCCTTTCACTGCAAACAGCGCAGATGTACTCAGGACGGGTGAGGGCCCTGCTCCTCTGAGGAAAAATGAAGTGAAGCCTTTCACCGCAAACAGCGCAGATGTGCTCAGGACGGGCGAGGGCCCTGCTCCTCTGAGGAACAATGAAGTGGAGCCTTTCACCGCAAAGAGCGCAGATGTGCTCAGGACCGGTGAGGGCCCTGCTCCTCCGAGGCGCAATGTGCTCAGGACGGGTGGGGGTCCTGCTCCTCTGTGGCGCAATGGGCTCAGGACGGGTGGGGGCCCTGCTCCTCTGAGGCGCAATGGGCTCAGGACGGGTGAGGGCCCTGCTCCTCTGAGGAACAATGAAGTGGAGCCTTTCACTGCAAACAGCGCAGATGTACTCAGGACGGGTGAGGGCCCTGCTCCTCTGAGGAACAATAAAGTGGAGCCTTTCACCGCAAACAGCGCAGATGTGCTCAGGACGGGTGAGGGCCCTGCTCCTCTGAGGAACAATGAAGTGGAGCCTTTCACCGCAAACAGCGCAGATGTACTCAGGACGGGTGAGGGCCCTGATCCTCTGAGGAACAATGAAGTGGAGCCTTTCACCGCAAACAGCGCAGATGTGCTCACGACGGGTGGGAGCCCTGCTCCTCTGACGAACAATGAAGTGAAGCCTTTCACCGCAAACAGCGTAGACGTGCTCAGGACGGGTGAGGGCCCTGCTCCTCCGAGGCGCAATGTGCTCAGGACGGGTGAGGGCCCTGCTCCTCTGAGGCGCAATGTGCTCAGGACGGGTGAGGGCCCTGCTCCTCTGAGGCGCAATGGGCTCAGGACGGGTGGGGGTCCTGCTCCTCTGAGGCGCAATGGGCTCAGGACGGGTGGGGGCCCTGCTCCTCTGAGGCGCAATGGGCTCTGGACGGGTGGGGGCCCTGCTCCTCTGAGGCGCAATGGGCTCTGGACGGGTGGGGGCCCTGCTCCTCTGAGGCGCAATGGGCTCTGGACGGGTGGGGGTCCTGCTCCTCTGAGGAACAATGAAGTGAAGCCTTTCACCGCAAACAGCGTAGACGTGCTCAGGACGGGTGAGGGCCCGGCTCCTCCGAGGCGCAATGTGCTCAGGACAGGTGGGAGCCCTGCTCCTCTGAGGAACAATGAAGTGAAGCCTTTCACCACAAACAGCGCAGATATGCTCAGGATGGGTGAGGGCCCTGCTCCTCTGAGGAACAATGAAGTGAAGCCTTTCACCACAAACAGCGCAGACGTGCTCAGGACGGGTGGGAGCACTGCTCTTCTGAGGAACAATGAAGTGGAGCCTTTCACCGCAAACAGCGCAGATGTGCTCAGGACGGGTGGGGGCCCTGCTCCTCTGAGGAACAATGAAGTGAAGCCTTTCACCGCAAACAGCACAGATGTGCTCAGGACGGGTGAGGGCCCTGCTCCTCTGCGGAACAATGAAGTGGAGCCTTTCACCGCAAACAGCGCAGATGTGCTCAGGACGGGTGAGTGCCCTGCTCCTCTGAGGAACAATGAAGTGGAGCCTTTCACCGCAAACAGCGCAGATGTGCTCAGGACGGGTGAGGGCCCTGCTCCTCTGAGGAACAATAAAGTGAAGCCTTTCACCGCAAACAGCGCAGACGTGCTCAGGACGGGTGAGGGCCCTGCTCCTCCGAGGCACAATGTGCTCAGGACGGGTGGGAGCCCTGCTCCTCTGAGGAACAATGAAGTGAAGCCTTTCACCGCAAACAGCGCAGATGTGCTCAGGACGGGTGAGGGCCCTGCTCCTCTGAGGAACAATGAAGTGGAGCCTTTTACCGCAAACAGCGCAGATGTGCTCATGATGGGTGGACTTGCTTTGGGAGGACTTGAATCAGAGAGTAATTTCACTCATGGTCCCATCCGCCACACACAAATGTGCAATACCTTCTGTTGGAAGATGCCTAGCTGGGGTAGGAAATGTATTGAAAATGTATTGCAGTGGTGGCAACGATAATTAGGGAAAGGGTAGGAACGCACAATGGATCTGTTCCGGGACGTCACAGGCACGTTCAGCTCTGGAGAGCTGCTGTCCGACACTTCAGTGAGAATTGAAAGGCAAAATGAGAAGAAAGACTACTACCTGACGGAATATTGGAGTTACTCTGATCTGCCCGATGAAGGCCCGAGAAGAGGTGTCCCACACTTTGCCTTGAATCTCTGGACCTGCAAAGCTGGTAGGAGTACCAGGGAAGCTAATCTCCTGATGACCCACAAGACTGGTGTTAGACCGGAATGCCACTCTGGTAGAGCTTCAACCTGGACAAAAGGTGTGGGTCTTGGCCCCAGTGGAGCCTTGTGCACTTCAGGATAAGTGGACAGGTCCATTTGAGGTTGTGGAGCGCAAAAGTCCTATCACCTACTTGGTGGACATGCGGTCTCCCAGGAACCCTTTGAGGGTCCTACATGTTAACCGCCTTAAGCCCCACTTAGAGAGGACCGAAGTGGGCATGCTGCTGGCCACTGATGATGGAATGGAGGAGGAGACTGAGCCTCTTCCTGACCTCTTAGTAGCCTCTGAGAAAGATGGGTCAGTGGATGGAGTTAACCTCTCACCCACCCTGACGCCTGAACAACAGGAAGATTGCCGCCACTTGCTGGGGCAGTTTCCAGATAGGTTCTCCCTGGTTCCTGGTGTCACAGATTGGTGCGTCCATGATGTGGACACAGGAGACAGCTTACCTGTGAAGCACAAGGCTTACAGGGTAACTGACCGGGTCAGAGCTTGCATCAAGGAGGAGGTCTCCAAAATGCTTGCGTTAGGGGTGGTTGAGTCCTCCAGCAGTCCTTGGTCCAGCCCCGTGGTCTTGGTCCCCAAAGCTGCTGCGCCGGGAGCCACACCTGAACTCCGGTTCTGTGTGGACTACAGAGGACTCAATTCAGTAACTAAGACTGACGCGCACCCCATCCCCAGAGCTGATGAGCTCATTGATCGGCTCGGGGCTGCCCGGTTCCTCAGCACGTTTGATTTAATGTCTGGGTACTGGCAGATCGCCTTGACCGATGGGGCCAAAGAGAGGTCAGCATTCTCTACACCAGATGGGCACTTCCAGTTCCGGGTCATGCCATTTGGAATGAAGAATGCCCCTGCCACCTTTCAGGGGTTGGTCAACCAGGTATTGGTTGGGCTGGACGAGTTCAGTGCCGCCTACCTGGATGACATCGCAGTGTTCAGTGCCACCTGGCCCGAACACCTGCGCCACCTCTGGGAAGTGTTGATGGCTCTGCGCCGAGCAGGCCTCACGATCAAGGCGAGCAAGTGCCAGATCGGGCAGGGTTCCGTGGTGTACTTGGGACACCAAGTGGGGAGTGGCAAGGTGGCACCCTTGCAACCCAAAATTGAGACCATCCGGGCTTGGGAACCCCCCAAGACACAGACCGCAGTGAGGGCCTTCCTGGGGCTCACTGGGTACTACAGGAGGTTTGTCAAGGGCTATGGAAAGATTGTTGCCCCCTTGACAGAGCTGACTTCCAAGAAGTAGCCCAGGAAAGTGATCTGGACTGACACCTGTCAGAAAGCTTTTGACACCCTGAAGACTGCAATGTGCACGGCGCCCGTGCTCTTGGCCCCTGACTTCTCCAAGGAATTCCTAGTGCAGACAGACGCTTCAGAGCAGGGTGTAGGGGCTGTTCTCTCATAGATGACTGAGGAGGGCTGGGACCAACCCGTAGCCTTCATCAGTAGGAGGTTACTTCCACGGGAAAGTAGGTGGAGTGCAATTGAGCGAGAAGCATTTGCTGTGGTCTGGGCGCTGAAGAAGCGAAGACCCTACTTGTTTGGGTCTCACTTCCGGGTTCAGACGGACCACAGGCCCCTCAGATGGTTGATGCAAATGAGGGGTGAGAACCCAAAGCTGTTGAGGTGGTCCATCTCCCTACAGGGTATGGAATTTACGGTGGAACACCGTCCTGGTACAGATCACGCCAACGCTGACGGTCTGTCCAGGTATTTCCGCCTTCGTGACGAGGAACCCCCTGGGCAAGGGTAGTTCTCCCCACATTTCAGCTGGAGGGGACACGTGTTAGACCTGGCACCTTGGCGTGAGTTTCCCTTCCACTTTTTTGATGGTGTGCCTCAAATGTTTTGCTGGTGTTGTCCGCTCAGGGCACTGCGCCACGGCTAATAGGTGCCGCAGTGCAAGTGCTCCCTAGGTAAAGTGTACCTGTAATTGATATTCATGATTGGTTTATTGGATTTACTGTCAGTCCCCAGTAAAGTGCACCAGGGGTGCCAGGGCTTGTGAATGCCAATGCTGCTGGTGGGCTTGCAGCGCTGGTTGCGCCACCCACAGAAGCGGCCTGGTAAAAAGTGTCTAGGGTCTGCCACTGCAGACCCTGCGTGCAGTCTGGTACTGTCGCACTGACTGCGCAAGTGCCCCCACTTGCCAGTCCCTAAACCTTCCCTTAACTACATATTAGCCACCCCTCTGGTAGGCCCAAGGGCAGGGTGCATTGTAGGCATAAGGTAGGACATGCCCTGATGTGTGTGGCATGTCCTAGTAGTGAATTACAGCCATTTTCGTTTTTCACTATTGAAGGTTACCTGCTCTCCATAGGCCAGAATGGGCTGCTGGAATCACTACACGCTGTGACCCCAGTGGACTCATAGAGCATGGTAGAATGTCAAGTTTAGTATGCCTGAACTCAGAATAATAAAATACTTCTTGTAGTCAAGTTTATTTTAATATCCTGGGTTTGTAAATACTACTTTTAGAAAGTTAGTATTTACTGACCTGGCCATTTCAGTCCACCTCTGCTGTGTTTGTGTGTTCTGCCTAGCAACAGTAAGGAGCAGGGTTGGGGAATCCCCAGAGACAGGCTGGCTGCCAGGTGGTGGGTAGAGAGATTGCACCAGGATGGGTGGGAGGAGTACACCTTGACTCTTGAATAGACCTGTGCTCTGCCACCACAAAGCCGGCTCTGCCCCCTGTGGAGCGGCTGATGTCTCTGCCCTGCTGCTGAAAGGAAAGAGCAGAGTCACCATAACAAAGTGCTCCAGAACTGGAATGAGCCAGGCCCAGGCCCCCTAGCGCTAAAGAACAAAAGAATCACTGTATAAAAGTAGGAGCCTGGCTCCTAAGAAATCAGAATCCTGTTTTACCACAAAGAACCTCTACCCGACTAGAAAGAGAAGAAGACGCTGGAAGGACTGGCCTGCTGCTTGCCTTGCTGAGAAAGGAGAGGAAAAGACTTGCTGAATAGACTTTGCTGCTTTGTGCTTGAACATTCTCCAAGGGCTTGATCTGAGCTTGCCCCCTGAACTGAACCCCAGGACCAGTGGGTTCTCTGTGCCTTTGCTCGTCCTGAAACTCGAGCTGTGTTTGCATCCCGCTGGAGAAAGACTGCGCCCCTCATCGCCCCTCCTAGGGCCGTGACACTCGGGAACTCGCCTGTCTTTGACCCCGTGAGAGTCTCGCTCCGACCGGAGTCGCTCTCTGCCCCCGGGCTAGGCTACCTGCTCCTCTGCCACCGTCTGCGACTGGAGCGCGCTGAAGCGCTGTCACCCCTCCCGCCGGAATCCTTCCGACGATCGTGATCCTCGCCGGGTCATCAGCTGCACGGACCGTGCCCTGTGACCCCGCTTCGCTATCCCCGGAATACCCCAGGCCGTGCCGCGCCGCCCCCGCTGTGGAGACCCCCCCGCACCGCCGTGCTGAGGGTCGTTGGCCGCGCCTGCCTGCCTGCATACACCCGCTGACTAAGGACCCAAAAGAACTCCCCGAAACACCGAGTCGCACTGACCCGTGCAGACTCCTAAAGCAACCGCATCGTTCTTCAAAGAGTTCCAGTATCGGGCTCGGGGCCTGCAACGCCTTATTTCCCCGTCAACCGGAGCCGATCGTGCCAGAGGACTGGGCTTCCTTCAACGATCTCCTAGGTGAGTGAGAGCGAGCGCTTTTCCCCGTCCTCACCCCTGGGATCTCGAGCCCTCTCACAGTTACCGGGTTCCCGGTAGCCCCCACCGCACCGCACGCCCGTCTCGCCTCCCGCTGCACCAGAGCAGCCGGGAAGAGCCGTGCACGGCGCAGGCGCGCCCACGCCCGATGCGTGAGCCGCGGTAGGGTCCGGACCAAGTCGTGTTTGGAATCCCGAAGGAACATTGCTAAAGACTAAAAAGTAACCATTTGACACTGCAACGAAGAAACCATTTGCCTATTTTAACCCTCAGGTGGCATTAAGACAACGTTATTGGTCTTGTGTTAAGTCTGCATATCGATATATTTATTTTTCTATAAAGGAGCATATTTTCACATAACCAAGCCTGGTGTCCGTTTCTGGGGGGATTAATGTGTTTACTGTGTGCGGTTACAATTGCTTAACTAACAACGCCTGAAGAATCGCCTTGGCTGCTCACGCCACGCACCTAGAGGGTGAGCAAGGGTCATTCCAAAAGGGGTTATCCTGTGCCCTGACGTAGAGGAGAGGGTTCCTGCTTGACACAAGGGCAACCTTGCGCCAACCAGAGACCCCCAAGTCTAACATTGTTGGCAGCGGCTGGGATTTCGGATTTGCATTTGTAATTTGCCTACAGTGAATTATTAATCACCAGATAGTGAGAGCAGACCAAGTAACGCAGCCACAGCCTGATAAGGTTCATTTTACCTGCTATGTTGCTCTTAAATTGATTTTTTAAATTTTATATTTTGTATCTGGGGCTCTGCACTTGCTGGGGGAAATTTGCACTATGTGTATTGTGTTTACACTGATGTTGGGGATCTGTGCTTTTTAGAGTGGAAGACATCATTTTATTAAGTCACAAACGCTGCTAATCAATTTTATCCAATTTGTGCCTCCTTTACTTTAGTTTTCTTACTCAAATCGCCAGGCACATTATTTCCCGATCTTTGGTGTGGTGTTATTACCGCGTTTGCGGCCATTTTACCTGTGCCATGTATTTCTACGTTCCACACGTCCACGCTTCCCTACTTAATGGGCAAGGCTCGGACGCGCAGCGGGCGCGCACAAGGCAAGCCCGTCTGCACCCGTCTGCGCCCCGAAAGCGCCTTGCGCCAGGTATGCTGTTCGGACTCCTGGGGTGGCGGGCGGCATCATTGGTTATACTCGGGGGGAATTGCTTTCCTTGAGACCCACTAGCTGCTCTGCTCCGTCCTGCTGGGATGTCGGCTGCGTTCGGCGCCTTAGTTGTTTTGAATGTAGTTTTCATCTTGACGTTGGTTTGGATAGATCAGAGGTCGGGTCCGACCCCTCACAGAAAACTCAAGAGTGTACTTTCATTAAAGCCGGCCTGATTAATTGCAGGTCGCTGGTACGACACTATCAGGACATCTTTGATCTTGTTTTGGACCATCAGTTGGATCTCCTTTTCATCACTGAGACCTGGTTGAATACTTTCTCTAATCCTATTGTCCAAATGGCTGTCCCAGCAGGCTATCTAATCTCTCGGGCGGATCGTTTTTCTGGTAGGGGGGGTGGCGTTGCCATTGTGTATAGAGATGTGTGGGAGGTTTCCCAAGAGCCTAGTATTACATTGGGACTAGGTGAATTTTTGGATTTCACTATTGTCTTTTCGGCCCACTTCACGATGGGTGGGACATTGGTGTACAAACCACCCGGCCCTGCGGGTCCTTTTCTCAATGGCTTGAAGGAAGTCATCGTTCCCCGTGCCTTGCGTTTTTCCCACTATCTTCTCTTGGGCGACTTCAATATTCACCTCGATCAGACTGATCTGGCTCATACCCAGTCTTTGCTGGATTCTTTAGATCTGGCCCAGCTCTCTCAATGGGTTAAGCACCCAACCCATAGTGGTGGCCATATTTTAGATCCCATCTGCTCCAACTTTCCCATCCACATGGAGAGCCCTCTTCCTGTTTCTTGGTCAGATCACTTTTTCTCCTGCTTCACATGGCTTTTGGGAGGTGAGGTGGTTGAGGGCCAGGTCAATGCGCGGCCTGCCACTGCTACAATCAATCCGGTTGCTTTCTCCACTCTCCTTGAGACTTCTAAATCTGATCTCCCGGCTGATTTGAGCGGGGCATTGGCCTGTTTTACTGGCTGGATAGAGCGGGCAGTGGATACTCTTTACCCCCCCTCTTGTCGCCATCGCGTAAGGGCTACGCCCTCCAAACCTTGGTTCTCGACTGAACTCTGACTGCTCAAACAACAATGTAAAAAGCTGGAACGCAGTTGGCGTGCTGATTTCTGTGCCTGGGCAAAAAAAGCCCTCAGAGAAGCTCAGAAGGTGTACTACCAGACCATTAGAAAGGCTAAAAGTCTTTATAACGCTGACCGGATTAAGTCGGCCCATAATAACTCAAGCGAAATCTTCTCTATCGTTCAGAGCTTCATGGCCCCTAAGGCTATGGCGTCTAAACTTCCGACCTCTGCCACCTGGTGTGAAAAAACACTGTCTAATTTTTTTATTGATAAAATACGGACCATACACAGGTCATTTGTTGGCCGGAACCAGGATGTGGATGTGGCCCCTAGTGCTGGCCCTACGCTTTCTGCCTTTGCCTCTGTCGACCCATCGGAAACCCTGAGAATTTTGAAATCTATGAAATCGGGGTCACCGGCGGATCCTTGTTCAGCTAGACTTCTGGCCTCTACCGCTGAGGTAGTGAATAATGAGGTTAACGTGCTTATTAACCTCTCCCTTCAAGAGGCAGTTGTTCCCTTAGAGTGGAAAGAAGCCAAAATCCTCCCATTGCTGAAAAAACCCTCATTGGACCCGGGAATTCCAGGGAATTACCGTCCTATCTCTCTTCTTCCCTGCCTCGCAAAAATCTGTGAAAAAGTGGTTAATAAACAGCTTACTGATTTTGTCGAAGGCTTCAGTCTCTTGCATCCTGCCCAGTCGGGCTTCAGAGCTGCCTACAGTACTGAATCTGCCTTGTTAGAGGTCTTGGAAGCTATTCGCAAGTGCTTAGACTTGGGCGGGAGGGCAGCCCTCATAATGTTGGACCTGTCGGCAGCATTTGACACCGTCCCTCATGCTCTGCTCCTGACTCGACTTGCCAATATAGGTGTCACTGGCAGAGCCCTGAAGTGGCTGGAGTCTTTTTTAGAGGGACGGTCTCAACAGGTCTGGCTGCCGCCGTTTTCATCTCTTCCGCAGACAGTTACCACGGGTGTTCCACAGGGGTCCTCTTTGAGTCCCCTGTTGTTTAATATTTATGTCACCCCTCTGGTTCTTCTAGCAGAGGCGTGGGGCGCAAAGGTTGTGGCATATGCCGACGACACCCAGTTCTTGTTTACCTGGAGTAAATCGGGCTTCTCCACCACAAAGGTGCAGGACTGCCTGAGAGCTGTCTTTCATTGGCTTATGGCGGCTCAACTTAAATGCAATGAGGAAAAGACCAAGATCCTTCTTTACGGTAACTTTCCCCCCTGCTTTCGGGAATCCCTCTGGCCTTCTGATTTTCCTCTACCCCTGTGTTCAGAACTCCCAGCAAAAATTTAGGGGTCTGGTTCGATGAGCAGCTGTCTTTTTCATCCCAGATTGAAAGACTGACGGGGAGCTGCTTTGGGATTCTTAAGTCCCTTAAGAAGTTTCTTCCTCTGCTGCCAAGACCAGCTAAGGAATCAGTAGTGCGGGCGCTGATCCTCTCCCGGGTGGATTATGCCAATGGGCTGTATCTGGGCCTCCCTGAATATATTTTTAAAAAACTGCAGGTAGTCCAGAATGCGACAGCTCGTTTGGTTTTGAACATCCCGTTGAGGTCAAGCATGGCTCATCATTTATGCACGCTTCATTGGCTCCCGGTTAGGAAGCGCGTGGAGTTTAAGGCTTTGGTGATAACCCATCGCGCCTTATATGCTGGTGGTCCGTTATATCTCAGGAAACGGTTTGCTTTTTATGTACCAACCCGGCTTCTAAGATCATCTTCTCTGCTGCTTGCAAGGATTCCTCGGGTGCGCCTTCAGAGAATGGGGGGCAGATCCTTTACGGTTAAGGCAGCGTTGGCTTGGAACTCACTCCCCGTCTCTCTACGGGTGTTAGACCTGGCACCTTGGCGTGAGTCTCCCTTCCTCTTTTTGTCGCTGTGCCTCATGTGTTTTTATGGTGTTGGCCGCTCAGCGCGCTGTGCCACTGCCAACCAGTGTCGCGGTGCGAGTGCTCCCTATGTAAATTGTATATGTTGGTTGGATTCCATGATTGGATTGTTTGATTTACTATCAGACCCCAGTAAAGTGCGCCAGGAGCGCCAGGGCATGTAAATGCAAACACCGCTGGTGGGCTTGCAGCACTGGTTGTGCCACCCACAGAAGCGGACGGTAAAATACGTCTAAGGTCTGCCATCGCAGAACCTGCGTGCAGTCTGGTACTGACATGCTGACTGGCAAGTACCCACACTTGCCGGTCCCTGAAACCTTCCCTTAGCTGCATGTTAGTCACCCCTCTGGTAGGCCCACGGGCAGGGTGCGTTGTGAGCCTAAGGTAGGACAAGCCTAGATGCGTGGCATGTCCTGGTAGTGAATGACCGCCATTTTGTGTTCACTACTGTAAGGCTACCCTGTTCTCATAGGCCAGTATGGGCGGCTTGGATTGTTACACCCTATGATCCTAACCGACCCAGGGCACATGGTAGAAGATCGAGTTTAGTATGCCTGAACTCGGAATAATAAGGTACATCTTTTCCCAAGGTTTATTTTAATATTCCGGGTTTGCAAATGCCACTTTTAGAAAGCTGGCCTTTGCTTGCCTAAACATTTCAGTCCGCCTCTGCGTGATGTGTATCTGATGTCTGGCTGGTGTGAGTGACAGGGCTGGGGAACCCAGATGGGCAGGGCTAGGTAGCCTGGTGGTGAATAGGACGATCGACAGGTAGATGGGTGGGAGGAGTACTCCTAGGCTCTGAATAGGACAGTGCTCTGCCACCTCAATGCCGGCTCCGCCCCCTGTGGAGCGTCTGAGGACTCTGCCCTGCACTCTGAAAGAAGAAGCCTGCATCGCGTAAACAAAGTGCTCAGAAACCGGACTGAACTAGGCAAGGGACCCCCTGGCCTGGGAGAACAAAAGATTTGCTGTATAAATGTAGGAGCCCTGCTCCTAAGAAACTAGATCCGCTTTTGACCAAGAAGAATCTCTGCCTGAGGAGGAGGCACCGGGAAAGCTGTAGGAGGAAGACTGTCCCTATCCTGGGGGATTGGCCTGCAGTGGTGACCTTGCTGCCAAAGGGGAGAAGAGAAACTGTTGCTGAAGACTTTACTTTACTTTTACTTTCAAGACTTGTGCTTTTCCAAAACGATCTCCAAGGGCTTGGAACTGAGCTTGCCCCCTGAACTGAGCCCCAGGACCATTGGGCTCTACCTGATCTTCACTCGCCTGCCGCTGGACTGTGGTGTCCTTTCCCTCGCCGGAGCTGTGACCCTCGTGCCCCAGTCCCTCCTTGAGCCGTGACCAGGACTGCTTAGCCGCCCCCGCCTTGGGAAGAGCCTCGTTCGATCGGAGCCGCTCCCCCTACGCCGTGCTGGGCTGCCCCTGTCACCTCGCTCGTTGGAGGCTCGCTGTGCACCTTCACCCTCCCGCCGGAATCAGCGTTTGTGAGCATCTCCAAGCCTCGGACGGCCCGGACGTATCTGCGTGCCCGGCTGCCCCGCTTTGTTCACCCGCCACCTGCAACACCCCGCTCTTGCCGTGAGCCTGAAGATCAGACCCCCATCGTGAAGTGTGGGAGCCTCGGACGCCGCCTCGTCCTTCTGTCGAAGAGCCGCTGAAATCCCACACCCACCTTCGCGTCAAGAAACAAGGTACTGTACTTACGAACTCGACCGCGAGCTCGCATCGGATCCAGGGTCTGCAACGTTCTGATTTCCCTGTCATCTGCCGCGTGCTTCCCGGGCGCCGCCTCAGCACGAAGTGCGCTGAGGCCAACAGTACCTTGTGCCCGCCTAAAGAACTTTCCGTAACAAAGAGAACTTTACCGTATTCCTAAGAATTGTGGCCCCATCAGTTCAACGTTACTGGGCCTTGTATTGAATCTGCTGAATCTACATAAAAGCTTATTTTTATACTTCCTGATTGGTGTCCGTTTGTGGTGCATGCCAGGGGTTTACTGTATGTGTAATTGCATTTGCTTAACCGTGTACGCCCGAGACTTAGCCTAGACTGCTCGCGCCACGCACCTAGAGGGTGAGCAGGGGTTATTCTGGGGAGTCATCCTTCGCCCTGACAAGAAGTAAAGGGTCCCTGCTTGTTGTGGGTTCACACCTGCGTCAACCAGAGCCCCCTCATTTCTAACATTGGTGGCAGCGGTGAGGATTTACGGATTTGCATTTGTGGTTTGCGTATAGTGAATCACTGATCACCACGTAGTGAGAGCAGACCAGTAACACAGCCACAAGACTAGCAATTGTTTTTGTTTTGCCAAGAATCTCCGTTGATAGAACCATGCCTGGTTCACTTCCCGCCGGAAGGGCAGCTTCTATAATCTCTGGATTTGAGGACATAGATTGGGAAGAAAGCGCACTTCGGACTTATACCAATGAAGAATTAAAATGTTTTTGCTCCAAGTTCAGAATTGCCCAAACTGGATTGAAAAAGAAGGAACAACTCGTGAAGGCGCTGAGGGCCTAGTATGAGTCAAAGGCACCAGAGAATCAGGTGGAAATGGTTCCACCAGAAAGTGTCCATGAGTTTGGCAGAGGCCTGTCGCCAGAAGAGTTGGCAGACAGGGCCGCAACCCGGGCACACGAAGTAGAGATGGCAAAACTTCATGGGCAGATGGATATGGAAAAACAAAGATTAGCAATGGAAGAAAAGAAACTACAATTAGAGCATGACATGAAGCTGAGGGAGCTGGAGCTGAAAGCAAAAAGTTTGGAGCTTAATCCCTCTGGTGGCAGCACACCGCCAGTACCGGCGGAACCAAGAGTTTATATTCCCAAGGATGTAGTGAAGGAGTTCTTCAAGAATGACGACATCGGGCAGTGGTTCAGAGCCTACGAGGTAGCCATGTCTTCCCACCGGGTCCCTGAGAAAGATTGGGGAGCGGGGTTGTGGGGACGGTTCCTGAGTGAAGGGCGGGACACACTGTTAGATTTATCTGCTGATGTTCATAATTCTTATGCCCATATGAAGGAAGCATTGATGGCTAGGTATGGGTTGACCCCTGAATTATATAGACAGAGGTTCAGGGGTTGCACTAAGATTCCCAATAGTACGTATGTGGAGTATGTGACTTTCTTTTGCAGAGCGCTGGATGGTTGGGTAAAGGGTAGTAAGGTAAAGGATTATCAAGGGCTTCTTGATTTAATGGCATGGGAGCACTTGTCCAGTAATTGTTTTCCTGAGCTACGCCAGCACCTGATAGATAGTAGGCTGACTAACCCGAGGAAGCTTGCTGAGGAGGCGGACCGCTGGGTCAGTACCAGGGTCCACCAGGGTACCGTGGGAGATTCCGCCAAAGGTGGGCAGGGTCCCCAGCAGAAGAGTGGGGGGGACAGGGGTAAACAGAAGCAGTTCCAAAAAGGGCCCCAAAGTAGTCCCCAAGGGAACCAAGGGAAGGGTTCTCAGCCTCCCCCACCCCAGAAACCGACCGGGGCCCCGACAGGTCCTCCTGTTCAGAAGGGGCCCGTAAGATGTTACAGGTGTAACAATTTGGAGCATTTTGCCTCTGATGTGGGCTGGCTGGCTAACGATGTGCCATTGGCAGGGCATTTGGGGCAGGACAAGACCTTTGAAAGGCTTGTCACCCACTTTTATTGGCCTCAAATGCGCAGGAGTTCGGATACTCACTGCAGGACATGCCAGACTTGCCAGGCAAGTGGAAAGAGTGGAAGGAAGCAAAAGGCTCCACACCAGCCATTCCCTGTGGTCGGTACCCCATTCCAGCGAGTGGGGATTGACATTGTAGGGCCACTGGACCCCAGGACAGCGATGGGCAATAGGTTCATCCTGGTGGACCATGCCACCCGGTCCCCGGAAGCCATTCCTCTGAGGACAGTGACGGCCCCCGTGGTGGGACGTGCACTGATGGGAATTTTCTCCCGAGTGGGATTCCCTCTAGAGGTGGTGTCTGACCGAGGTACCAATTTCATGTCCAAGTACATGAAATCTCTTTGGCAAGAGTGTGGTGTAACCTACAAGTTCACCACACCTTACCACCCCCAAGGAAACGGGTTGGTTGAGAGATTCAACCGAACCCTCAAAGGCATGATAATGGGCCTAGAAGGACCCATGAGGCGTAAGTGGGACGTCCTCTTACCATGCCTTCTCTTCGCTTACCGTGAGGTGCCACAGAAGTCTCTGGGGTCAGTCCCTTTGAGCTTCTGTATGGTCACCCAGTCAGAGGACCTCTAAGTCTGGTCAAGGAAGGCTGGGAGCAATCTCCCAGGAAACCTCCCCAGAATGTATATAGCTACATGCTGGCCTTCAGGAATCAGACTAGGCGATTCAGGCAACTTGCTGAGGCAAATCTGGAAGCCAGCCAGGAGGAGATGAAGCGGTGGTACGACCAGAATGCCACTCTGGTAGAGCTTCAGCCTGGACAGAAGGTATGGGTCTTGGCCCCCGTGGAGCCGTGTGCGCTCCAGGTTAAGTGGACCGGTCCCTTTGAGGTGGTGGAGCGCAAGAGTCCTGTTACCTACGTGGTGGACCTGAAGTCTCCTAGGAACCCCTTAAGGGTCCTACATGTCAACCGCCTCAAGCCCCACTTGGAGAGGTCCCAAGTGGGCATGCTCTTGGCAACAGATGCTGGGATGGAAGAGGAGACAGAACCTCTTCCTGACCTCCTGTCAGCCAAGGAGCAAGATGGGTCAGTGGATGGTGTCATCCTCTCTTCCACCCTGACCCCTGAGCAACAGAATGATTGTCGCCAGTTGCTGGGACAATTTTCTGATCTGTTTTCCCTGGTCCCTGGTGTCACTGATTGGTGCGTCCATGATGTGGACACTGGGGATAGTCCACCTGTGCGGCACAAGGCCTACAGGGTGACTGACAGGGTGAGGACATGCATCAAGGAGGAGGTCTCCAAGATGTTTGCCCTCGGGGTAATTGAGTCTTCCAGCAGTCCTTGGGCCAGCCCCGTGGTCTTGGTCCCAAAGGCTGCAGTGCCGGGAGCCACACCCGAACTCCGGTTCTGTGTGGACTACAGAGGACTCAATTCAGTCACTAGGACTGACGCACACCCCATCCCCAGAGCTGATGAGCTCATCGATCGGCTAGGGGCTGCCAACTACCTCAGCACGTTTGATTTAACGTCTGGGTATTGGCAGATCGCCTTGACCGAGGGGTCCAAAGTGAGGTCAGCATTTTCCACCCCAGATGGGCACTACCAGTTCCGGGTCATGCCCTTTGGGATGAAGAATGCCCCTGCCACCTTCCAGAGATTGGTCAACCAGGTGTTGGCTGGACTGGATTCGTTCAGTGCAGCCTACCTGGAGGACATCGCAGTGTTCAGCTCCACTTGGGAGGAACACCTGCGTCACCTCTGGGAAGTGTTGATGGCGCTGCGCAAGGCAGGCCTCACGATCAAGGCGAGTAAGTGCCAGATCGGGCAGGGTTCCGTGGTGTACTTGGGACACCAAGTTGGGAGTGGCCAGGTGGCACCCCTTCAGCCCAAGATAGAAACCATCCTGAATTGGGAGGCGCCCAAAACCCAAACGGAGGTGAGAGCCTTCCTAGGTCTCACCGGGTACTACAGGAGGTTTGTCAAGGGGTATGGCAACATGGTTGCCCCCTTGACAGCGCTGACTTCGAAGAAGCAGCCCAGGAAAGTGATTTGGACTGACACCTGTCAGAAAGCTTTTGAGGCCTTGAAAACTGCTATGTGCACGGCGCCCGTGCTCTTGGCTGCCAACTTCTCCAAAGAGTTTATCGTTCAGACAGACGCTTCAGAGCATGGTGTGGGGGCTGTTCTTTCACAGATTAATGAGGAGGGCCTAGATCAACCCGTAGCCTTTCTTAGCAGGAGGTTACTTCCACAGGAACAAAGGTGGAGTGCTATTGAGCGTGAGGCATTTGCTGTGGTCTGGGCGCTGAAGAAGCTAAGACCCTACTTGTTTGGGTCTCACTTCCGGGTTCAGACGGACCACAGGCCCCTCAGATGGTTGATACATATGAGGGGTGAGAATCCAAAGCTGTTGAGGTGGTCCATTTCCCTACAGGGTATGGATTTCACGGTGGAACATCGCCCTGGTACAGATCACACCAATGCTGACGGTCTGTCCAGATTTTTCCGCCTTAGTGATGAGGAACTCCCTGGGGTAGGGTAGTTCTCCCCACTTTTCAGCTGGAGGGGACACGTGTTAGACCTGGCACCTTGGCGTGAGTCTCCCTTCCTCTTTTTGTCGCTGTGCCTCATGTGTTTTTATGGTGTTGGCCGCTCAGCGCGCTGTGCCACTGCCAACCAGTGTCGCGGTGCGAGTGCTCCATATGTAAATTGTATATGTTGGTTGGATTCCATGATTGGATTATTTGATTTACTATCAGACCCCAGTAAAGTGCCCCAGGAGCGCCAGGGCATGTAAATGCAAACACCGCTGGTGGGCTTGCAGCACTGGTTGTGCCACCCACAGAAGCGGCCGGTAAAATACGTCTAAGGTCTGCCATTGCAGAACCTGCGTGCAGTCTGGTACTGACATGCTGACTGGCAAGTGCCCACACTTGCCGGACCCTGAAACCTTCCCTTAGCTGCATGTTAGTCACCCCTCTGGTAGGCCCACGGGCAGGGTGCGTTGTGAGCCTAAGGTAGGACAAGCCTAGATGCGTGGCATGTCCTGGTAGTGAATGACCGCCATTTTGTGTTCACTACTGTAAGACCTATGAGAACTATTGTTCTCATAGGCCAGTATGGGCGGCTTGGATTGTTACACCCTATGATCCTAACCGACCCAGGGAACATGGTAGAAGATCGAGTTTAGTATGCCTGAACTCAGAATAATAAGGTACATCTTTTCCCAAGGTTTATTTTAATATTCCGGGGTTTGCAAATGCCACTTTTAGAAAGCTGGCCTTTGCTTGCCTAAACATTTCAGCCCGCCTCTGCGTGATGTGTATCTGATGTCTGGCTGGTGTGAGTGACAGGGCTGGGGAACCCAGATGGGCAGGGCTAGGTAGCCTGGTGGTGAATAGGACGATCGACAGGTAGATGGGTGGGAGGAGTACTCCTAGGCTCTGAATAGGACAGTGCTCTGCCACCTCAATGCCGGCTCCGCCCCCTGTGGAGCATCTGAGGACTCTGCCCTGCACTCTGAAAGAAGAAGCCTGCATCGCGTAAACAAAGTGCTCAGAAACCGGACTGAACTAGGCAAGGGACCCCCTGGCCTGGGAGAACAAAAGATTTGCTGTATAAATGTAGGAGCCCTGCTCCTAAGAAACTAGATCCGCTTTTGACCAAGAAGAATCTCTGCCTGAGGAGGAGGCACCGGGAAAGCTGTAGGAGGAAGACTGGCCCTATCCTGGGGGATTGGCCTGCAGTGGTGACCTTGCTGCCAAAGGGGAGAAGAGAAACTGTTGCTGAAGACTTTACTTTACTTTTACTTTCAAGACTTGTGCTTTTCCAAAACGATCTCCAAGGGCTTGGAACTGAGCTTGCCCCCTGAACTGAGCCCCAGGACCATTGGGCTCTACCTGATCTTCACTCGCCTGCCACTGGACTGTGGTGTCCTTTCCCTCGCCGGAGCTGTGACCATCGTGCCCCAGTCCCTCCTTGAGCCGTGACCAGGACTGCTTAGCCGCCCCCGCCTTGGGAAGAGCCTCGCTCGATCGGAGCCGCTCCCCCTACGCCGTGCTGGGCTGCCCCTGTCACCTCGCTCGTTGGAGGCTCGCTGTGCACCTTCACCCTCCCGCCGGAATCGGCGTTTGTGAGCATCTCCAAGCCTCGGACGGCCCGGACGTATCTGCGTGCCCCGCTTTGTTCACCTGCCACCTGCAACACCCCGCTCTTGCCGTGAGCCTGAAGATCAGACCCCCATCGTGAAGTGTGGGAGCCTCGGACGCCGCCTCGCCCTTCTGTCGAAGAGCTGCTGAAATCCCGCACCCACCTTCGCGTCAAGAAACAAGGTACTGTACTTACGAACTCGACCGCGAGCTCGCATCAGATCCAGGGTCCACAACGTTCTGATTTCCCTGTCATCTGCCGCGTGCTTCCCGGGCGCCGCCTCAGCACGAAGTGCGCGGAGGCCTACAGTACCTTGTGCCCGCCTAAAGAACTTTCCGTAACAAAGAGAACTTTACCGTATTCCTAAGAATTGTGGCCCCATCAGTTCAACGTTACTGGGCCTTGTATTGAATCTGCTGAATCTACATAAAAGCTTATTTTTATACTTCCTGATTGGTGTCCGTTTGTGGTGCATGCCAGGGGTTTACTGTATGTGTAATTGCATTTGCTTAACCGTGTACGCCTGAGACTTAGCCTAGACTGCTCGCGCCACGCACCTAGAGGGTGAGCAGGGGTTATTCTGGGCAGTCATCCTTCGCCCTGACAAGAAGTAAAGGGTCCCTGCTTGTTGTGGGTTCACACCTGCGTCAACCAGAGCCCCCTCATTTCTAACAACGGGCCATCAAAGAGATTAATCAGTTTAAAAAGCAGCTTAAAACCTTCCTATTTTAACTCTTCTCCTCTTTTGGATCCTCACAGGCTCGCGCCGGGACACTCCCAGGAGTAGCTGTGCGCGCTACAAAAACCCATTAACATAACATAACATAACATAACATTTTTGAACTTTGTTGAGACATCTGCCATTATTGCAACCATGCCTGGCTCACTCCCTGCTGGAAGAGCACTCTCTGTGATTTCTGGAATAGATGAGGTGGATTGGGAGGGACTGGAAGGTTACACAGTAGAGCAATTGAAAGGCTACAGTGTAAAACTCCGAGTTCCCCATGCTGGATTCAAGAGGAAGAACCAGTACACCAAGGCGTTGAGAGCCTGGAAGGAGTCAAGAGACCCACAGAATGCGGGGGACATCATTCCACCCGACAACCTTGGGGAGCCCAGCAGAGTCCTGTCGCCAGAGGAGCTGGCAGACAGGGCAGCAGACAGGGCGCATGCAATGGAGATGGCAAAGTTTGCAGGACAAATGGAAATGGAAAAGCAGAAGTTGGCCTTGGAGGCACAACAACGCCAAATGGATCATGATACAAGATTGAAGGAGTTGGAACTGAAGGTGAAAAGTTTGGACACAGCTCCTTCTAGTGGCAGCACTCCGCCGGTGCAGGTAGAGTCCAAGGTGTACATCCCCAAAGATGTAGTTAAGGAGTATTTTAGAAAAGATGACATAGGGCAGTGGTTTAGAGCCTATGAGGTGGCCATGTCTTCACACCGGGTCCCTGAGAAAGACTGGGGAGCAGGGTTGTGGGGAAGGTTCCTTGCTGAAGGGCGTGACACACTGTTAGATTTACCCTTAGATCTCCAGGCCTCATACCCCCATATGAAGGAAGCTTTAATGACCAGGTATGGGTTAACTCCTGAGTTATATAGACAGAGGTTCAGGGAGACTAAGAAGATCCCTGAGAGTACGTATGTGGAGTATATAACTTTTTTTTGCAGAGCACTGGATGGTTGGGTGAAGGGTAGCAAGGTGAGTGATTATCAAGGGTTGCTTGATTTAATTGCATGGGAGCACTTGTCCAGTCAATGTTTTCCTGAGCTACGCCAGCACCTGATTGATAGCAAGCTGTCCAACCCGAGGAAGCTTGCTGAGGAGGCGGACCGCTGGCTCAGCACCAGGGTCCACAAGGGTCAAGTGGGAGACTCCGCCGAAGGTGGGCAGGGTCCCCAGCAGAAGAGTGGGGGGGACAAGGGTAAACAGAAAGGGTTCCAAAAAGGCCCCCAAAGTAATTCCCAAGGGAACCAGCAGAAGGGTTCTCAGCCTCCCCCACCCCCGCAGCAGAACGGGGCCCCGACAGGTAGGCCTGTTCCAAAGGGGCCCTTCAATTGTTACAGGTGTGGTGACCCGGGTCACATTGCCACTGATCCTAAGTGTTGCCTGTTTGGTAAGACAGCACCCACTGGTGCTCCACCCCGGCAAGTAGCTAATGTTAATTTTGGGGAGGAGGTAGCAGTCCAGGGGGGTGGAGGTCCTGCGCATATGACCCTAGTCTCGCTAGGAGACAGTGAGATGGTCCCTGAAACCTACTTACCCTCTAACACTAAGAAATATGGGCAAGTAGTGACCATCAATGGAAAGAAGGTTGAGGCTCTTAGAGATACAGGAGCCAGCGTGACCTCGGTGAGGCAACACCTGGTGTCTCAAGAGCAGGTTGTACCCAATGCCTACTGTAGGGTTGTCAATGCTGACAACATAGAGAGTCCTTGTGCAATGGCTCAAGTTCCCTTTGAGTGGGGGGAGGTCTCTGGTACTCTACAAGTCGCTGTGAGAACTGACATGCCTGTAGACTGTCTGCTAGGGAACGACCTGGAGAGCTCCCCTTGGGAAAAGGTGGAGAAGACCACGCATCTGAGGATGGTGGGTCTACCCGACTGGGCGTGCGTGACCACCCGGTCCATGGCAGCCAGTAGGGGTGTTCAAAGGGTCCTGGAGCCTGAGGGAGAGGTCCAGGAACCGGCCTTAGGGAGAAGGCGCAGGAGGCGCGGGAAACCAGCCCCCGAAGTTCCCACGGCCCAGGAGGAAGCAGACCCTGAGGGGGATGCTCTGGAGCCTACCGGGGAACAGATTGCCGAACTGGGGGACCTGCCTGAGCTGACCCCATTGGCAGCAAGAAGGAGGTCCCTCCAGGGAGGAATTCTGCAGGGAGCAGAAAGAATGCCCTTCTCTCGTGGGTATGCGGCAGCAGGCTGCAGACCAGGCCAATGGTGTTCAGGCCAAAACACACTACGTGTACTGGGAGTGTGACCTCCTGTATTCAGAGCCTAAGGCTGCTGAACCTGGGTCAGCCCGTGTGCTGGTGGTACCCCAGAAGTTCAGAACCTTCCTACTGGGGCTGGCTCATGATGTGCCTTTAGCAGGACATTTGGGGATGGACAAGACCTATGACAGGCTTGTCACCCACTTTTACTGGCCCCAAATGCACAAGAATTCAGATTCCTACTGCAGAACCTGTCAGACTTGCCATGCAAGTGGTAAGAGCGGGGGGAAGCACAAGGCTCCTCTGCAACCCTTCCCCGTGGTCGGTACGCCATTCCAGCGAGTGGGTATTGATATTTGTGGGCCTCTGGACCCCAAGACAGCCCTGGGCAACAGGTTCATCCTGGTCTTGGTGGATCATGCCACCCGGTACCCTGAAGCCATCCCTCTGAGGACAGTGACGGCCCCCGTGGTGGGACGGGCACTGATGGGAATTTTCTCCAGAGTTGGATTCCCTCTAGAGGTGGTGAGCGACAGGGGGACCAATTTCATATCCACATATATGAAATCCCTGTGGAAGGAGTGTGGGGTAACTTACAAGTTCACCACTCCTTACCACCCCCAAGGAAATGGTTTGGTTGAGAGATTCAACCGAACCCTCAAAGGCATGATCATGGGCCTAGACGGTCCAATGAGGCGTAAGTGGGACGTCCTCTTGCCATGCCTGCTCTTTGCTTACCGAGAGGTGCCACAGAAGTCTCTAGGGTTCAGCCCCTTTGAGCTTCTGTATGGTCACCCGGTGAGAGGACCTCCGAGTTTGGTAAAGGAAGGCTGGGAGCAATCTCCCAGGAAACCTCCCCAGAATGTATACAGTTACATGCTGGCCTTCAGAAACCAGACTAGGCGTTTCAGGCAACTTGCTGAGGCAAATCTGGAAGCCAGCCAGGAGGAGATGAAGCGGTGGTACGACCGGAATGCCACTCTGGTAGAGCTTCAACCTGGACAAAAGGTGTGGGTCTTGGCCCCAGTGGAGCCTTGTGCACTTCAGGATAAGTGGACAGGTCCATTTGAGGTTGTGGAGCGCAAAAGTCCTATCACCTACTTGGTGGACATGCGGTCTCCCAGGAACCCTTTGAGGGTCCTACATGTTAACCGCCTTAAGCCCCACTTAGAGAGGACCGAAGTGGGCATGCTGCTGGCCACTGATGATGGAATGGAGGAGGAGACTGAGCCTCTTCCTGACCTCTTAGTAGCCTCTGAGAAAGATGGGTCAGTGGATGGAGTTAACCTCTCACCCACCCTGACGCCTGAACAACAGGAAGATTGCCGCCACTTGCTGGGGCAGTTTCCAGATAGGTTCTCCCTGGTTCCTGGTGTCACAGATTGGTGCGTCCATGATGTGGACACAGGAGACAGCTTACCTGTGAAGCACAAGGCTTACAGGGTAACTGACCGGGTCAGAGCTTGCATCAAGGAGGAGGTCTCCAAAATGCTTGCGTTAGGGGTGGTTGAGTCCTCCAGCAGTCCTTGGTCCAGCCCCGTGGTCTTGGTCCCCAAAGCTGCTGCGCCGGGAGCCACACCTGAACTCCGGTTCTGTGTGGACTACAGAGGACTCAATTCAGTAACTAAGACTGACGCGCACCCCATCCCCAGAGCTGATGAGCTCATTGATCGGCTCGGGGCTGCCCGGTTCCTCAGCACGTTTGATTTAATGTCTGGGTACTGGCAGATCGCCTTGACCGATGGGGCCAAAGAGAGGTCAGCATTCTCTACACCAGATGGGCACTTCCAGTTCCGGGTCATGCCATTTGGAATGAAGAATGCCCCTGCCACCTTTCAGGGGTTGGTCAACCAGGTATTGGTTGGGCTGGACGAGTTCAGTGCCGCCTACCTGGATGACATCGCAGTGTTCAGTGCCACCTGGCCCGAACACCTGCGCCACCTCTGGGAAGTGTTGATGGCTCTGCGCCGAGCAGGCCTCACGATCAAGGCGAGCAAGTGCCAGATCGGGCAGGGTTCCGTGGTGTACTTGGGACACCAAGTGGGGAGTGGCAAGGTGGCACCCTTGCAACCCAAAATTGAGACCATCCTGGCTTGGGAACCCCCCAAGACACAGACCGCAGTGAGGGCCTTCCTGGGGCTCACTGGGTACTACAGGAGGTTTGTCAAGGGCTATGGAAAGATTGTTGCCCCCTTGACAGAGCTGACTTCCAAGAAGTAGCCCAGGAAAGTGATCTGGACTGACACCTGTCAGAAAGCTTTTGACACCCTGAAGACTGCAATGTGCACGGCGCCCGTGCTCTTGGCCCCTGACTTCTCCAAGGAATTCCTAGTGCAGACAGACGCTTCAGAGCAGGGTGTAGGGGCTGTTCTCTCATAGATGACTGAGGAGGGCTGGGACCAACCCGTAGCCTTCATCAGTAGGAGGTTACTTCCACGGGAAAGTAGGTGGAGTGCAATTGAGCGAGAAGCATTTGCTGTGGTCTGGGCGCTGAAGAAGCGAAGACCCAACTTGTTTGGGTCTCACTTCCGGGTTCAGACGGACCACAGGCCCCTCAGATGGTTGATGCAAATGAGGGGTGAGAACCCAAAGCTGTTGAGGTGGTCCATCTCCCTACAGGGTATGGAATTTACGGTGGAACACCGTCCTGGTACAGATCACGCCAACGCTGACGGTCTGTCCAGGTATTTCCGCCTTAGTGACGAGGAACCCCCTGGGCAAGGGTAGTTCTCCCCACATTTCAGCTGGAGGGGACACGTGTTAGACCTGGCACCTTGGCGTGAGTTTCCCTTCCACTTTTTTGATGGTGTGCCTCAAATGTTTTGCTGGTGTTGTCCGCTCAGGGCACTGCGCCACGGCTAATCCTTGCCGCAGTGCAAGTGCTCCCTAGGTAAAGTGTACCTGTAATTGATATTCATGATTGGCTTATTGGATTTACTGTCAGTCCCCAGTAAAGTGCATCAGGGGTGCCAGGGCTTGTGAATGCCAATGCTGCTGGTGGGCTTGCAGCGCTGGTTGCGCCACCCACAGAAGCGGCCTGGTAAAAAGTGTCTAGGGTCTGCCACTGCAGACCCTGCGTGCAGTCTGGTACTGTCGCGCTGACTGCGCAAGTGCCCCCACTTGCCAGTCCCTAAACCTTCCCTTAACTACATATTAGCCACCCCTCTGGTAGGCCCAAGGGCAGGGTGCATTGTAGGCATAAGGTAGGACATGCCCTGATGTGTGTGGCATGTCCTAGTAGTGAATTACAACCATTTTCGTTTTTCACTATTGAAGGCTACCTGCTCTCCATAGGCCAGAATGGGCTGCTGGAGTCACTACACGCTGTGACCCCAGTGGACTCATAGAGCATGGTAGAATGTCAAGTTTAGTATGCCTGAACTCAGAATAATAAAATACTTCTTGTAGTCAAGTTTATTTTAATATCCTGGGTTTGTAAATACTACTTTTAGAAAGTTAGTATTTACTGACCTGGCCATTTCAGTCCACCTCTGCTGTGTGTGTGTGTTCTGCCTAGCAACAGTAAGGAGCAGGGTTGGGGAATCCCCAGAGACAGGCTGGCTGCCAGGTGGTGGGTAGAGAGATTGCACCAGGATGGGTGGGAGGAGTACACCTTGACTCTTGAATAGACCTGTGCTCTGCCACCACAAAGCCGGCTCCGTCCCCTGTGGAGCGGCTGATGTCTCTGCCCTGCTGCTGAAAGGAAAGAGCAGAGTCACCATAACAAAGTGCTCCAGAACTGGACTGAGCCAGGCCCAGGCCCCCTAGCGCTAAAGAACAAAAGAATCACTGTATAAAAGTAGGAGCCTGGCTCCTAAGAAATCAGAATCCCGTTTTACCACAAAGAACCTCTACCCGACTAGAAGGAGAAGACGACGCTGGAAGGACTGGCCTGCTGCTTGCCTTGCTGAGAAAGGAGAGGAAAAGACTTACTGAATAGACTTTGCTGCTTTGTGCTTGAACATTCTCCAAGGGCTTGATCTGAGCTTGCCCCCTGAACTGAACCCCAGGACCAGTGGGTTCTCTGTGCCTTTGCTCGTCCTGAAACTCGAGCTGTGTTTGCATCCCGCTGGAGAAAGACTGCGCCCCTCATCGCCCCTCCTAGGGCCGTGACACTCGGGAACTCGCCTGCCTTTGACCCCGTGAGAGCCTCGCTCAGACCGGAGTCGCTCTCTGCCCCCGGGCTGGGCTAGCTGCTCCTCTGCCACCGTCTGCGACTGGAGCGCGCTGAAGCGCTGTCACCCCTCCCGCCGGAATCCTTCCGACGATCGTGATCCTCGCCGGGTCATCAGCTGCACGGACCGTGCCCTGTGACCCCGCTTCGCTATCCCCGGAATACCCCAGGCCGCGCCGCCCCCGCTGTGGAGACCCCCCCCGCACCGCCGTGCTGAGGGTCGTTGGCCGCGCCTGCCTGCCTGCATACACCCGCTGACTAAGGACCCAAAAGTACTCCCCGAAACACCGAGTCGCACTGACCCGTGCAGACTCCTAAAGCAACCGCAACGTTCTTCAAAGAGTTCCTGTATCGGGCTCGGGGCCCGCAACACCTTATTTCCCCGTCAACCGGAGCCGATCGTGCCAGAGGACTGGGCTTCCTTCAACGATCTCCTTGGTGAGTGAGAGTCAATCAATCAATCAAGACATTGAGTGAGCGCTTTTCCCCGTCCTCACCCCTGGGATCTCGAGCCCTCTGACAGTTACCGGGTTCCCGGTAGCCCCCACCGCACCGCACGCCCGTCTCGCCTCCCGCTGCACCAGAGCCGCCGGGAAGAGCCGTGCACGGCGCAGGCGCGCCCACGCCCGATGCGTGAGCCGCGGTAGGGTCCGGACCAAGTCGTGTTTGGAACCCCGAAGGAACATTGCTAAAGACTAAAAAGTAACCATTTGACACTGCAACGAAGAAACCATTTGCCTATTTTAACCCTCAGGTGGCATTAAGACAACGTTATTGGTCTTGTGTTAAGTCTGCATATCGATATATTTATTTTTCTATAAAGGAGTGTATTTTCACATAACCAAGCCTGGTGTCCGTTTCTGGGGGGATTAATGTGTTTACTGTGTGCGGTTACAATTGCTTAACTAACAACGCCTGAAGAATCGCCTTGGCTGCTCACGCCACGCACCTAGAGGGTGAGCAAGGGTCATTCCAAAAGGGGTTATCCTGTGCCCTGACGTAGAGGAGAGGGTTCCTGCTTGACACAAGGGCAACCTTGCGCCAACCAGAGACCCCCAAGTCTAACAACTGGTAGGAAGCAGGTCTGTCCAGAAAGAGCCTCCCAGCTGTGCAGCTTCTTCTCATTTGAGCATGGAAGGCTCAAGAAATAGAAGTAGCCCAGTCTACTTGTAAGAAAACCAGAGAAGCCGCTGGTGGCTGCCTGCGGTCAGGATGGAAGTAACAAAGAGCCGTAACCCCACTTAAGCGCGTACGGTGATGTCCAAGGAACAGTTCCTGTACATTTGGGAACTTTTGGAGCCCCATGGGGAAGGTACAGAACTTTGAAAACTGCTGGATATTTGCTATTGCCAATGTTTTTTTAAAACACAGACATTTATTTCGTGCAAGAGTAGATTTAGTTTTGGACTGAAAGCATTTCCTTAACAAGCACTAGCAAAGGGAACAAGGCTTTTTTTTTAATCTTAAGTGCACTTTCATTGATTGGTGGTTTTGTTTGTGTGCTTGTGCAGACTGGTGAGTGGATGAGAGAATCAATGTACAGATGACTCAATGGGCGAGTAAACTGAGTGCCCGTCCCATGCCCCACCCTCTGGTTGGCTTGGCTCTTGCCCCACAGTCTGTCGCAGTCGGCGAGAAGCTGGGGTTGTGAGCTGCATCTCTCAGGAGAGCAGGGGTGACATCGCTTTTGGGCAAAGAGCACCATTGACTGGGGTCTGATTGCGGAGAGAACAGCGGTTGCAGGACTCACCTGAAAGGCGGACGCTCTCCCTCCCGTTGCTGGCGGCGCTTGCTGGGCTTGACTAACGGAGCGCAGGAACTACAGCTCCCAGGGTTCCAAGTAGCAGCCACGCCCCCAATCACCGGCACTTCCGCGCCTGGAGGCGCTAAAACCGAGAGGCTCCCTCCGCGTCGCGGGACGCGCCGGGCTGAGCCCGGGCAGAGGGCGGGCCGTCTGTGGCCATCAGGTGCCAAAGGAGGCCAGGGCAGGGTCACGTCCCGTTCCTCATTTATGTGCTTTCCTGCTGGCCTTAAGTCATCTACTGATACTTGCATTTTGCAGGCGTGGACACGAGAGGCCCCACATGATATGCTGCTATTCAGGTGACTCAATTTTATGTTGTATGCCTTACTGACCCGGCCTTGTGCATATTGTTCGCAGGCAGATTGCCTGAAAGCGGCAGGTACTGAGTATAGCCGGTTTTATTGTAATATTGTGTATCTAAAACAAGAGGGTCTGTAAAAGGGATAATAGGCATTGTGTCGCCTATCAATGGTTAAAAACAAGATCTCCAAGCCGAGGGTGGAGGGAGGGGTTAAAGGGACCCTTGATGCTTTTATTACAAGAGCCGAATCGCTTTTAGTACACGAGATTCAGTTGGCCGAGCATAGACTCTCACTGGATTCCCAACTAGCAAAGAAACGATCCTCTCTGGGTAACATAGCCTCCTGCTTAACGCCCGGTGGAGGGGCACATTCAATTGAACCCTCCACGGTCCATGAGATTCAGTCTGACATTTCTGACACACCATTAACTATTGATCTAAGTTCACAGGGGGATATCATGACTGTGGGCTCAATAGGGCCGACTAACGGCAGGCAAAACGCAGTACTGAGTTCACAAGACACAGGGGACATTCAATCGATTACACAACAAAGAGTAGTGCAGGGGGACGCCCCAAGGGAGGGGTCTAGTATTCATCTAGTATCAGGAGAAGCTAACCCTATACGGAGCCCTAGTGGAGAGGTAGTTACACGTTCTAAAAAACTACAAATCTCAGCAGGGCTCTCAGTGCCGGGTGGCTCACAATGCTCTACCCGTGCCAGTAAACTCAGTCGAAAAGGGGCGGCTAAGCCCAAAGGCACTAGTAAGAACCCTGATAACATAGCTTGTCCAAATTGTCGTTACGAAAAAGGGGGGGATGGGACCCAAGAAATTATTTCAGCACTAGAAAATAAAATGGAACAACTTCTCCACCGCCTATTAGGGCCAGTAATGGCGAAAATCTCTAATATGGAAGGGATTATAAATAGCTTTGTGGTCAAAAATAGAGGGCAACCCACCAAGGATCTCCCGCAGGAGAGAGAGGAGGGCACCACAGTGACCGACTGTAGAAACAAGGTAACAAACAATGGGGAGAAAACCCAGAGCGAGAATAGAAATATACCCCCGGAAACAGACAAACCTAGCGGCAAGGACCCGAGCAGGGAGGCCCCGGATAACTTAGGTATACGACATGAGATCAGGGATACTGGTCTAGTATATAAGGAGCGCAAGAGGTCCTTTAAGAATAACAGCATGGACTGTATCCAGGGCACTCCAGGACTCCAGATATTAGACTTACCCCCGGCCTCCTGCCCTTACTCAGTAGTGCTAGTAGGAGTACCAGGAGTAAATAATGGCAGCGAGGAATCGGCCAGTACTCTGATTAATAAGGCTGCGCACTGGATTAACAACAATATTCCAGTAAGGAGATTTCAGCACGATCAAATTCTCATGGCCAGGAGGGAAGCTTGGATCGGGGGTGGAGAGAAAAAATTTGCAGGTGATTGTATTATTGTAAATTTTAGACATCCGGAGTTAGTTGAAGAACTCCTATATACATCGGTTTGGGGAGAGTGAGAGAGGGTCATGTATAAGGATGCTCCCACTGTATTTTTTCTATAGGGACAGTGCCCTTGACCCCGGGCAGAATTTGCATTGGCCAAGAACATTTAAGAAAAGCAGAGATGATAATATGCGCTTGGCTTCAAATAGATTTGCATCCCTCTCCAATTTCTCTGCTTTGGACGAACAAGATTGACTGGGGAGTCCAGTGAGCATTGAGGTTGAGAGAACACGAGACACCCAAGGGAACCTGGGAATTGTAACTAAAATAGGAAATAATGCCCAGTATTTAAAAGCTGGTATAGCCGAAGGGCAGGTGAGGGACGCAGAAGATACACCCCTGAAAGTACCCTGCTCAGAGATGAACCCTTTACAAAGGAAGATCAGGGGAGGAAACAGCTGCCGGGTTCAAATAACCTCGGAGCTGAGGCTGACGTCCTGGAACATCGCGGGACTTGCAACTAAAGTCACCAATAGTGAATGGCAAGTCTTTATCAAAGGGTACAAAGTCACCTGCCTGCAGGAAACTTGGGAAACGGATTGCAGTGGGCTATTCCTGGAGGGATAGAAACTGTTTTTTGTCCCGGCCCGCAAATCGCCTATGGGTCGAGCCAAGGGTGGCCTAATTACGTATGTGGCACTGACGCTGCAAGGAACCTGGCAAGACCTGGGGTGGGACTCTGATTGTCTCCAGGGTATAAGATACATTACAAGGGGCCTCAAGGTCATTTTTATAAATTTTTATAATGTGGGACAATCCATGTCAAATTTGGTGGAGTTAGATGAAAGATTAATGGGGTTAAACGACACGGGGGATTCAAGTACCCAGTTAATTTTGATGGGGGATTTTAACACCCACCCGTGCCCCTACTTGAAATGGGAAGGAGGTATATGGGATGCTTGCCCCTCCATACAGGGATGGCACACAGAGCACTCCAGAGAGGGCATGGCATTAGGCACAATTTTGGGTAAACTGGCCCTAACACACACGATGGATCTAATCGATGATGGATCACCAAACACAATGACGCCCTCGTTTAAGGGACGGGGCTGCGATTCTATTAACGACTACATCTTTGTCTCTAATGCCTTAATTGGTAGGGTCAGTCATTTTTCGATAGTCCCTAGCGCATTTAGCGACCACAACCCGTTAGAACTTACAATACGGATTTTAGACTAGGGCTCTAAAGTGGACAAAAGGATCACCAAGGGACAATATAAGGCAAAGGACCAGGGCAGGAGAATTAAATGGAGCAAGATCAATGGGCTAGCATTACACAGAGCGCTCCTTGCAGACAGTGATATCCACACGTGGAAATGCCTGGACAGCACTGTAGAGGGGAGCGACCTGATTGCAGCATTTGAGGGAACTGCCCAGCACATTGACAGTCTTTTAAGGCGTAAATTGAAAAAGCAGACCGGCCTCGGCCCCAGATGGTTTGATAAGGAATGCTCTAAGGCCCTCAGAAATCTGAAGCAGGCACTTAAGACAGCCCCAAGGGACAGAGGTATGATTACTGATTGCAGGAATCAGTAGAAAAAGGCTATCAATAGGCGGAAAAATTGTCTCCAATCTCAGGCCTGGGAGTCTCTAAGAGAAGCAGCGGAGCGCCGCGATATGACAAGCTTCTGGAGAATAATAAATGACCCATGTTTCCAAGCCCCGAACAAGCCACAAGTGGCGTCCCACATTTTGCCAGAGGCTTGGGTAGCGCATTTCACAAGTTTATATAATCGGGGCAATCATGAGATGCAGCAATCTCAAGTCATAGAACTACCTGAGGGTGAGTGCACTCCATTTACGGTTGCAGAAGTTAAAATAGGAATAGATGGCCTGGCATTGAGAAAGGCGCCAGGGCCTGATGGGATTCCACCACACTTATTCAAAAGTCAAGTGGACCTCTGGGCCCCAATATTGTCCAGGATACTAAATGCAGCTAGAGAGGTGGGCATGCCAAGATCATGGTCTACTGCTGTCATCGTCCCAATATTCAAAAAGGGAAACAGAAATGACCCACAATGCTATCGCCCAATATCCCTTATAGATGTTACGGCGAAAGTCATGGGGAGAGTCATCTTAAATCGTCTCTTGGATTGGGCCTAAGAACATAATATTATAACCGATCTCCAGTATGGGTTTCGAAATGGGCGCTCTACCACAGACCAGTGCCTTAATCTCTATCATCTAGTGGCCAAATACACTCTGGCTAGGGAAGGTACTGTGTATCTAGCTTTTATGGATCTCTCAGCAGCTTTCGACTGTGTTAACAGAAGAAAGCTGTGGTGGGAGATATTGGCAGAGATGGGCATTGAACCAGGACTGATACGAGTCTTGCAGACACTTCACCTCGATACAACGGCACAGGTGAGATTCACCAATGACGGTGACCTCACAGACGACTTTCAATGCCGGGGAGGGGTGCGGCAAGGCTGTATCTTAGCGCCATTTCTGTTTACGCTTTACATAAATGGGCTAGATAAGGCGTTGGGAGTACTGGAGGCAGATTGCCCCTGCAAGTATACCAGTCCTCCTATATGCAGACGACGCAGTCCTTTTGGCCCGTACAGGAAGGAGTTTACAGGCACTTATTTATGGTTTTGTTAGGTTCATGGTGGATTTAGATCTAGTGCCCAATCTTTCAAAGTCGTATATCATGGAAGTGGGTAAAAAGCCAGTTAAGAATTGTAGTTTGTCAATAGGAACCCATATACTGGAAAAAGTTCAAATTTTCAATTATCTGGGGATTATTTTTGACCAAGACCTTAACTTTAAGCCCCTAGTAAGTTATAAATGTAGCCAACATCCCAGCGCGGCGGGGTCTATCATGAACTATGCGACAAGATTGGGTCGCTGGTCCCCGCATGAAATCGCTCAACTATATAGTTCGGTATGTTGTGCAAAGATCTTATATGGGAGCGAGGTCTGGGGTTTTTCAGATGTGGGGAACATCCAAAGTGAAGAAGACAAATTCCTAAAAAGGCTTTTGCAAGTGCCAACATGCATTTCTTCATTTATTGCACATGAGGAGCTAGGTATAGATTATCTCACTGATAAGGCTGCCCTTAAACCAATCACTTGCTGGATAAAAATCTGGACAAACCCAGAGGCAAGCTTAAGCAGATTGATTTTAGAGGATTGTATGAAAGGGGACAAGTGGCCCCGAATACCATGGCTTAAATATGTAAGGGATGTACTGACTAGCCTGGGGCATGAAACCCTTTTTTATGAACCATGTACGTTGGCTAGCAGAGACAAGGGTGTCATAAAGATAGATTGTTGGCAGCATCTGGTTAGGGCCAGAGAGGTAAGAGAAGGGCTGAAAAGCACAGTCAGGTCATACCAGCTCAATAAAGTTAATCCGGGCATGGAATTCTATCTTGCCAATATGTATAATAGACAGGATAGATTTCTAATGTCCAGATTTAGACTGGATCTGCTGCATCATATCCTGTCCGTCCCAGCGGGCTTTGTACATGACGTTAGCTTAAAAGGGTGTTGCGGCTGCGATCTTAGATCTCCGCAAGACACCCTTCACTTCGTCCTAATTTGTCCCTTTTATGCTTACCCACGATCACGGTTTTTAAAAACAATCCTAAAACGTTCCAATATAAAACAGGCCAAAGTGGCTCTCTTATTTCTTAAACTCGCCTCTGAACCTTTCACTCTATTTAGTATGGTACATTTTTTGCGTTTGGCAGTCAAATTAAGAAAGACCAGGGGAGAGGATTAAACAGGCTGCCCTCATTACAGGGAGCAGAAATGAAAGAACCAAATTTAGATTGGCGCCTCATGATCCTTCTTTCCAGGGAGGATGGAAACTTTTACTTGACCAAATGAACAGAGCATCATGGTCTCGGTTTTTAATATTTATACTGATGGATTGTTTTTAACATGTCTGTTTTAATATGAATGATGTATAGATGTATGAATTATTCTGTATTAGATGAAGGCCCGATTGTTTTATATGTATCTTTTATGGCTATTTTTTAATAACGGAATAAAGATTATTTGATTTGATTTGAGTGCAAGGATGGAAGAATGAGGGAGTGAACAGGAGGAAGGATTGTTGGATGGATAAAGGCGTGAATGATTTAACAGATGGATGAATGGGTGAGATGATCGAGTTCATAGATGTCAATGCCCAGGGTGCTGCCATCTACCAGTGGCACGAAAATGATCTCTGATTCTGCCGTTGTTGCTCACTCACTCATTCCTTGAACCCACTCATCCACCCATGTGCCCAGTTAGTCACCCATTCATCCATCCACCGATTCCTTTCTACATTTACCAATATCAGGCAAAAATAATTATGCAGATCGGCTTTGCTAAAGTTAGCTTCTCATAGAGAAGAGAACTGAAGAAGGAAGGAGGCCTCTGATATCATGCCCGCCATTTGGCCTCTTCCTGCGGGTTTCTAGCCAATTGGACATGTGTTTGGGGGTGGGCGGGACTGGTTAAGTATCACTGTCACAATTACAAGTTCTTACGCAAACATGTAGAACTACAGATTTTCTTGCACTGCCTGAAAGATTGCCAACATGCATCCCAGCTTCACTGTAAGGGATCGACTACTGACGAACTTCTTAAAATGACAACATTTCGAGACAGATATTTCATCGGGAGAACTAAACGCACTAACTAAACTAAACGGTCATTTACGGGGAGACTCCATCAATCTGAAGGCAGCTGTTTCAGGGTGCGCCTTTTGTGGCCATAAGCAAAAGAACATGATGGAAATGTGCAGTAGCCAACATGTGCTTTTCCCCTTGCTCAGTATCACTCACAAGCCTCCTTACCCAGCGACTATGACAAAATATAATAAAGGTAAACGCATCTGCCTTTCACCACTCACCATTTCCAAATATAGACCAAAACAGTAAACAGGGCAAATGCAGTCTCTCACCCTGCCTAACATGCCAAGAGCTTAATGGCTGAAACGTGGGATGATCCAAACATGAATGACACTGGCATCAGCCAATCACTGACAGGGGCTGACCCATTACCCAAATTCTATGCATGCTGATCTCCTGGACCATTCAACATGTCAATTCTAAAGTGAGCAACAGTAACTGGAGCGGACCCAAAACAATCCCTTTATATGTAACATGTTATTTTATGTCTAATTATTTTTGGTGATTACACAGTGCTGCCAAACAGCTGAAGCGGTAAGTCGAGACTAACACTGTCCTCTTGTAAAACCATTCCTTGGGGGTAAGAGGGGGCACTGCTTTGTTTCAGTGGCAAACCAAATTGTCAACTGCCCCCTGGTGGCAATTTTCGAAAAATAACACCCAGTTCATTAGTGAGATTCAATTTTCACGTTCAGAGACAGCCTAAAAATCATAAAATATTGCAAGTTGCTGTTGAACAGCTCTTGATGCCTACATTATATTTCTGTCAATTAAAAGATTAAATAATTTTCTTTTTACTTGGTTTGGAAATTCTACTTTATTGATTCACTGTATTTTCAGGTCTCGGCTAGGCAGCGTTCATGCGCGGTCTCTCCGAGACATCAAGCCCTCTCTATCTGGGGTGAAACTCTGCCTTTTGCCGTGGAATTTCTCCTGCAGCTTGCCATTTATAAACAATGGCATTGCTTTTGTTACAGGGATTATTATTGGCTGTAGAGGCAACGTGTCACTTCCGTTTAATCCGGAAGCAGCACCGCCTAACTACAGTTTTCGTCCGCTTTCGTGGCCAGTTTCGTTTCTGCAGGGCCATATCTGTTCATTTATGGACTATTTCATTGGTCAACGCAGCACAACGGTAATGGCGCCTGTGGGTGAACTTAACAGTTAATGAGTATATGGAGACGGCCCATACAAAATGTAGGCATTAACTAGGGGTAGCATTTACGGGACCGCAGAACACCACATGCTACTTTTGACTGTTAGTAGAGAGTAATATTCAGTGCAGAGACTAGTTTTATCCGCGAAAAAAACTGCTTTCAGCATTTAAATGAACTTCACTTTCTAATCTCATCTTTAAAATGCTATTATGTAATGATAAAATTAGTTCATAAACCGTGTGTTGTTGTCGGATTGCTTGCTTCGTAGCTACGCACGTGCACTCTGGTAACACAGATACGACATGACAGTGCAGCCAAGCTTGCATTTTTGTAATGGACGGCTCTGTCTCGCGTCGCATGCGACAAATCACAGGAACGAGGAGAGGAGCCAAGACAGTCATGGGTGTCGCTATTGAGTGATTAAAGCCAGAATGCCTGCTTCATTAGTACGTTTAACACTGAATCCTGCCTTTGTGTATAAATAACTAAGTGCGAGCCTGCATTAGTATATGTCTGAAAATTAATCACTCTGTGATACCGCAGAGGTGAAATAGAAGACAGGGAACAATGCAAAGAACACATGGCCTCTGATAAAGGTCGAGGGTCCTGCTTCTCGTGTGTCCATTCTTGGACACCCACCAGCGATGCTTGGCATGAGTATCTGCGAAGAGGAGCCGCTTCTGAAGCATTCCCAGCAGTTCAAAAGGTCAGACTCTATTAGTACCAGTCCCTGAACTCGCCTGCACTTGAAGAACAGGGTCCGAAACGAGTCCGGGGTTGTAGCCGATCTTCATGTAGGATGAGTAACAACTCAAAGCTGTAGATTTCGCCAAACTCTGTAACAGACTTGTACCACAAATGAGGAGCACAGATTTCCACAGACCCGCCCCCCCACACCCCTACCACTTACATCCCTGATTTACTGAAAGAGTGAGTGCAGGAGGGGGCACTTCTGTGCAGAGCCTGTGCGGAAGAGCCAGTTCCACCAATGACGTGACAGGAAACGTGCTTGACAGCTGAGTATTCATTAGACAGCCTGCTGTGGAACTGGAATGAGCCTGCTGGGGCGGCAGCCCAGGGTTCCTTCGTTTGTATGCCCATAATTAAAACAAGCATTTGCAATGCAATCAGTCTAGCATTCCTGAGAGTTTAAGCTATTGGCATTGTAAATGACAATGCCTTTTATTTATCGGTTTTGATAATTTACACATATATAAAAGGCATTGTCATTTACAATGCCAATAGCTGAAACTCTTGTAAATGCGAGACATATTTCATTTCAATGAAGCGGCCACCATTGTCCCGGACTTCTAGGAAAGTGAAAACGCGCATGGCGTGCCGAATTTTGCGGGAAAGCACGTCATGCCTGCAGTAGTAGAAACTATTTAAAGAAAATAGTGCTTACAGACTAAATAACACGTACCGTGTAACAACCAAAGTAAAAAGGGCCAATCTACATGGGAGGTTACAAATGAAGACAAGGCAGTACTAAGGGGTGACTAACAAGCCTATTAACGAATCAGAAGTCAGCATTTATGAAGGACAATGACACAAGTCAATGACCAATATGGGTGAGTGGGCGGTGCTTCTATTCCATACTTCAAAACAGCATGCTTCACGCTGCAGAGGCCCGACCTAATGAGCCTAATATATAACGTTTTTTTTCTTTTCTGGGAGTAGCTAAGTCCTTACTTACCAGCCTCATTAAAAATTATAAGGTTTGCAGCAAATCACACAGGCCCGTTTTTGAGCAATCTTAACTTGGTGCATCACAGACCAGAACAATGTGTTTGATCACACTAAAAAGTGCATTGTCCCTAACACCACCTCAAATTCTAACGGTTCATGTGGCTGCATTTGTGAAAATCAGAGCTGTGCAACTACAACTTTCACTGTCTGAAGGTGGACTGGTCTGAGCCTGAAGAGAGCACAGAGATCCCCTGGGATGGATACCTGTTGGGCTTCCTGGGACTCTCACAAACCTCTGCCAAGGAGAGCTCTTGGGTCTGCACAGCATCTGTGTGGTTCCCTGGGACTCCCACAAACCTCTCCCAAGGGGAGCTCTTGGGTCTGCACAGCATCTGTGTGGTTCCCTGGGACTCCCACAAACCTCTCCCAAGGAGAGCTCTTGGGTCTGCACAGCATCTGTGTGGTGGGCAATTGGTGTGCGTACATTTCCGTAGCATATATATTTAGTGCATCAGTGACATGTTCCCTCGAGAGAACACCATTGGCATCACAGGGGCGCAGGTTTAGCCCCAGTATGGATCCATGACACAGAAGCCTAACACGCCACTGTGCCTCTTCTGCAATAATAAAAATCTTTGTGTGCAAACGACAGGCGCACACGCCCGTTATGCCCACGACCCTGGATATATTAATGAGTTTGATGAGCTTATCTCGCGCAAGGGAGAAGGTGTTGAATCTCAAGTTCTTCCCTGTGTTTTCATTGTGCCCATTAGAAAAGTAAGAGAAGAGTGTGTCATCGTTTGTGGGCTACAAAAGTTGATCTGGAAACAAAAACAAAAACACACACACACAGTAACAAGGCTTGGGTGAAATTTCAATTCTGCTCCCAAAATTTTGAAAAATTAATGACATTTCAGATTGTGCATTTTTGTGCTTGCCAGAAACATTTTTCTTTCGAGCCATTTTTGTCGTGGTGTTGCGTTTGACTTTTTTTTTTTTTGTTTTTACTTGAACTATGCCTTCGGGTGAAAATGTCACACAAGGTACTGGCAAATCCCGTCATACCATAGATGTATTTTCATATAATTTTCACAAAATATCTATTGTCACCAGTCACTACTTTAACATGCAGTACACTGCGTCATTTCTTCCTTTCCAGCACCTTGTTTTGTTGGATAGCTATTATCTATAAAATCTTGTCACAAAAACTTTATTTTTGATATGGTCCTCTATGAGATTCTTAGTATTTCAACCACACGTTGTTTGATAATACATTAATTGAGCTCCTCAAATATTATTTAAATCTAATAAGTAGTATATTGATCTTACAGGGTTGCCCCTTATCTCTTATTTGGAGTACAATCAAACACACTGCGTTGAAAGAGGTTAGTGTGCAGATGCAGTCAGTGAAGTAGAGGTAATGGGAGGGTATTTTGCATACAGAAAGCTATGGAGCAAACAGATGGGCATAAGAGGCAGGCCTGGAAGGAAGAGTCAATGAGTAATAAGTGAATGAAAGTATTCATGGGGCATATCGTAGCCACTCCCGCGGCTCGCCCCGCCCCTTTTATTTTCATTTGGATCACTATCTTCAGTGTGCTACAGCATAGCTGCAAAATCGTCCCTGTAACAAAATCGTCCGAAAACCGGCCCTGGCAAAGTGGTCGCCCGGCCCCTGTGGGAGCCGGCCGAGCACTTTGTCAGGGCCGGTTTTGGTTCCCAGTCCGGCCCTGGTCCCGAAGAGCTGCGAGCAGCTGAGACACTTATCTCGTCACATTGGCTCAACACATAAATTGTTCTCGGCGCGAATAGTCAGAGGGCCTTGTATACATCTCCCGCTTTCTCTGACGTTTCCTGCAACAGGAACTGAAACCAAGATCAATAAGCCATATCATTTATTTCAGAGTCAAGGAGATGCCTTATAATGACGCATTACCCAGAGTCTGGTTGCAGGTATTTTAACGTATTGGCGCGAGGTCTTGTACAATTGTAACTTTCCTCCGGAGATTACCTAATGACAAGCCAACGCCCCTGCTGTTAGAACGCTGTATTTTAGATTGTTTATTAATTCAGTTTTAATAATGCTGTATGGCACTTCTCTAAGTTACTATGGTTTTCTATGTTTCTATATTTTGTTTCGGAAAAAGGAAATTGTTTTAATTAACTGAAACAAACTCACTAAGCAAACTGTTAGAATTGCGTTCGTCGTTACTTACTCTTTTTCGGGGAGTTCCAGTGGCAGAATGTAATGCTTCTAGCACCGGGGATCCTGAATTACTAACAAGGCCGTGTGAAAAGAAAAACATTCACCATTAAATACATATATTTTTTTTGGTAGTATGGGTGCAGAAGGTTTTCTGTTAGCCTCACTGTGCTTGTTATTATCGTAGACTCTGAGAACACCTTATCTTTGGGCTGGCTTACATCTGTCAAAGTCAGTGGGCGCCCTGTTCATAGCCAGATCTCCGCACTCTTTTTAATGATACAGCCCTAACTTGGCCACTCATTCACAACCCCAAATACTGAATGGCACGTTGTTATCCCCTGATGTTAAATCCAACACCATGCTACTTTTGGCAAATCGCATTATGTGCTTTCCTGTTTGCATTTTTAAATTAGATAGGGGCCTGACGTAATGTAAAATCTAACTTGGAGCATTAGTTTAAAAGTCACTCTTGCCTTGCACAGAAGCTTGGTTGTGTGTAGTTTCGGAAAAATGTTTTAGATCTTTTATAGCTATCTTTTTAATAAATGCACCAACACTCCTAATCATGTTTCAAACAAGCACTGAACGCCACTTTCCATAACGCCATTCACATGCTCCCTCTGCCCCCGTCTCTGGGGGCGAAGCCTGCAATTGGGGATGGCACTCAAACAGGGGCTCAACATTTCCCTAAGATCAGGTCGTTTTTCAAAACAGCATTCCACCATCTTTGCCTGCTAAGACTTGTACAGCTGCGACTCCGCTACTGATAGAAAATCGCATCAATTCTCTCGGTGGCTATGAGAAGTGTGGCTTTATAGCCTGGTCTCCACTATATATCTCTGGCACTGCTAGAGACACTGCAGCTCACATTTTGTTTGGTCTGAAATTAAACAGTAGCATCACACTAGCCCTGACATTCCTCTACTGGCTCACAGTTAAAGAAAAAGGGACGCTTTAAAGCCCTTAGTCCCTCTGGCTAGAAAGGGGAGGCCCCTAACCTGGGAAAGCTTGCTCGAGAATAGAAAGAAAGTAGACATCTGAGCACGGCTAGGAAGGAGGAGAACAAGTGTCGGAGCTTGTTAGGTTGTTTACAATATTTGCTTTGTCAATGGTTGTTAGTTGCATATGATAAATAAGCACCATATATGGCTTTGTTGTATATAACTTTAAAAATGCTTTAGGTCTGACATCGTGATACTCTGAAACAAGCATTGGCATAGCCAATAGGTCTCGCCTTTGGGACCTTATAAGTGCTTAGACAGAGGTTTTGGCTCGGCCTTTGTTTTTAAGCCATGTAGTAAAGCGGTTTGGCTGCTGTGCAGCATGTTGAAAAGTAATAATAAACAAGAATGGTACATTCCTAGAGGAGCAAAAAAGATCAACCGACGGAGAAAGGAGAGCAGGTCAGAGAAGAGATGGTGAGGGGGACACAGAAAGGCAGGTACGGGACAGTGAGAGAGCAAGTGTGACAGTCAGCCACACAGAAACAGAGGCAATGGGAGAGATGTAGAGAAAGGAGACTCTCGAAGAGTCACGTGGAGTGAAGTGCTTCACCCTTGGGATGTCATCAGCCAACCCAGTGTGTTCTGGGAATTGTAGTCATAGCAGCTGCCATTGCTGACTGAGTAGTACCAGTGTGAGCGATCTAATGATGCAGCGACCTAAAAAACACACAAGCCGGACAAGTACATAAACAGGCATTGGCAAAGCCAACTGGTCGCCAGCCTTTCGTCAGTGCACGATTTGTTTTATCATGTTAGATGCTGCTAGACCCTCAGTCAAAATAAAAAAATCCAAGTATTCATTATTATTTGTACACATTAAGAATGGCACAATGCTACTAACTGCTTCTTGGTTTCGCAACAATAGCAACTACATTAAAACTAATGGAAGGGACGGATGCATTACTCCTACACCAAGTCTCTTCAAGTTTCCCTGATTAAAAAAAGCAGCCTAGTACTGCCCAGCTTAGAGCAAATTAAAAAACACTTAACTGCATCTACGGCACATGCTGAAATTCAGTCAGATTCCCAAATAGAGACACAGGCAACCGAAGGCCGAAATCACACAGCCCTTCCATTCACGATCAATGAAATCTGAGAGCACAACACAAGACCACCATACGCCGAAGGTGAAGTCATATTTGCAATTTAAGTATTTTCATATGGAGATTTTAGCTTTCACACCCTGACAAAGGAACTGCTGAATAACACGCATCATACTGAATGAGCGAAGCATTTCCGTTTGCTGATTTCCGGATCTAATTCTGATCTGCCAGTTAAGACTTAATAGGATGAGTCAGTTAATTTAAAAAGCCTTTATTGGAAATGCTCAATTGCATTTTAAAAAAAGAGGAGAGGAACGGCAGAGCAGTTTCAAGAGTGAAACATAATATAGTGTCTATAGGCATTTTTTTTACTTGCCCAGCTACCACCAAAATTGTCCATCTTCCCACCAGTCACTTCAATTTGTCTGTTTTTAGGTCTGACCTGGACACACACACAGGGATGGGGGATGGCATACTGCCGGACACAGTGTGCCCATCCACCCAAATATAAATGCACTTCAGGGACAGGGCTGCTGGGATTTAACTATGCCAATGCATAGATAACCAGTTACAAAAAACAACTTGCACCAACTAAACTTTCTTAATAGCAGTTCCGTGGGGACACTTAATTCCATATGTGATCAACTGTGCCCATGAGACACTTCACAAGCATCCAGCAACTGATTCACTGCTATTTTGACTGTACTTGGAAAAGTGACAGATGCCGACTGAAAAGGGATTAAGAGTAGTCTCCTTCTCCTACTATTGACAATTTACATGTGTGCGATGTGTCAGTTGTGCGCTGGCTCAGGCGAGACCTGAAAACGAGTATCTTTGAAGTTGTATCAAGGACAGTAAAGGGTGGTACTGCTAGAACAGTAGATGTTTCAGCACCCAGGCTAATGTGCTGCATAGCTAAATACATATAAGATCCCTAAGGCGAGATCGATTGCATTGCAAATGCTTGTTTGTGTTGCTGTGCCAAACTAAAGTGGGTAAGCCCATGACTCCTAACAGAAATAGGTTTACTCCTAGATGACAGATTTTCTTGACCGAGTGTGATCTATGCCATAACTCACTTCAACTTTAAGGCTGTCTTCCTCACAGTAGAACAATGACGTTTCTTACAGTTCAATTCCGAAAGGGGCTGAGCCTCAGATTCCCAAAGCAACATGGCTGCAGAGATTCAGCATCAAATCAGTCATTAAGAATAATCAGGTAACAGTATCATACATTACCTAGTGCAACTTCCAAAATACTCACCTCTCTCTCCAAAGTGGAGCAATACTGATTACAGTCCGTCGCGATCAAAGCAGGGGCAAGAACTATGAGGCTCTGAGGGTAAGTCGCACTACCCATCACAGAACAACCTAGCAAAACCTACTATAATCTAGCCAATCAACTGTACTATGTGCATCTGTCGCCATGGAAACTATCTTACAAAAGGGGCACCTTGTTCAGGCTTCATCAAGAGAAAGAATAGATTGAAACTTATTAGAAGAAAAAGGGAGGGCAAAAGACAAAGCGCCGCGCCACGAGAAGCAGTCTGTACTGCCACATAGTATCTGTTTGCAAGAACGCAATTCTACAGGCTACTGTTCAACAGAGTTTGCAACTGGTTCACAGAGGCCGAGGGACAGGAAAGACACAGTATATTTTCTAGCAGCATATACCTATTGCTCGAGTCCTACCACACGCAATACATTGAATTAAAAATGCCCAAAGGAAATAATGGACAGAGCACGATTCATGTTCGCAGTCATGAAACAGTTGTCCGAAACAAAACTGGACTGATGCACATATGGGTTCCCGCTTGACATCACCCAGCAGTGGTCTGTGTAACTTCTTCAGGGTAACAGATAGTGCTGAGGAAGAAACGAATAAAAAGGTGAAAGGGCACTCTTGCCATGGTCTCCAATGAACACTGTGCCTCAGGTATTCAGTCTCCTTTGACTGTCTGCATTCTGTACACAAAGATAGCATTTTCTGTGGTTGTACTTAGATTGTTTAACACTTCTGTGACTACAACTAATGAAGCTTTCGTACCTTTCCATAGCCACCTTTTCCCAGGACGCGCAGCAGCTCAAAGCTGTGGGTACCAATGTCTTCCGTCCCATGGTTGACAGTGCTTTCTGAAATCTCTATCTCCTCACATGCACCCACGGACCTGAGAGTAACCAAGATGACAGTGAGTAAATAACAAGAAATCTGCAGCAGACACCAAGAGGGGAGTGAACGTGCAGCTAATAGGAGGCACAAAGTTGCATAAATCAATATTAGAATTTGCTGGCATGTCACAGGCCAAAGTACTTACTGCAGCTCACTCCCCTTCAGCTCCCAGTCCAGTTCCTGTTGTCCGCAGGAGCAAGAAAGAGAAATAACTTAGTCAGTACAATGAAAGTGTGATGTACCACCCACACCTGTACCATGCCAGTGCATCCATCACCTACTTATTCATCTCCTTCTACAGATGCTTGCCTCGGTTATAAAAGATAAAACCCTCTGTTCGCCCCCCCATTTAAGCAGCCTCCAGGACGGAACAGAAACAAGCAGCCCCTAGGAGCCAAGAAAAACATGCAGCCCTTGGTTCAGACTGCTAACATGCCCCCTCCTCACGCAAACAACAGACATGCACCAATCCGGCCCAGGCCACAAACATGCATCAGCCCAGTCCACAAACATGCATCAGCCAAGACCACAAACATGCATCAGCCCAGTCCACAAACATGCATCAGCCCAGTCCACAAACATGCATCAGCCCACAAACATACATCAGCCCAGACCACAAACATGCATCAGCCCAGACAACAAACATGCATCAATCCGGCCCAGACCACAAACATGCATCAATACGGCCCAGACTACAGACATGCATCAGCCCAGCCCACAAACATGCACCAGCCCAGACCACAAACATGCATCAATCCGGCCCAGACCACAAACATGCATCAATCCGGGCCAGACAACAAACATGCATCAATACGGCCCAGACCACAAACATGCATCAATACGACCCAGACCACAAACATGCATCTGCCCAGACCACAAACATGCATCTGCCCAGACCACAAACATGCATCTGCCCAGACCACAAACATGCATCAATTCGGCCCAGACCACAAACATGCATCAATCCGGACCAGACCACAAACATGCATCAATCCGGACCAGACCACAAACATGCATCAATCCGGACCAGACCACAAACCTGCATCTGCCCAGACCACAAACATGCATGCATCTGCCCAGACCACACACATGCATGCATCTGCCCAGACCACACACATGCATGCATCTGCCAAGACCACACACATGCATGCATCTGCCCAGACCACACACATGCATGCATCTGCCCAGACCACACACATGCATGCATCTGCCCAGACCACACACATGCATCTGCCCAGACCACACACATGCATCAATACAAGCCAGACCACAAACATGCATCAATGCGGCCCAGACCACAAACATGCATCAATGCGGCCCAGACCACAAACAAGTATCAATACGGCCCAGACCACAAACATGCATCAATACGGCCCAGACCACAAACATGCATCAATACGGCCCAGACCACAAACATGCATCAATACGGCCCAGACCACAAACATGCATTAATACGGCCCAGACCACAAACATGCATCAATACGGCCCAGACCACAAACATGCATCAATACGGCCCAGACCACAAACATGCATCAATACGGCCCAGACCACAAACATGCATCAATACGGCCCAGAACACAAACATGCATCAATACGGCACAGGCCACAAACACGCATCAGCCCAGACCACAAACATGCATCCATATGGGCCAGACCACAAACATTCATCAGCCAAGTCCACAAACATGCATTAATCCGGCACAGACCCCAAACATGCATTAATCCGGCACAGACCCCAAACATGCATCAATACGGCACAGACCACAAACATGCATCAATACGGCACAGACCACAAACATGCATCAATATGGCACAGACCACAAACATGCATCAATATGGCACAGACCACAAACATGCATCAGCCCAGACCACAAACATGCATCAGCCCAGACCACAAACATGCATCAGCCCAGACCACAAACATGCATCAGCCCAGACCACAAACATGCATCAGCCCAGACCACAAACATGCATCAGCCCAGATCACAAACATGCATCAACCTGGCCCAGACCACAAACATGCATCAATACAAGCCAGACTACAAACATGTATCAATACAGCCCAGACTACAAACCTGTATCAATACAGTCCAGACCACAAACATGCATCAATACAGCACAGACCACAAACATGCATCTATACAGCACAGACCACAAACATGCATCAATACAGCACAGACCACAAACATGTATCAATACGGCACAGACCGCAAACATGCATCAATACGGCACAGACCACAAACATGCATCAGCCTAGACCACAAACATGCATCAATCCGGCCCAGACAACAAACATGCATCAATACGGACCAGACCACAAACATGCATCAGCCAAGACCACAAACATGCATCAATCCGGCCCAGACCACAAACATGCATCAGCCCAGACCCGAAACATACATCAATACAGCCCAGACCACAAACAAGCATCAGCCCAGACCACAAACATGCATCAATACGGCATAGACCACAGACATGCATCAGCCCAGACCACAAACATGCATCAATACAGACCACACCACAAACATGCATCAAATATGCATCAATCCGGCCCTGACCACAAACATGCATCAGCACAAACCACAAACATGCATCAATCCAGCTTAGACCACAAACATGCATCAGCCCAGACCACAAACATGCATCAATCCGGCCCAAACCACAAACATGCATCAATCCGGCCCAAACCACAAACATGCATCAATCCGGCCCAAACCACAAACATGCATCAATCCGGCCCAAACCACAAACATGCATCAATCTGGCCCAGAACACAAATATGCATCAATCTGGCACAGACCACAAACATGCATCAGCACAGACCACAAACAAGCATCAATCCGGCCCAGACCACAAACATGCATCAATCCAGTCTACACCACAAACATGCATCAGCCCAGACCACAAATATGCATCAATCTGGCCCAGACCACAAACATGCATCAATCCAGTCTACACCACAAACATGCATCAGCCTAGACCACAAACATGCATCAATGTGGCCCAGACCACAAACATGCATCAATCCGGCCCAAACCACAAACATGCATCAATGCGGCCCAAACCACAAACATGCATCAATACGGCCCAAACCACAAACATGCATCAATGTGGCCCAAACCACAAACATGCATCAATGTGGCCCAGACCACAAACATGCATCAATGTGGCCCAGACCACAAACATGCATCAATGTGGCCCAGACCACAAACATGCATCAATGTGGCCCAGACCACAAACATGCATCAATGTGGCCCAGACCACAAACATGCATCAATGTGGCCCAGACCACAAACATGCATCAATGTGGCCCAGACCACAAACGTGCATCAATGCGGCCCAGACCACAAATATGCACCAATCCGGCACAGACCACAAACATGAATCCGCCTAGACCACAAACTTGCATCAATCTGGCCCAGGCCACAAAAGCGCACCATCTGGCCACAAACACACATCATCCAGCCCAGACCACAAACTTGCATCACCCGGCACAGATCACAAACATACATGAGCTAGTCCAGGCCACAAACACGAATCATCCGGCCCAGACCACAAACATGCATCATCCAGCACAGATCACAAACGAGCATCATCCGGCCCAAACCGGCTAAGACTACAAACAAATATCACACAGCACAGCAGACACCACAAACGTGCCCTCAGCCCCTTACAGACAATTCCATCCCTCAGCATAGTGCGCAAATAAAAAGAAGCCGCTGCTTCACCGCCTGTGAAAACCTTGTGAATGCTCAGCAAAACCTGCAAATGCCCAACCATGTAACATCTCAAATCTAAGCAAATAAATCTTTATTCACCCTGAATAAGGTCATAAAAGAAAACACAAGATAAATACATAAAGCAGCATAAATAACAGTTAATAGAACATTACTTGACAATAAAAATCTCATGTAATAAAACAGTTAGTATTTCGTGTCATTATTTTCCTCTATTGACAACTCACATCCATTGATTTTTAAGTTTTAATAGCAGCTTTTAAAAAAGAAGTCATGTTGAAACACACATCAGGAGAACTCAATACTTGCAGGAGAAACAAGGCTTCTCTACACTGACGGTGCCCTAACTTTTTTAGTAGGGGCTTCAGAAAGTGCTTTTGTGACAATTTGTACACGCAGGAGAACAAAAAAGGGACTGTTCTGATTTATTTTCACGTATACATGGTGATACGTCGTTCCCCTCCAAGTCAGATACGGAATAAAAGCGATCTCTCCCCGTAAGAGATCTATGGTTAAATTTAGAACATATTCCACTGAGGCAGACGATCTAAAATAAGTCAGCACAGTATACTTGGGTAGTTCAACTTTCATTCTGGCTTCCTCACAGTGCTCAAAAGAACACAGCTTTAACCTTTAGCTTGCCCATGCTTCTGATGTTACCAGGATCATTGAACAGATGCGACAACCCCAGGGTGTATAATGATTTACAGATCTAGCTCAACCACAGAATAGAGGAACCCTTCTCCGAGCTGAGACAGTCCAGAATACCGTCCCTGCATAAAGATCCCACCAGGTTAGTCCATATACTGGCGCAGAGAAGTAAACGGGCCACCCAAGTCTTATCGACAATGGAGCCCTGTTTGAGCTCTGAATGGATGATAAAGCTTGGGGTAGACGGTAGTATGTGTTAAATTCTACGAAGAATACGGTTTTCCTCCACCTTCAGAGAGGAACAGTTATAGAAACCCCAAAACCTGCAAACGTGTATGGTTGCAAAAGCAAACTGGGAGTTTGAACAGAGGGGAAATAGCCCCTCTACTTCCAAATCTGGTCAGATTGAGCACGGCGCCTCCTGACCTGCTGAGTTTAAGGCAGGAGCTATTAAGTTAAGAGTGCCAGGTTCCTAGAGAGCTCAAAGTTACACCTAAATAATAAAAGTTTCTAACACTAGAGAGTAGGTGGCCGTTGATGTTAGTTCTCCCTAACCTGGATTTATCAGACCCACAAACCATGTGTAATTTGTCATAATTGGTCACTAAATCAAGAATACTCATAAAAAAGACAAAATGGTCCACCAGTAGATTCAAGGTGCTCAGAGTACGTGCTAAGAGGACAGCATCATCAGCGTAAAGTAGCACAGGCACCTGAATACTTGCGATCCTTGGGGTGTCTACCGGGTTAGAGATCAAGTAAGTTGATTAACTGTTCAAGTACAAGATGAAAAGTAGGGGCGCCAATATGCAGCCTTAACACACCCCCAGTTTTAAGGAGAATTCTGGGGACAGTTCACCATAAGCACTCAAGCGCACTCTTGCGGTTAAATGTACATGCAAAGAACGTAAGAAAGTCACTAAAGGGAGATCGGCGCCTACGTCCAACATCATTGTCGACGGCTTGGTCCTGTTCACTGAGTCAAAAGCAGTGGACAAATCCATGAAGGCCATATAAATTGGAGAGCGCTGAGCATGAATATATTTACTTATTAACAAGCATAAGTTCAAGCACTGCTCCACTGTGCCCAAGCGAGGGCGGAATCTGAATTGAAAGGATGAGAGAACGTCGTTATCACTAGCCCGTGTAACTAATCGGTTATAGACCGCTCTCCTGATAATTTTAATTGTACTGTCTATAAGGGAAATGGGTCGATAACATTTGGAAGATGAGCGATCACCCTTTTTAAATAAGGGAACAATAGAAGAAGAGGTCCAGGAACGAGGGATATTGGAAGTAAGGCAGCTATTAAATATTTGAGATCACGGGCCCCCCATACATTTTATAAGATTTATTGGGACACCCATCTAGGCTGGGTGCTTTGCCACCTGTACTCTGCTGTATAGCTAATTTACCTTCCTAGAGGAAGATGAAAAAAGTCAGTGAATGCCGCAATCTTTTGTGTAGAGCAAGTACCAAGCCTTGGTCCTCCGTGATGTGATGTATGGCAGTGAAATGTGATACCCAATCGGAGCCTAGGATATTACACTGCATTAGGGGATTTTCGTGGGGTGCTTTCTTTATTAATTCCCAAAATATTTTACTGTCATTCTCTGCTGCCGCCGATTCCAATAATTCCCAATCTTTTTTTGTAACTCCTCTTTTCTAGATTTAATAACAATTTTAGATTCACGGCGGGCCTGCCAGACCCCGGGCTAAACCCTCAGATAGGCAGACGGCGCCTTCCTCAGTCTGTGGTTGGCTGCTGAGCAATGCTCGTAGGACCAGCATGGGCCCCTTGTCTCAACAGGTGGACTTAAGTGGGGTCGGTTGGACGCATTGTGTTAAACTGCTATAGTGAGTTATCTCCACGCTACCAGAATCGGCTAAACAGCTAAGAAACAAACCCCGATTCGATTCAGCTAACAGTGTTCGGGTTTTAATTTGGTTTTTGAGGCGCAAAATGAGCCTAATGCCGCCTTGTGACAAATCGCAGTCAGTGCCCACCTCAACCCTGGCACAGGGGAGCAGCACTAAGATCTTTCAGCAGAAAGAGCTTGAGGAAGGCTCCTCACCAATCCCGACTCGTTTGAGCTCTATAAAGAGGCTACCAGCAAACCTGCAGGACAGAGCAGCACAAGTGAAACCTCAATACATGGCCTGCCCCATATTGCATTGAAAGTACCCTTGTCCTCAGGAGCTGTGCCATCCTACTTGCTTTACTGCACTCGTCTCCTCTGATATCTTTCCTGCTCAATAGACTTTAAACTTGAGCTCGCCGAGAGGCTCTAGACGTTTACTGTGACTGCTTCCGCTGAAACAGTGTGAGATTTGGAACGCACTCAAAGTGTATCCTCAGTCAAGTGCGATTAATACACCCGTACAAAGATATAGGACACCATACAAAGGTGAAGTCTGCAGCAGACAAGGCCTACTTGGTGAGCCAGCTTCTAAGCTCTGTCCAGTTGTGCCCCGTCTCTTGAAGACTTGTACTTGGCAAGCCGAGCTTGTGTCTTTGGGGTGCAGGATAGAGATATCTGCAACACAGACCCACTAGAGTATGACCGCTTTCGCCAGAGAGTCCTTTACAAATGATCTTGAATGGTTGAAGGTTTTATTGGAAGTACAGTTCATGTGTTTAACTGGTGCTGTCACTTTACAGTAATGAGTAGCATAATCCTCGTCTACATCTTTAAAAGAATTTTAAAAACTTGATGCAATAGCTAGAACTTTTTTATTCCTGCGCTCTTCGTGAACTTACATTGTTGATCATTTAGAGCAGTTGAGGGGAGGTGGCAGAGTTCAGACCATCAGATAGTTGTAGCTCCCAGGTTACTGTATATATTTTTAGGTCTCGCTGAGCCAAAGGCTCGAAGAGACATTTTGTATGTGGGCTTTTCAAAGTGCTGCTGGCTGGCCTAACGCTTGCGTTCACGCAATCGTGCACGCGCACAGTCGGCCGCCAGCAGCACTTTGAAAACTCGTGCGTCATCGCGATCACTTTCGCTTTCAGAGCGATCGCGATGACGCACGCGCACACACAACTCCCGCTTCTCCCCCTCCCCCACCACATATTGCGTCTCCGGCCGCTCGCGCGCGGCCAACGCTTGTTTTCTCTTTATTTTCCGCCCAACATGCAAAAAATGTGGATCCCTTCACATTGGGACCCGTGACCGTGCAGTGTTAAGATTTTAGGGAAGAAAATCCACACAAAAAGTACCTGGATTCTATGCATCATTGCAAGGATTTGACGCAGGAGAGCTGCTTATTTTCATGGTCTCTCCAACCTTGTGCCCAATGGAAATGCGTTTTTTTTTCCAGCTATGATAATTTTTCCCTGTCGCACTGAGAAGGTAGATTAACCCCGCACAGGTGGCCACATTGGGGAAACGCTCTTACATTTTTAGATTTAATTGGATTATAGGTCGAGCTGGCTCATTTGGAAAAGGTTGGCAGGCCCCGCCCAGTCTTGTTAGCTCCACTCCGAACCTAAGTCAGGCCGGGTCTTTCCACTATCCTTACTAGTACCTAGTGCTCGCATGCATTCAAGATAAAAACCCCAGAGCCCTTGGATGTGGCCCTTGCGGCTTTACTGGCTCTTGTGCAGCCTTCTGTGTCTGGGGACTCGCTGTCCTCGAGGGGCAGTGCCTCTGACTTACTGCTCAGACCTTCATTCAATCAGTGGTTGTTAATATTTTAGAGGTAATTCGACAGTAATGCAAGTCTGTCATTGTTCTCCGGTTCTAAAAATATGGATTCGATGTACCTTTTTCTTTTTGTGGGCAAGTGTTTAGTGAGTGCCAATCTGCAAGTAGTTACCTTAAATATGAGAATAATTCAAAATAATGTAATCCTAGTTGTTAGAGGTCAGTCCTGCAATGCTGCTGCTGTGCCAGTGTTCTCTGCACCCACCCCTCTATAAGTATGGAATGAATACACTCAAGGAGTGATCCTTTCTACGGTTAAGAGACTTACAAATACCTCTGTGTGATTAAAGTTTGGGAATCAGTGTTTCAAATGCTGGTTCCATTCTTGCCGAGAGTAAAAGGATCGGGGTTGGCAGCTGCTCATTAAAATATAAACAGGTATCTGCTTTCCAAAGTGAAGTGTTGTTGTTCTCATGGGCAGCGCCATTTTGGCAGTAACAGTTCATTTAACTGTTTGCTTCATAAACTTGTGAGTGGATTCAAACATTAGGATAAATGGTCTTTCCATTCCGGATTTTTGGAGCAGCACACATTTTGTTAAGCTATAGTTT